>NW_011484308.1:23574-25371 GCF_000754665.1 Bison bison bison
GGGGCAGCCTGGCTCGTGGGCTCCACGCCTCTCTGCACACAGAGTCACGTCTGACTTACTGGGGCCGTGGTGCTGGAGGCTCTGGGGAGCCCTCAGCCGCATCCCACGAGGCCCCTGTCTCATCCCCAGATAAAACCTGGGAAGGAGCCTCCTCCCAAACTCACGGAGCTGCCGGTGGCAGTCAGTTCCTTGCTGACTGGGTGGCCCGGGGCCCCGTTCCTCGCCAGCTGGAGGCTGCTCTTGGGGCCCTGCCTCGGGGTTGGCTGACGGACAGCTCACAGCACCTTCCTGCGTCCTGCAGCGGGGGTTGGCCCCCGGCGAGAGCTGTGAGCCACCCGTGCCACTAACTGCCTGTTCACCCCACCTGTCCCAAGTGAGGTGGCTGGTGCCCCCCATCCAGGCAGCGGACCCGTCCACACAAGGGCCTGGGTCCAGGGTCCTCAGGGGCAGGCTCTGTCCCCCACACCCCAGAAGGAGCCCCCAGGCCTCTCGAGCCTCATCACGCTGGGTCTCCCGGGGGGCGGAGGGATTCTGCTTTGGAGCAGGCCTCTGCGGCTGGCCACCAGACCTACCACATGTGGGGCAGGCCTTGCCCTGGCTATGGGCCCTCACCATCTCCCCATCACGGCCTGGACTGTGGCCAAGCGGCCGGGGGAGCAGAGCGGTCTGGGATTCTGCTGCTCCTGGGGCACAGCTGGGGTGGGGCGGTGGGGGGTGGGCACCAGGGGCAGCAGCTCACGCACAGACCAGCTCCTGGACCCGCTGGATGCCTTGGAGGCCCGCATGGAGCCGTGGCATCCTCTCCTGACCCCCATGGGTCTGGCGGGGTTTGGGGACCATCCTGGCAGGCGAGGACGCTCACGTCCTAGCTGTCTGACAGCTGCCCCGCTGGCTGTCTCTGAGATCGTGAGGACTCAGGGCCCAGGGGTGGTGGCTCAGGGTGGACCTGGTGTCCACTCGATGGCTCCCTCAGCTGCCAGGGTCTCTTGGACATTGAACCAGCCCACAGCTCTAGCCTCAGGCAGTCTGGGGCCCTCTGCCTGGGCAGGTGGGCTCTGAAGCCAAGGTCAGAAACCAGGAGATGGTGAACTGGGCTGAGACAGGCCTCTGAACCCCTCTCTTTGCTGAACCCATCCCCTGACCTGTCCCTGGGTTCCTGTGGGCCCAGGACTGGACACCAGTGAGAGTCAGGGGCTCCCCCAGTAGGTGCCTGGCCTCGCCTCGGTGTGGCCTCATAGACACAGGCCCCTCGCAGGTATATCGAGGCTGAGCAGAAGCGGGCACGGCCCCGCAGCCGACGCACACAGAGACACAGAGGCACACGCGTTTTCTAGAGGCCCCACTTGTGGACAGGAATGGCGGCTCCGTGGGAGTCAGGGAGGGGCATCCCGGACAGCTCCCTGGAGCAGGCGGGGGGTTCAAAGGGCTAGATTTGGAGAGCAAGTGGTTTGTGTCCGCCCTGAGGTGGACAGTCCCGCCCCTGACCAGGGCTTGTGCGAGTGAAGCTGCTTGGAGTCCAGGCTGGGGGCCAGGCAAGGCAAGGAGGCCCCACCCCGCTGCCAGGACCCCGCTGCCAGGAAGGGCCGAACCTCAGCCCTGCCAAACACAGTCCTGGCCCTGGGCCTGTCCATCCAGGCCCACGGCGTAGCGGGAGCTCCAGTCTCGCTCGAAGAGCTGCCGCAGCTGCTCCTGCACAGTGCTCACCCCCGGCTGGGCGCCAGAGGCCCTCTGGCTGACCACCAGGCCCACACCTGAGGTGCTGCTGAAGTAATCTTCTGACCAGTTGGACGTGCCTGC
>NW_011484308.1:27187-28083 GCF_000754665.1 Bison bison bison
GCTCAGCTGGCCCCTGGGGCCCGGGGAGCCAGGCTGTCTCACAGGCCCCGGGTTCTGGGGGTGTCCTCCTGCAGGGCCCCCAGCCAGCCTCCATGGGGGAGGGGCAGCCATGGGAGCTGGGCCTGGGGGCGGGGGGCCTTGGAATTAGAGAAGGGGCTCAGAGACCGAGGCCTGGCACCCCTCCCCACCAGGAGCCCCTACACCCTGAAGAAGGGAGCTTGGGGGTCTGCCACTCCCCTCCCTGCCCCAGGGGGGCTTCCCAGACCCTTCACTGATGCTCAGGAGAGGTGATCAGGGTGCAGCCCTGTGCGGGTTCCCGGGCCAGGCTCACAAGAAGGTGGGAGTGCCCTGCCCCCGCAGCCCCACCCAGGGGCCACCCAGCGGAGATGACTGCCAGGCCACCTACCCCCTTGTGAACTACAAGGGCCTGGGGAGGCCCGCCGTCCAGGGGGCTCTGGGCAGCTCGACCCTGAGGACCCCATGTGTCCAGGGGTGGGACTGGCTGTTGGGAGAGGGTGACCCACCAGCACTGGCATCTCAAGGCTGTGTTGGGCTGGGAGACCCCCGGGGGGCAGCTCCGTGCTACCCCCGCCCTGTGCTGGGCAGATCCCAGCTGAAAGGGTGGGACTTGCCACCCTGCAGGGCCTGGGGTGCAGCTGCCCACCCCAGGCTGAGCTCGCCGGGAGAGCCCAGGCCCTGTGGTCCTGGCTGCACACACCACTGGAGGGATGGATGATGACCCGCAGGCCGCACTGGAGCTTCGTGACCCTCTGGGCCCAGGGCTGCTGGCAGCACCGGTCAGGGGCGGTGGACTAAAGCCCCCTTCTCAGGGCCCTCGGTCCGGCCCTCCCATCTGACCTCGCTGGCTCTTACCTCCAAGGGTCCCGCCTTGGCGT
>NW_011484308.1:28183-29204 GCF_000754665.1 Bison bison bison
GTGCAGCAGAGGCCTCAGCCCCTGGGCGGGGTGACCGGCATCACCCGCAGCTCTGGGCCTGGGCATGGTGACCCCACACTCCCGGGCAGCTGGGCAGCGGGGAGGCCACCTTGTGGGGACCCTGCAGACCCTGTTCCTGGCCCAGGTGACCCTCACCCTGGCCTGGCCTGAAGGGGTTGAGTCCATCACCCAGCACTGGCGCGTGTGTGCGTGTGCGTGTGCGTGTGCATCCTGTGTGCATGTGCATCCGTGTGTGTGTCTGTGTGTGCGTGTGCGTGTCTGTGTGCCCGTGCGTCCTGTGTGTGCCCGGGGCGTGTATGGCCTGCTGGTTTCCCTCTCGGCGCCCCCCAGTGCGGTGTGGGCGTCTGAATCTCAGTTCCTCGTTTCAACCGCAGCAAGTCTGCCGCCATTTCTGCTTTCAGGCTGGGTCCTCTCGATGCTGGTTCATAAATAGCTGCTTCCCTTCCTGGGCTGGGCCCCCCATCCTGGCCCTGTGCTGGCCCCTCCTGGGAGCCGGGCAGTGACCCTGGTCCTGGCTGGGGGCCTGGCACAGAGAGAGGGTTGTTCTTCTGGGGGCTGGGGGCTGGGGGCTGAGTCAGGACCCCTTGATGCTGGCGGGGGTCTCTCTCTGCCCCAGAACTCTGCAGCCAGCTGGGGACGGAGGTCTTATCCCCTCAGAGTGGTCCCTCTCACAAGGAGCTGGAAGCCAGGCAGACTGGATCCGGTTGGAGTTGTTCCCCTCCCCAGAGCAGTCTCAAATGCCACCCCAAGCGGGATGCTCCCCAGCTCTGAGCTGAGGCTGCCCTCCCTCGAGTGCGGGGCGGGGTCCATGCACAGAGATGTGGTCCCCCCAACCCCACTCCCCGGCACCCACCACCAACCAACTTCTGAGGCTTCTGTGAGGGGCAGGGGCAGCCCTCCCTCCTGGCCTTGATGGCGAGTGGCCAGTGCCACCTGGGGCCTGGGGCTGGGGTCACGCTGCCGGCCTGTGAGCACAGCTCAGCTGGGCACTGGGGCCCAG
>NW_011484309.1:0-1076 GCF_000754665.1 Bison bison bison
TAAGTCGCTTTAGTCATGTCCAACTCTTTTGTGACCCCATGGACTGTAGCCCACCAGGCTCCTCTGTCCATAGGATTTCCCAGGCAAGAATACTGGAGTGGGTTGCCATTTCCTTCTCCAGGGGATCTCCCCAACCCAAAGATTGAACCTGTGTCTCTTATGTCTCCTGCATTGGCTGGTGGGTTCCTTATCATTAGCGCCACCTTCATGACTGTGGGTAGAAAGAAATATTTCTCAGTTAAAGGAAGATTCCCCAAGGACATGATCTGCTTTTTTATGTTTGTATTTTTTTTTCTGTTCCCTTTTGTTTTTTTAGTAGGGAGAACAATTTACTTGTTTATCTGCACTCGGTCGTAGTGGCATGCGGGATCTTCGACCTTCATTGGGATCTTACTTGCAGCTTCCAAACTGTTAGCTGTGGCATGTAGCATCTAGTTCCCTGACCAGGGATCAAACCCAGGCCCCCTGCACTGGGACCCCAGTCTTCACCACTGGACCCTCAGGAAGTCCCTCTGTTCCCTTGTAAAACCCCCAGTCTCACTCAGTCCACTATGTTTAACCAAATGAAATCTGTACCCATGTAAACTCTAAGGTTGTCCATGTCTGGGAAAAAAATTCACAAAATATTTTGTTTCTTCTGAGCTGCCTGTGTGTTACAAAGATAAAAGTCAAACAGTACAGATTTTGTTTGTGGTAATTAAGGTTACAGGGATAGTGCAAGTCTCTTTATAGCTAGCAGATAGCTTTAAACATTTAGTAAAATGTGCATGAGTTTAGCTGTGTAGTAATTAGCATCCACATTTCATCACTGCACTGTAACACTTCTTTAAAAAAATGAAAATTAGGCCCCTGTGAGTTTGGTTTTCAGAAATGCTATTGTCATTTACCTCTTCTTAGTGCTGGTCTTTGTACTGGTTTTCTTTCTCTGCCTGCTTGGAGGGCCTCTCCTCTCTCTAACATTCAGATCTAACTATTAACTGTTCTCCTCTAGATATGAGGAAGCACAGCGTGAGTACCTGTGTTCATAACTGTAAACTGACTGAGGAGCCTTATTTTCCTGTTTCGGAGAGGCAGTT
>NW_011484309.1:4443-5520 GCF_000754665.1 Bison bison bison
ACTAAGGTGGCACTAATTTGGGGGGAATGACGATGTCCCCAGTTACTGGTGATAAGTCATAACTAGTCTGCATCAGGCATGGCAATTATGTTCTCCTTACAAGAGGTTTGCTTTATTCATCTTTCCTGATGCTAGGGCCAGCCATGTGACTGATTGATTTCTGGTCTAAGAAGTAGATGTAAATAACCTGGCCGCCTGAGCAAAGTTTGCTTCTCTGATAAAAGATACAGTTTTGTTAAAAGTATTTTGCCACCATTCTAATCATTCTTAATGGGATGCTTGTATGAAGATGTGATACCACGAGCAGAGACAGCCACCTTGTACCCATGAGGAAAGGCTGAGAATTGCAGGAAGACATAGACCATACTTTGGCTAGAGTCATCAAAGCTAGCATTTTTTTTTTTTTTATCACCCAGGCTTCTTGGTAAGAAAGCACAATTGATATTATTAAGTGCTTTGTGTGTATTCTGTTACTTGTGGATGACCTAACAGGTCTAAGATGACTTCAGGGGCAAGGTATTGATTGTTGCTGTTGTTTCGTCACTAAGTCCCACATAGTGTAGCCAGCCAGGCTCCTGCATCCTTGGGATTCTCCAGGGAAGACAACTGGAAAGGGTTGCCATTTCCTTCTCCAGGGGATCTTCCTAACCCAGGAATCAAGCCTAGGTCTCCTGCATTGGCAGGTGGATTCTTTACCACTGATTGCTTAGCCTCACTCAACATTAAATCGTAACTTTTCCCTCCCTTGTTAAGTAAGCAGTGTTGTAAGTATGTGTTATATGTGAGGTTTCAGATACAGCACCTGTTTCAGGTGCTCTCCAGACATTTTCTGTGTTGTTGTTAACAATCCTGTGAGGTATGGATGCTCCTTATTGGATGAGAGGATGGGTTTAGGGTGGTGCAATTTTCTACAGCCACTAGCTGCAAAGTGATAGAGCCAGAGTCCTCTGGTTTCAGGGGAGGGTATCACTTCTACTTTGCTCTCATCTCAGTTCCTTCTGCTCTGTGATCCATAATACACAAGTGATTTTATTTAAGCAATAGCCCTGTGAGATGAGTCGCTATACCTCTGTTTTT
>NW_011484309.1:5620-6171 GCF_000754665.1 Bison bison bison
GCCATTCTCCCAAATCATCCCACCCTCTCCCTCTCCCACAGAATCCAAAAGACTGTTCTATACATCTGTATCTCTTTTGCTGTCTCACATACAGGGTTATCGTTACCATTTTTCTAAATCATCTTTATCCATTCATCTGTTGATTGGACACTTCAGACTGTTTCCATATATGTGTTATTATGCATAATGTTACAAATGAACATGGGGGTGTGGATACCGCTTTGATATCCTGTATTCATTTCTTTTAGATAAATACCCAGTGGAGTGATTGCTGATTTTATGGTAGTTATGATTTTCATATTTTGAGGAGCCAGGTTCCATAGTGGTTACACTAATTTACATTTTCACCAACAGTGCACAAGGGTTCCCTTTTCTCCATGTCCTTGCCAACACTTGTTATTGTCTTTTTGGTAATAGCCATTCTGACAGGTGTAAGGTGGTATCTCCTAATGGTTTTGCTTTGTGTCTCCCTGATGAGTAGTGACAGTGAGCACCTTTTCATGTACCTATAGGTTATCTATATGTCTTTATTTTTAAAACTGTCTATTCAG
>NW_011484309.1:6271-6747 GCF_000754665.1 Bison bison bison
AGGGCTCCCATAACTGTGATCCAGCAGATGCCACCACCCCTCATGGTGATTGCTGAGGAGCTGGGGGGATGTAGGAAGCAAGGTGACCAAGGAAACAGGATTGGCCCCAGATAGCTGAGGTGCATATGAAAGGAATGAATTCAGTGAGCCAAGAGGCTTGCATCTTCCCATACATAGACTGTTAAATTCCTTGATACCCGATCTTTGATGATCAGACTGCCTGCTCCCTTTGTTGCAAACTTTTATGTAGCCTGACTTCCCCTCCGGCCTCCTTGGAGCAGTTTTCTCAGAGCTGCTGAAATGCTGTCTCCCAGGCTCAGAGTCCTAAACATTCCCACCAAATAAAATAACTCTACTTTCAGGTTGTGACTATATTTTTTAGTCGACAGTAGCATCTCCAGCTAAGAGAAGTGTGGCAGACACTGTTGCTTACTTATCCAATGGCCATTCCACTCATCCTTCCTTACTAAGGTGGC
>NW_011484309.1:9139-10322 GCF_000754665.1 Bison bison bison
GGTAGTTTTATTCCTAGTTTTTTTTTAAGGAATCTCCATGCTGTTCTCATAGTGGCTGTACCAATTGACATTTCCACCAACAGTGCAAGAGGGTTCCCTTTTCTCCACATCCTCTCTAGCATTTGTTGTTTGTAGATTTTTTTTTGCTGGTCGTTCTGATAGGTGTGAGGTGATACCTCATTGTAGTTTTGATTTGTATTTCTGTAATAAGCAATGTTGAGCATCTTTTCATGTGTTTATTGCCCATCTGCCTCCCATATTTTTTTGTTTAAAGACCTGAAAGTTATCAGGAACCTCTACTAGTTAGAGTGCTTTCCATGAGTGTTCTTGAAAATGAAACACTTTGTGTAGGAATAGTCTGGCAAAAGCAAGAAACAATTAACTCTAATGACAAAAAGACAAATGTCTGTCGTTAAAAATGTGATAAGAGTTCATAATAACGTAGTTGACATGGATATTTGGTTATTCCAATCACAGAGAACATTTTAAGATGATAACTAGATATATAACTAATGACAGTCTACTAGGACATATCAGAGTTTTAGGGATTTTATAAAATTTCTGGGACTACAATATTAGCAACATATATATGTCAAATAAAACCTTGAGAAGGTTTATAATTACTTCGTATTTATTAATATTTACCATATAATTTAACATATCAAATAAACCTAAGTAAAGTCTCTTTTTTTGTAAGGAGAGACAACACATCTTTTGACATGTTCCAGGATACTTCTGGAAAATCCCAAAAGTAGTTCAAGGTCAAGAAGACTTCATTTGGTAATTTGATTTGGGGGAAGTTTGTCAAAACAATCTCAAAATATTAAAACAAATAGGATCATAGGTCCTTCTGAAACAGTACTGAGTTATCCATTTAATCAAAGTGACAAAGACTTATCAGGGAAAACAGAAAGTTACAAAATTGTAAAAACAACACCTTAGCTCTTTTAATAGAGAAGACTGGGTGTTTTTAAGTTTCCAGAGACTTGATAAAACACCAAACACAGGAAATTATTTTTGATAAAACATAGGATCTTTGTTTTCTAGGCAAATTTATTAAAAAGTAAAGAGAAACCTTTCAGTCTTATCAGGAGCGGACCAGTAGCCCATGAAAATTTTGTCCTTTTAGCAAATGAAAGAAAATTAAGTTTCAGATTCCTGTACATTCACTACTTACTTGGGG
>NW_011484309.1:10422-11443 GCF_000754665.1 Bison bison bison
TTATGATATGTCTTGATTTGGGACTCTCTGTGCTTTCCTATACCTTGGTATCTGTTTCCATTCCCAGGTACAGGAAATGTTCAGCCATGAAATCATCAAATACATTATTGACCCCTTTCGTTCTCCCTTCTCTTTCTGTGACCCTTATAATGTGAATGTCAGTACATTTGACGTTGTCTAGCAGAAAATCCCTTAAACCGTTTCATTTTTTAAAATTTGTTTTTCTTTTTGCTGTTTGAATTGGATAATTTCCATTATTCTATCAGCCGGATCACTTCTGTGTTCTTCTGTATCTAGTCTGTTATTAGTTCCTTGAGTGTTTATTTCATTTCAGTTACTGTGTTCTTCATCTTGACTGGTTCTTTCTTACATTTTCTAGTGCCTTGGTAAAATTCTCACTGTATCCATCTGTTCCATGTTTCAGTTGTTAGTACTAATGCTTTGACCTCTTATCTCATTAATTAGTTCTTTCTAGATCACTAATTGTTTTTTCAGGTGTTTTTTTTTTTTTTTTTTAACTAGTTGTGTTTCCAGGGTTTTTTCCTTCTTTTTCCATTTGAAACAGCTTTCTCTGTCTCTCTGAAATTAGGTAAAACAGTTACCTATCCCAGTCTTAAAGGTGTCCTAGTGTGGCAGTGTCCCTGTGCAGTCTGCACGGGCCCCGTGGCTTTGGTGAGAGAGCCGGATCTGAAGTGAGCACAGGTCAAATGTTCACCTATGAAGTGTTGGCAGTTACCACCTTGGTGGGAGGTGGGCTGGGGCTAGAGCCGGCGCCAGGGTTGAGCCAGTGCTTCTCCTACTCTCCACGGCCATCATTGTCCTGATGGGGGTGGGGGTAGGGCCCAAGGTGCTGGAGAAGCCTGACCTGTTCCCTCAAAATATACATTCTCTTTGTTCCCAGCAATGGCATCTTTGGCGCAGAGGGGCGCAGCACTGCAGCAAGAGAGGCTGGAGTGGGTGCACCGTGAAGGCTGGGGTGCATTATGGGATGGTCCCCACATGCCAGTCCGAGCTCCAGACA
>NW_011484309.1:11543-12540 GCF_000754665.1 Bison bison bison
ACTCATCTTCCCAGTATTGGACCGCCGGGCTAGGGTGCCCAATATGTGGTTCAGACTGCTTACTCCCAAGGAGAATCTCCCACCCCATGATAGTCCCCTGCCCTTCTCTGTCCCCTCCTAGGTATGTGGGTCCCAAGCTGATCGCTTCTCCTCTCTTTCTAACCAACTCTGTGCAGATCTTTGTTTACAGCCTTGGTTGTAGAAGAGCCTTTCTGCCCGTCTCCAGTTTGTTTTCAGTGTGAATTGCTCACTCCACATGTAGATGTATTTTTGATGTGTTCACGAGGCCAAGTGAGCTCAGCCTCCTCCCACTCTGCCATCTTGAGTTCCTCCCTTCCCTATGTTTTTCTTTAACTGGAGGATAATTGCTTTACAGTGTTGTGTTGGTTTCTGCTGTAGGACAGAGTGAATCAGTCATAATTATATGTAGATCCCCTCCCTCCTGCGCCTCCCCCCTCTTCCATCCCACCCTTCTGGGTTGTCACAGAGTGCCTGGCTGGGCTCCCTGTGTTATATATATAACATCTTCTTCCCACTACTTTACACATGATAGAGTATTATATCAATGCTACTTTCTCAATTCGTCCTTCCCTCTCCTTTCCCTACTGTGTCCACAAGTTGGTTCTCTACATCTGCATCTCCATTTCTTACCTGCAAATAGGTTTATCAGTATTATTTTTGTAGATTCCATATACATGTGTTAATATATCTTTGCTTTTCTCTTTCTGACATTTACTCTGTTTAGCAGGCTCTAGGTTCAACCACATCACTATCACAGACTCAAATTTATTCCTTTTAATGGCTGAGTAATATTCCATTGTGTCTGGGTACCACATCTTCTTTGTCTATTCATCTGTCAGTGGATATCTAGGTGGCTTCTATGTCCTGACTATTGAAAATAGTTTTACAGTGAGCACTGGGGTACATGTGTCTTTTTCATTTGTGGTTTTCTCAAGGTATATGCCCAGTAGTGGGATTGCTGGGTCATAGGGTAGTT
>NW_011484309.1:15799-16795 GCF_000754665.1 Bison bison bison
CCTTTTGCTTCTCTTTTCTCAGCTATCTGTAAGACCTCCTCAGACAACTCCTTTGCCTTCTGCATTTGTTCTTCTTTGGAATGGTTTTGGTCACCACCTCCTATACAATGTTATGAACCTCCATGCATAGTTCTTTAGGTACACTGTCTATCAGCTCTAAGCCCTTGAATCTATTTGTCACTTCTACTATATAATCATAAGGGATTTGATTTAGGTCATACCTGAATGGTCTAGTGGTTTCCCGTACTTTTCTTCAAAAGTGAAGTAGCTCAGTCGTGTCCTACTCTTTGTGACCCCGTGGACTGTAGCCCACCAGGCTCCTCCGTTCATAGGATTCTCCAGGCAAGAGTACTGGAGTGGGTTGCCATTTCCTTCTCCAGGGGTCTTCCTGACCCAGGGGTCGAACCCAGGTCTCCCACATTGTGAGCAGATGCTTTAACTTCTGAGCCACCAATTTGGTCTTCTTTTTCCTGACTGTATAGAGGTTCTGCATCTTCGGCTGCCAAGAATATAATCAATCTGATTTTGGTATTAACCATCTGGTGATGTCCATGTGTAGAGTCATCTTTATATTGCTGGAAGATGGAGTTTGCTGTGACTAAGTGTTCTCTTAGCAAAACCCCTTTTAGCCCTTGCCCTGCTTCATTTTTTACCCCAAGGTCAAACTTGTCTGTTACTCCAGGTATCTCGACCTACTTTTTTATTCCAGTCCCCTACAATGAAAAGGACATCTGTTTTTCTTTTGGTGTTAGTTCTAGAAGGTCTTGTAGGTCTTCATCAAACTATTAAACTTCAGCATTCACTAGGGCTTCCCTGGTGGCTCAGCTGATAAAGAATCTGACTGCAATACAGGAGGCCTGGCTTTGATCCCTGGATTGGAAAGATCCCCTGGAGAAGGGAACAGCTACTCACTCAAGTATTCTGGCCTAGAGAATTCCATGGACTGTATAGTCCATGGGGTTGCAAAGAGTTGGACATGACTGAGCGACTTTCACT
>NW_011484310.1:0-987 GCF_000754665.1 Bison bison bison
CAATATAATAAATATTAAATGGCCCCATGATTGTGCTTTATTAAACAGTCAACAGTCCCCTATACTCTAAATAGCCTTTTATCCATCAACTGAAAAACTGTCCACTGAAGTATGTTTTCCTTGGTTTAGTATCCATTAAATCTATTAAATGCTGCTCATTCAGAAGGTGGTAACTGGTGTTTTGAGTCTTTAGTTGGATTACTGTGCATTCACAGTGCAGCACAGTTTGGCAACATTTTTCAATCTAAAACTCATAGACTGCTATAAATAGATAATAATCTACTCCCATGACAGAGTTACAGAGTTACTTTGATCTCAGTGACCTCTCCCTGCTTTGAGGAAAACACAGATGCCTTGTAACCTTGAGGAGCTCAGTGGCCTCTTAGGTTTGTGTGGTGATTATTACTACTATTTTTCTGTAGTTTGGAACATATAGGGGCCCATATTACTCATCTTTCTTTAGGCCTTTCACACCTTCTTATAAAGGAACATCTTATGAACTGGATGAATCACAAGTCAGCCAGGGCAGGCACAGAAGAAAGAAGCACAAGATAACAGTCTCTCTAAATGAACAAGGGTCTGAAAGAAATCAGATATCAGTTCACAAATAAAAAAAATTTTCCTTAAAAAAAAAAAAATCCTCTGCCTACTCTTCCAGTTCTCTGTGAGATTTCAGGTAAGTAAGTGTCTAAAGGGAAAAGGGGACTTGTTGGAAATCAACTCTCACAGGTAATGAGAATGATCTAAAGGGAAAGAAGCTGACTCTGGAGAAGATGGATGGACTGCTGATGCCCCACTTGTGGGGCTGTCAGAATGCTCAACTGAGACGTTCTAACAACCCACTGGGCTGATGGGGGTTAAAGAATTAGTATGCATCAGCACACATTCCCTCAATCACATTAGACTTTCACATCCCCAGGTCTGGTTTGCCTTTTACAAAAATAATATTGGTTTAGAATGCTGCTCAGAGCCTGCTTTACAAATCTG
>NW_011484310.1:3487-6075 GCF_000754665.1 Bison bison bison
AGAACCAACTCACTGGAAAAGACCCTGATGCTGGGAAGGACTGAAGGCAGGAGGAGAAGGGGATGACAGAGGATGAGATGGTTGGATGGCATCACCAACGCGATGGACGTGAGTTTGAGTAGGCTCCGGGAGTTGGTGATGGACAGGGAGGCCTGGTATGCTGCAGTCCATGGGTTTGCAAAGAGTCAGACATGACTGAGTGACTGAACTGAAGAACAGGCAAATATTTAAGGTGGTCAGCAAACACAAGACACAAGTCAACTACTAGGCCCAAGTAAGGTAGTTGAAAGTTCTGATTTAGGAGGGTTTTTCCATGGGAGATCATAAAAGGCATAATCCATACTCAGATAAAACTAACCATTGGTGATTAATTCTCTAAAGAAAAATTAAGAAATAAATGTAGTCATAATACAGATTGGACACTTGTCTGAGGTTGTTTCACTACTTCATGCTAGACTATTACAACATATTAGCATAAAAATAAATGTTCACAATCTTTTATTTGAAAATGATTCTTTTAACAATGTGTACAACAGCAACCACCCTGTCATTTTCACTAAATTTCAGGGCTTCTTTTCCTTTCAGAACAAGTCGACATTGTTTCTAAAGAATCATCTAAATAATCTCGTGGGACTAGCTGTTCATTTTTATTGCACTATATGAACACTGCTCAAACTCAGTGATCCCGGATACCTGGAAATGTTATTTTCTTTGTTAATGGAAATTACTGCAATAGGGGATGGATTCATTGACTCCAGGAAACTGCCCCCACAGGCAGCTTTGAGGGTCTAGGCCAGTCAAGGAAGCCAAAGTGTCACAGAGCACTCCCACATGCGTTGGAGAAGACCCCTTGGATAGAGTTACACTAGTCTAAGAGTTTCAGTTAGGACATCAGTCAGCTACAATATAAAAACAATTCTTCTAAATTGGAATCATATTCACAAAACATCTGGAAAGTTCCCCAAAGGAGAAAAGATTACCAAGAAGTATTGCTAAATAGATGGAAGAGAAGATGCTGACTTTTATCATAGTACAAAATTCAGTCAGTTTCCATTGTCCTAGACAAATCAAAAGACATGCTGTTTACATTTAAGGAAGCCTGGAATACATTTTAATTCAGCCCTGAAACCCAGACATTCTTAGGTAATAAGTACAGATATTTAAATTCCATAACAACCATTCAGTGTTTACAAACATTTATTTCTTTATAGATTTCCCATCCACAAAATGTATATTTGGTTAGAAAAGGAATTTTGAGGGTTTAGCTGTACTTTAACAAATGTTACAACATCAATGTTTTTTTCAAGCAAGCGTAGCCTATAAAAATTATCTTTTATTTTCTAAACTTCACTTTGTGGCATGAGCTAAAAGAAAATAATGTTATCAAGGATCCTGTTCCTCTATTTTCTTTATTATGCCTTTACATAGAATTATATATTAAATACTACTATCTAATATAATAATGCATATATTTTCTAAAGCAAAGGAGATTAAAAAGTATAAACTTCCAGTTGCAAAATAAATGACTCATGGGAATAAAAAGTACAATGTGAGGAATACAGTCAATAATTATGTAGTATCTTTGTATGGTGATGGACAGAAACTAGACTTTTTGTGGTGATCATTTTGAAATGTATAAAATATCCAATCACTATGTTGTGCAGCAGGAACTAACATACTGTTTGTTAACTATACTTCAAAAACAAACTGATAGAAAATGAGATGAGATTTGTGGTTGCCAGAGGTGAGGGGTAGGAGGGAGAATTGGATGAAGGCAGTCAAAGGCACGAGCTTCCAGTTATAAGATAAATAAGGACCAGGGATATAATGTGCAACATGACAAAGATAATTAACATTTCTGTTTGTTGTATATGTAAGTTGTTAAGAAAGTAAATCTTAAGAGTTCTCATCACAAGGAAAAAATTAAAAAAAATTTTTCTTTTGTATCTATATGAGATGATGGATGTTTACTAAACTTACTGTGGTCATCATTCATGATGTATGTCTGTAAGTCAAGTCATGATGATGCTGCACACCTTAATCTTAAAAAGTGCTGTGTGGTGATTATATCTCCAGAAGAACCAGAAGAAAAAAGAAATAAGACAATGATATAAGAATATATTAAATAGTATTTTTCACTCTCACTACCATATCTTGAAATAATTTTCAATAAAATTTTAATTTAAAGTCTTCAATGCTCAAATTCAGGAAAAAAGATAACCTAAGATTAAAGTCAAAATTACAATGACATTAAAAATAACTCTTCTATAAGCAATGTGTCAAACGTGTACCTTTTCCTGCATTGCTTATCACTTGTGCCATCTCCCCATCACGTTAGAAAGAACCTTTAGAGCCATCGTCAACTCTTCCCTTTACCTTATTCCCCACACACAGTCTCATCTGTTCTACCACTACCATGCTTCTGTTATATGTCTCTTTACATCCTTTAGGCTACTAATCTAGTTCAGGCCTGTAACATCTCTCATTTAGAATATTTAAAATTAGCCTTTGCACTATTTTGTCTTTCATCTCTATCTTTTTACTCCATCATATGTACAAGCAGCCAAGTCATCCCTAATGACCCTCTT
>NW_011484310.1:6175-6963 GCF_000754665.1 Bison bison bison
GACTGCTACTGCTGCTAAGTCGCTTCAGTCGTGTCTGAACCTGTGCGACCCCATAGGCAGCAGCCCACCAGGCTCCCCCGTCCCTGGGATTCTCCAGGCAAGAACACTGGAGTGGGTTGCTATTCTTCTGTAAAACCTTCTCCAGTCTGTCCAGCCATAACTATTTCCTCTTACTTCCAGTAGTGTTGTTTATACATCTAAACAGAACTTACACTTTCTTCCTTATCGTTCTGTTGTGTACCTGTCCATCTCTCTTTTTTTTCAGTTTCATTTCAGTTGTTCAGTCATATCCAACTCTTTGCGATCCTATGGACTGCAGCACACCAGGATTCCCTGTCCATCACCAACCATCTTTCTTATAAGATTACAAGTTCATGGCAGGTAGATATCACATATTGTTCACCTTTGTAGCCCCACAGTACCTGGTACAGTATCATGCTGAGTTAAGTGCTCAATAAATGTGGAATTGAACTGAATAAACCTTCTTTCTGCCTGATGTAATTAAGAAGCAAGACTATCAGGATTTATAATAAATTCTATCTTTAACTATAGCTCTGCTGTTATAATTGCTGCTTATTTAGAGAAAATAGTGAATGCATCTTTCAATCAAGCTTTGAAACTATAGTAACTATTCTAAGTTTGAATTACCTTATTAAGAAAATAAGTAGAACAGTAAGAACACTGAAATCTGAAGTAAAATAATGCCAATGAAGAAAGACCTTTTACTGTAGATTCAGCTGTATAAGTTCAACCAGTAAGCCACAAAGGCAGTCTTTTTTTTTTTTACC
>NW_011484310.1:8336-10537 GCF_000754665.1 Bison bison bison
GTGCACTACAGGTAATATATAGGATGTTAAATATCACTCCCGTCGCCTTTCTTCAGGCTATTTCTGTTTCTCAATCATCTTATTTTTAGAATTAGTATATATAGGTTTTGCCATAGAGCATATTGTAAACTTTTTATTTCAGTTGTTTCACTTTATAATAGCAAAACTTAATAGCTGCAACTAGGATATTGAAATATTGTATCAACCTAAAAAGTCTCCCATAAGAACTGTGTTCCCATCCTTTATTAAATGACAACTGATGCAATTATAAAGCACGTAATGTATAAAAAACTCCTTGATTTAAAATTATAAATAGAAAACAAAATACTGATATGCCTCACCTTAGGTTGTATCTAGGTTTGTTCCTAAACATGAAAGTAAATTACCTTTACAAAATAATTTTGTTGTCCTATGGTTTACATGTTCAGAGATGCTTTAATCTTCATTTCTCGCTTCCCTTGCATAGGCTTCTAACATTTTCTTTAATTACCTTATCCACCTAAGTAAACAATCACTTCACTATACTAAGGGAACTGAATGCTTTTATTCAAACATTTATTTTGATCTATGCCTAATTCCCCATAGCTACTTAAGAGATGCAAACATGTGAAAAATTTACCCCACATCCTCAAGGAACTACCCATCTAGGTAGGGAAGACAAGCAAGAAACTAAGGACACTGCAAGGCAAGATAAAGCAAGGCCTGTAACCGAGGCACCAAGCAGTGTGTAATGAGCACACAAGTGCAGCAGCAGTAACTAGGAGGGTTTGGGAAAAACCCTGGGCGAATCCTTTAGGAAACAGAAGACAGAATCTGCCACGGGAAACTGGAGAGCCATGAGTGTTTACTAATTTATTTGCTTTGAAATGTTTCAATTTTCCTGCTGAAAGGTTTTCTTAGTCTTGAACTTAAAATGGAATACACCTAAGGCAAGAGACAGAACAGCAGCAATCAACTCTGACATTGAACAATTCCTCAGAATTTCTGCTCTACCAGGCCCCCTATCACCCTTTCCTCCCACCTCTTTGGCCTATGAAGTAAGCCTACAAATGACACTTAAATGTCTTGTTTAGCCTCACTGACATCCGAAAGACAAAATACACTACTAATTTCTGGCCTGGCATCCCCAAACCATTTACTGGTTTCTCTTCCACTGCATCATTAATTTGCCATGTTGCCTGCCATGAAGAATCTCTGGTATGGGGGGTCTTGAATATGTGAAATGACAACTTCTTATATTTGCAAAATTCTTGAAAGCTTATTAAGAAACATGTGACATGGACAATGTAACAACCAACACTGATAGTAAGCTTAGAATTAACAGGCAGTATATGAATATACATTTTGAAAAGTATCTTCCTTTACAGAAGAAAAATTTAATATTTTTTTAAAAACCCCTTCTGAAAACAGATTTCCAACAATGTATTATTTGTTTCAGAAAAAGAAAAAAATTTGAGCGTATTAGGAGCAAAAACAGAAGATATGCACAAAGCCTATGATTCTAAAGCTTTTATTACCATTTACCTCAAAATTTTAAAAAGGTTATGCACCCCTGTCTTCCAAATACTTAGATCCCTGAATTCAGCTGCACTAAAAAAGAGACACAATCTGGATCATTTTATATTTTTAAACCCTATGATCGTAAGAAATCTAAGTCTGGTAAAACTGATAGAGTCCATGACCAAATACATACAATTCCTTTTTGAAATTCCTTTCTTATTAATATAAGAAAAATGTCAGTCATGGATATATTTGTCCTTTATTTATATAGCTGTTTCTTGTTTTATAAGTTGCCCTAAGGAACTTCAAATTAGAAAAATGAAAACTACGGCAGTAAATTTGGCCCGAATCACCTAGAAATTTGGAATTTGTTTCCTTAATTTTAATTTCCAAGGAACAGACTAATTTCTTCCTTCCAAAATGTCTCCCTTTTGATGGAGTGTGGAGAAGAGCAAAACCAGGGCTTTTCATCTTCAGTCCCTGATGGTGAAGCCTTCCCCAAACCCTTCAAAAAGTCACAGTAGATTCCAGTGGGTTATGCCTGGGTAGAAACCTGCAGGCTGAACCAGCGTTCCATGGAAACTGGCTGATGTTAAATGCAAATATTGCACAGAGAGAAATCAAAGCTTGGGAAGTGTGTATCCCTGAGAGAATGATCCATTCTGATGGGAGGAGTTCAGAACACAAACTGAACTGAGAGG
>NW_011484310.1:10637-12592 GCF_000754665.1 Bison bison bison
TATGTTTGAACATAAAGGGAAATCTAACAGTAAACTATAATCTCTCTCTCTCTCTCTCTCTCTCTCTCTCTATATATATATATATATGCATTTCCTTCAGGCTTCTCAATACTGATATCCTGTTATACCTGTAGTTTTGGTTGAATCGCTGCAAAGGCATTCTTCATTTTATGCCAAAAACTTGACCCAAGGCAGATAACTTGAGAGTGAGACATTATATTACAAAATGATTATAACAGGGTGCCTTGAGACAGTATGCTTAACATAAAACTAAAATAAATAAATTTACATGCTGTTATGGATACCTTCTATTGTGAAAATTGTAGTGACAGTCTCTGGTGATGTCATAAGACTTGTGTTCTAACTCTCACAGAATTTTCTGTGATAAACTGTTGGGGGTACTAAAAATTCTAGTGCCAGTTCTATCTTGGAATCTGTGGACTGTCTGGCCCAGCCAATTTCAGAAGTCTAACATAGGCAGTGAGAGAAGATGCAGTGGTAACAGCTTCAAAAGTTTCAATAAGGAGCCAATGAAAATTGTTATGAGTGGGTTGATGGGAGTCAGTTGTAAAGCTGTGTATCTTAACCACTCCTAAACTTCTAAAGATTCAGCCATTACTCAGGGGGCACGTTTAACCACTGCTGGTTAATGTGGCTTTCTATAAAGTATAAAGTGCTAAATACAGGCAATCTTTGACTTCTAGTACTTCAACCCAAGCTATGTGGTAACTGGAGCTGTGGTGGTGGGTTTAGAGGTGTTTGAGAATGAAATGACTACTTGGAGCGAGTTCCAAGTCAATGGAGAGGTTCATATAGAAGCTACATGCCCATTTCTTGGAAGACTTTAAGAGAGATAAAAGTACCTGATGGGGGTTGGACTAGATGACTTCTAAGGATGCCTTCCCGCTCTATGGTTCCATGGTGAGCATCAGTTTAGTCACTTATAGCACTTACAACAAGAGACTGACTTGATGTTAACCTGCTTTCTAAAGTGTACTGGGTAAGGATCCCTGTCTTCCGGCTCAGTCTAGCTCCAAGTGGCCTTAAACTATCCCTCTCACTACCAATCAGCGTTGGCAACTCCTGCCAACTCAAGTACACTGGCAGCAAGAGAAGGTGACAAACCTAAGCTAACAGAAGCAGACAGAAAGGGAAGAGAGTAAAAATGGTTCTTAGGATCAAGGGAAGTTGCTCCAAAGTCATGAGCCTGGTTTCTGTTGATCTGCTTTGATGTGGCTTGCTAAACTACTACTGAGAGCGATTTCAAAACGGAGAGACAAAGATGTAAAGCTAATCACTGCAAGTCAATGTGTTCAGTGTTCTAATAGAGGCCTGAACAAAGTGCTATAGGAATACAGAGATGGACCAACTTTACTGGGGAGTGTCTAGGAAATCTTACAGAGGAAGTAATGAGCAAGCTGAGTCTTGAAGGATGAGTAGGAGTTGACTGGCTGGAAATGGAGAGAGGTGTGGTTGGCAGAGAAAAAAAAAATGTTCAAAAGCCACAGAGACACGAAGAGTACATTTGAGAAGTGGGAGTGTGCATGGCTGGAGTGTGAGGTTAAGGTCTCGGATGCTGTGCTTTTGAAGAAGGATGGGAATAGGAACTGGGGGGAGAGGCAGGGGCAGACAAAGAACGGTGGCACTTTAGAACGTGAACTTAATTCTGAGTGAAATACAGGCTTTGGAATGACTGATTTTACTCTAGAAAAGATGGGTAGGCAGAAAGGGCATTCGTGTCGCAGGTATAGTGTATCTTAGTCACTCAGTCATGTCCAACTCTTTGCGACCCCATGGACTGTAGCCCACCAGGCTCCTCTGTCCACGGGATTCTCCAAGCAAGAATACTGCAGTGGGTAGCCATTCCCTTCTCCAGGGAAACTTCCCAACCTAGAGATCGAACCTGGGATCATCTCCTGTATTCCAGGCAGATTTTTTACTGTCTGAGCCACTAA
>NW_011484310.1:15642-17857 GCF_000754665.1 Bison bison bison
ATTGTGCCTGGGTCTCAAAGAAGCAGAGATTCCAACTGGAGACTCTGAAGATCTGGAAGATGTGATAAGGAATTAGAATCTTATATACTCGATACACTTAATTTCTGTGGCAGTAGGTGCTATATGAACTCCAACAAGTCTCTACAACTCAGGAGTCATCACCCATATTGGGAATGATTCTTGCTGTTTGGTTTCTCCTGTCACATTCTCTTGCCCAGTTTTTGGCCACATCTCTGCACATTAGCACAACCATGGAATAATGAAGGCGTGCATTAAACTAGTGGCTAAAGTGAAGATTCCAGATTCAGACATACTATATTTAGCTGTGTTATTCTATGGATAATTTTGAGTAAAGGGCATATAGCAACCTAGGTTCCAAACTACACCTCAAATTAAATGCTTATAAAATGTGACAAAACTGAAACTAACAAATGAGGCATAAATTTTAGGACTCAAGCCATGCTACCATTTGTAAAAGGTAACAAAATGTAGATCATAAATTAAGATAATTAATTTTGCATAGTGTTTTTGATAGATCTAATTTCTGTCTCAAAAAAACATATTTTAGCAAAGAGCCTTGCCACAGACACTTGCCAAAAATAGTCTGGCCTTAACATCTCCAGAATGAGCTTCACTGACAATAGGATATAGTCAGAAGTGACTCATGTACAACTATTTTTTTTTTTTTTCATAAGAAAAATCAATCCCGGTGATGCTACCATGAGGAGTTGGGGAGCTTGTTTAAACTAATTATTCACAATGAGCCAAGTGTAGTTACCTAAAATAATCAAGAATAAGAACGATCACAAAAGAGTCTGCCCCGCTGAGGGGGAAAATATAATTATGCTGCTTACAATGCTTTTAAACTCATACTGCTTTAGAAAAATGCCAGATTACAACACCAAAATATAAAAGCAAATTTGGTTTACAATGAATCTACTTACCCAAAAGTACCCAATCTAGCCAGGACCTTTGAAAGTAATAAACTAGGTTGTTAGCTATTTGCAGTATCTCAAAAAGCCTAATAGTAAGTGAACGTTTATAACATGTAAATGAAAAAATCATCCTTTCTCTCTCATCCCCCCACCCCCCCACAAACACACTCTCTCACACAAAGCAAAACACATCACCTTTCATACGAGCACCCTATTCCCTAGAAAGAATACACCTCGCTTGCCATTTTCTCAGAATTAAGCAGTGCAACAAAGTAGTATAGTTCTGAATCAAGTTCCAGATACTGCCTGCACCTGCATAATTATTTCATTGCCAAGCCATCTAAGTACAACCAAGTAAAGCAGAAGAAAAGAAAGATAGCCTTTTAAGTGTGACAATAGGCCATATTCCTGTTTTATGAAATAAGGCCACATCTATTAATCACTTATATATTCTAGAAAAATTACTATCAACTTGAATTTACATAAAGAAATAGACCTACACTTCGCTGGACAATTTATTAACCAAGATCTTAAGGAATTTTCTTCGACTGAGATGTTTATGTTCATCTATACTAATTGTAATTCTCCTTTCTATAAAACTATATAATCTAAGTACTGAAAAAGAGGAAATAAATTTGTCTTTGCTTTCTAACATGTAAAAGCCACTAATGCAACTAGCTTGATAAATGCTAGAAATTATTCATTTTCAATAGGGATAAAGAATACTTCTACCTTGACATTTAGACCACTAATATATATACTAATTTGTGAACCTTAATTTCACCATGGATAAACTTTTATCAATAATTCTGAGCTCTCAGTCTTGCTTCTTACTTGCTATAATCTTTCCTGCTTTTACCCAGGTCAAGGAAATAATAGTCTACTTAATAGTTCCATGTTGTAATTCTCACAAAGTTTTCCTGCTACCTACATAGGAACTATGTATTTTTACAACTGGGAGAAATCCTCGGCCTATATATAAGGTCTTATTTCAGTCTACAATAAATCAAAATTTTAATTAGGAGAACGTAAAACTGGGCTATGTCAAGTATTTTAATTTTAAAGCAGTATATTTATACATAAAAACTTAATGCAGATTAGGCATTCATTTACAAAGTACCTGGTCATTTTTCTTACACTTAGGTTTTATTTATTTTTTATTTAATTTTATTTCATTTGCTTTCAGAATTGTACCTTTTTATATAAATTTATTTATTTTAATTGGAGGTTAATTACTTTACAATATTGTATTGGTTTTGCCATACATCAACATGAATCTG
>NW_011484311.1:0-960 GCF_000754665.1 Bison bison bison
TCAAGCAACTAGAAAGATCTGTGTACAGGTATTTTGTGGACATAAGCTTTCAACTCCTCTGGATAAATACCAGGTAGTCTGATTGCTGGATGATATTGTAAAAGTATGCTTAGCTTAGTAAGAAGTTGCCAAACTGTCTTTCAAAGTGGTTATACATTTTGTATTTCTACCAGCAATAAATGAGACTTCCTGTAGCTTTTTTTCTTATTTATTTGTATGTTTTCTTGGTGTGGACCTTTTTCAAAGTCTTTATTGAATCTATTTCAATATGGCTTCTGTTTAATGTTTTGGATTTTGGATGCAAGGCATGTGGGATCTTAGCTCCCTGATCAGTGATTGAAACTGTGCTCCCTGCATTGGAAGAAGTCTTAATCACTGGACTGCCAGGCAAGTCCCTGAGACTACCCATAGTTTTATAGATTCACCAACATTTGGTATTGCTGATCTTCTGCATTTTTGCCATTCTAATAGGTGTGTGTAGTGACATCATCTTGTTTTAATTTGCATTTCCCTGATGACATATGATATGGAGGACCTTTTAAGAAGCTTCTTTGCTGTCTGTACATCTGCTTCAGTGGAGTTTCAAAGTATCAACCTATTTTTAAATTGGTTGTTAGCTTTTTATTGTTGAGTTTTAAGAGTTCACTGTATATTTGGGTAACAGTCAGATGTATCTTTCACATATATTTTCTATCAGTCCATAGATGGTATTCTCATTCTATTCACACTGCTTTTACAGAGTGGAAGTTTTTAATTCTAATGAAATTCAGCATAGATTGAGCTTCTGGTGTTGTACTTAAAAAGTCATCACCTAACCCGGATTATCTAGATTTTCTCCTATATTATCTTCTATGTGTTTTATAGCAAATGTCCTGTGTGAGTTTGAAAATAATGTATAGTCTACTTTTGTTGCATCAAGTAGACTATCAGTTCAATTATCAGTTCAACTATCAGTCGCTC
>NW_011484311.1:1060-2026 GCF_000754665.1 Bison bison bison
AAGACTCTGAGTTCCCAATGAGGGGGCCTGGCTTCTAGCCCTGGTCATGCAATTAGACTCTGCAAGCCACAACTAAGACCTGGAACAGCCAAATACATAAATAACTTTTTTTTTTAATAAATAAATTACCTAGAAACTATTTTATCCTTTTGAGTCTTGCTTTTGAGATTAGTTAGCCAAGTCGACTTAGCTCCACTTAGCTTACTCTAGCTATTACCAATACTGAAAAGAGGCCCTGAGTTGTCTGGATAGACTGAATTTTATCCCCAGTGCCCCATGAATGATGAACCTTTTCCTCTCTGCATGTTTGAATAGGCACGATCCCTGGCCCTGTATGATTGCTAAACACTGTTCCCTCTATCCTCTCAATTGGTTCTTTCCTTGCTCTTAAGTGTTTTCCTTACAAACATTGAACAATCAGTACTCTGCTCAATGCTCAAGGATGACCATACACACATTTGTAAAGTTCTCTATGTACCTCTCTCTTCTCTGTTACTCTGACAAACAATTCTATTCACCTTGATGTTCTCAGATTCTTAGCTCCCTCTTCTGAATGCAGGGAGTCTGACAGATCTACCTTGTATTCCCTCTATCTTCAACATAGCCTGGAAACTCCCTCAAGTCAGTAAAGTGGAACAAAGATGGGACTTATCTTTATCTTTTGTTTTCATTTTTCCCATCCCTTATGGATCATCGTCCTAATTTTCTTGATATCCATCACTTCTCATGTTTTGTCAGGGCTTTGTTTGATTTTCTTTCCTGTTATTTTTGGGCACATGATGTGGTGGTAAATGTTTGTTACTATATCTTGTCCAAAAATTTAAAATCTCAGTATTTGAATCCTATAACTTTACATGAAATTAAACAATTAAATCCTCAAGCCAATCTAAAAAAAAATATTTAAAGTGCTGCCCAGACTTAAGCAGAAAATGGAACTTGCATTTTAATGATTTCTTTTAATTGGAA
>NW_011484311.1:4060-5553 GCF_000754665.1 Bison bison bison
CAGGCAAGAGTACTGGAGTGGGGTGCCATTGCCTTCTCCGATATATTCCCTATAGTCCCTGTCATTTTGTTTCACTTTCAGATTTTGTCATCAAATAGCTACCTAATCAATTTTGTAGACTAGATTGATAAGTTCAAACATCTGTAAGATTTTACGTTAAAACTAAATTAAATGCTCCTTTGGTAGTGGATAACAATGCCAGGTACTGGGTAATTTTACCTCCACTATGCTAAATTTAATTAAGCAAGCCTAATAAAATGAAGTGACAAATCAAAGATTGTCTTTAAATAGAAAATTCCCCTACTGCATGTAAAATGTAATTTAATTTTCCAGAATTCAGAATATACACAATTCTTCAGGGAAATACTCTGCAAATGTGAGTCCCACCTATACTTTTTAATTAAGTTCCTCTACAAAGAAATTGTTTGCAGTAAACTCTTATAACCTTAGGAAGAGGAGTTGTGGTAACTTTTTGAGATTTAAAAGTTCAAAAATGTATAGAAAGAGTAGAATGCAGTTCTTAGATCTGTCATTTGGTACAAAGCCCCTGGTTTTCCACCAAAGCCTTTAAACACAGACTGTCATATTCTTTTTGAAAATCTAATTTCCGGTTGATGCTCAAAAGTCAAATGCTCCTCCCAACTTCCATCAGGAACCTAGATTTTAAAAGACATGTTTTTGGCGGTAAGCTGGAGGAGATAGAATAGAATGCAAAATTACTTACACCTGCAGTCATTGGTCTCAATAGCAAAATCAAGAGGCTATTTAATCCACCATTCAATCTTTAGCTGCATTTTAAGAATAGCAGGTGCAACTATTACACAGTTTGAGCCCAGACTGCAGAAGATGAATACATGGACTGGAGTAAAAACTTCAGGAAATCTCCCCAGTGTAACTTAGCAAACTTTCTGCTCCTCTGGTTAAGGTAGTACAATGTCTATGCTCAATCCGCTTCATCTGGCTTAATTCTTCCCCACTCTCCTGTATGAGCAGCTATGTTAACAAATGTATTACAACAAAAAATAAATACACAA
This sequence comes from Bison bison bison, assembly GCF_000754665.1. Lineage (NCBI taxonomy): Eukaryota > Metazoa > Chordata > Mammalia > Artiodactyla > Bovidae > Bison > Bison bison. The sequence goes on from NW_011484311.1 coordinate 5,095, forward strand.
GGCAGTAAGATTTTATACCAAACAGCTCTTACCAAACATCTCATAGACAACCATCAAGTTTTGGAGACTGTCCTTATTTTCAATATCAAACAAAAAATGGTACCTACAGTTGTCATGTATCTCAGGGTCCTTTTATAATCAAAGTAACACACGATTAGCTACTATTAATACTTCCTGTCTTTTCTGTAGTTCTTTTAAAAGCTACTTTTGAACAGGTAAAATATGCATATGATACAAAAGATAAACTCTTCTACCACCACTTTTCTTCTCTAGGAGCAACTACTTTTATTCATTTTGTAAAATAAAATAATTTGAGAAAAGAAATATTATCTATAGATGGCTTACTTTTAAGAAAGATACTCAATTGCACACTATTTTATTTTATATATAATGCATATAGTTTTATATTGGTAGGTATAGAACTACACCATTCTTTTCAATAACTGCGCAGTTTACATT
>NW_011484311.1:5653-7507 GCF_000754665.1 Bison bison bison
TTCTCCCAGCAATCTTGATTCCAGCTTGTGCTTCCTCCAGCCCAGCATTTCTCATGATGTAGTCTGCATGTAAGTTAAATAATCAGTGTGACAATATACAGGCTTGACATACTCCTTTTCCTATTTGGAACCAGGCTGTTGTTCTATGTCCATTTCTAACTTGCTTCCTGACCTATATACAGGTTTCTCAAGAAAAGTATGAAAAGGCAAGTAGACTATAGATGTCCATTATGTCTAGGTGATTGATGATGATATATTGAGTTCAACTTTATTTTTACTGATATTCTGCCTACTTGATACATCCATTTTTGATGGTGAGGTGCTGAAATTTTCATCTGTGATACTGGACCCATCTATTTCTTCTTGCAGTTTTATCAGTTTTTGTCTCACTTATTTCATCATTCTTGTTAGGTGCATAAACTTTAAGGATTCTTATGTATCTTGGAAAATTGATCCCTTTATCATTTAAGGTACTTATTATCTCTCATAACTTCCCTTGATCTGAAGGCTGCTGTATCTGAAGTTAATAAAGCTAACCCTGCCTTATTTTGATTAGTGGTAGCATGATATATCTTTCTCCATCCATTATATTTAAAGTTGGTTTCTTGTAGACAACATAAAGTTGGGTCATTTGGGCTGACCTACCCTGTCTTCATCTTTTGATTGGTGCATTTAGATCATAGATGTTCAAAGTGATTATTGATATATAGTTGGATTATTATCTATCACATTTGTTACTTTTTTTCTATTTTTTTTTTGTTGTTGTTGTTCTTCTTAGTTCCTATTTTTGTCTGCCTTTTCTGGTTTTATTTGAACATTTCATATGGTGCTCAATATCCCCTCCACTTTGATTGGAAAAGATGGGTAGAGTGAGCTTGAGTTGGATATTTCTCTTCTCTCATGTGGTGGGCTAGAGCTGACTTGAGTATTTTCTTCCCCCTAGGTCAGTTAGCCTTTCCTAAAAGCCCAAGTAAGTTAAGGTCTGGTTAGTTCCTCCTAAGGGCATACACTGTTAAAAAATAACAGAATGCTGTGCATATTTCAAAATAGTTCTTTGTTCCCTCCCTTTCCAGAAGCAGGAGGGGATTTTTCTTCAATATTCATTATAAGAATCTGGTAGAATTCTAGTACAGAAAACTCACAAAAGTTTGGAGTTTTTATCTCTCAAACTTGTCTACATCGAGACTAGCAATTAATTACACTTTAGGATTTCCTACTCTGGCACTGGTTCCTATGGAGGTTTCTGCTTTTGACCTGTGAACTCACTTCTTTCACAGATCTAAGAAAAGTTGCTGATTTTTCAGTATATTTCATATTTACTTCTAGGGTGAAGTGGTCACATCTAAACTTCTTACATGCTGGAATGGTAACCAAGAGTCTAAGGGGAATGTTTTATTGGTAACCAAGAGTCTAAGGGGAATTTTTTATTGGTGAGTCTAAAGCCATAGCATAAATGGAAAAGTTTTCTGATTCATTTAAAAGATAAAATGCTTTCAGTATAAGTTTGCTTTAGTATAATATTTTACATTCTTTGATAATCTATTATGTGAATAAGATATACCTTATAACATTCTATCAAATACAATATTGTGTTAATCAGAAGATCCCATTCTCCAACTGTGATGGAGTACCCATGTGCAAGTGGCCATATCAAGCTTTCAGTAAATAAAAATAAGGCAATTAATCTCCTTTTCTTCCAATGGTATTGTAACAACAATAATAAAATAGCTAACACATCAGGCATTCTTAACTGCCTTATATACATCAACTAATTCTTTGTAAAGAACATCCTTGATATAGATCCTGTACACTAGTATCCCTGTTTAAAAGACAAAAAAAAAAAAAAAAAAAAAC
>NW_011484311.1:7607-8344 GCF_000754665.1 Bison bison bison
GTCTTTATCTGCTTATTCTCATCTGTTAAATGGTAATAACCTAACTTATTGTGTCTTATTCTAAAGAGTATATATGACTGTGTATATGCATATATATACACACACACACATAGCATTTATCACAAACCTAGATATGATATTCAATAAATAGTATATATTATCTCAAATTAGGCCTTAACCAAAAGAGTACTTTTCATTTTCTCACATTATGTTAAAAATTATTTTTAGTTTGATATATTCTAGTAGAAATTTGCATTCTTAACACATAGAAATAAGGATGATGAAAGGCAAAAAAAATAAATGAGCAAATAAAATTGATACTATGACCTTATATTCCTCTTAGTATTATGGTACCTAGGCAATGTATCCATTAAGCAAATAGTTTAGCTGTTTCAATTTGCAGCAGGTCATATATTTAACTTTTATAGAGCTATTAATGAACTGTAAGGATAAAATTTGCATTCAGACACCTGAGGTTTTCAAATAGTTTCCAGAAATTAGGTCAAAGGCACCAGGGAACAATTTATGAAAATGCTTTCAAGCTCTTAAAGGTCTTGAGCACAGACTCAGTCTAAACTTGGAAGTTTCATCAGAAAAAAAATCTTTGAAATTTTGTTTATTGGTTCTGCAGTGTAATAAACATTGTTGGGGGGTAGGAAGAAAAGAAGGGAAGAAAGATGGAGAAGGAGGAGGTAAAACCAAAGTAGGCATGTTGATATGTATGTACTCATTACCTG
>NW_011484311.1:10221-11433 GCF_000754665.1 Bison bison bison
AGATACTCAATTGCACACTATTTTATTTTATATATAATGCATATAGTTTTATATTGGTAGGTATAGAACTACACCATTCTTTTCAATAACTGCGCAGTTTACATTGCACACAAGTATCTGAATTTATTTGAGCAGTCCCCATTGATGAACACTTTTTTCAGCTTTATGCTGCTATAAAAATGATATATTGAATATCACTGTATACTTTACAAATGTATGAACATATGTGGAAGATACATCCTTAGAAATGTATCTGTGGGGGCACAGGACATATGTTTTTTTTTAACTTTAATGACACATTGTTTCCTAGAGAGATGTTATAATTTATATTTCCACCAACAGTATATGAGAATTCTTTCATATCTTCACCACACTTGAAATTGTTGATATTTCAAATTTTTCCATTCTGATGATATGAGTAGTATTTAATTTTATTTTGCTGGTTATTTATTTTTTAGGCTTAAATTCATTTTTTTTAAATCTTGCTGTTTATTAATGAGTTTAAGTACCTTTCCATATGCTTATCAGTGATTTGCTCATCTTATTACATGTCTTTTTTTTCTGCTTTGTTTTCTACACTTTTTAGATAAACTGTAGGTTTTGGAGATGAATTCAGTATTGGTATTAATATATTCTTTCACTCCAACTTTTCAGGGTAAGTTCTTAATTTTAATACAATCACAATATATTCATCTTTTCCATTAAGGCTATTGCTTTCCCTACTCATCATGAAGCTATCCCCCTATATTATCTTCCAAAAACTTTATCATATGCTTTAGTACTCAGTTCTATAATCCCCTACATCTGTATGATTTTGTGGAGAGGGAGGATATAACACAAAGATCAAGTATATTTTCCTTCCTAAAAACTCTCCATGTAGTTGACCAGCATCATTTTATGAAAAATATCACCCTCTCCCCACTGCACTGAGGTATGAACTCTGTTATGGGTTTGTTTTGCCTTCTCCATTATGTTTGACTAATCTATTATTCTATCATTGCAAGAATATACACTCTGAAGGAAAGTTATGACTAACCTAGACAGCATATTGAAAAACAGAGACTTTACTTTGTCAACAAAGGTCCGTCTAGTCAAGGCTATGGTTTTTCCAGTGGTCATGATGGATGTAAGAGTTGGACTATAAGGAAAACTGAGCTCTGAAGAATTGATGCGTTTGAACTGTGGTGTTGGAGAAGACTCTTGAGAGTCTCT
>NW_011484311.1:11533-12647 GCF_000754665.1 Bison bison bison
TCAGTCGTGTCCAACTCTGTGCAATCCCATAGACGGCAGCCCACCAGGCTCCCCTGTCCCTGGGATTCTTCAGGCAAGAACACTGGAGTGGGTAATGTTCTTCTTAAATGTCACCTTTTGCTGCATAACAATTTACACCATGTTTAATGGGTGCATTAGTCAGCATTCTCCAGAAAAAGAGACATAATAGGATATTTTTGGAACAGATTTCTTTACAAGGAATTGGCTCCTATAAATATGAAGGAGGTTCAAAATTCCCACAATCTACTGTCTGCAAGCCAGAGACCCTGGCAAGGCAGTGACATAAATCAGTTTTAGTCTGAAGGCCTGAGAAGCAGGGATGCCAGTGGTGTCGATTTCAGCTCAGATTTAAAGGCTTAAGAACCAGAGGTTTGGAGGGCAAATGAAGACCAATGTCTCAAGTAATCAGACAGGATGAATAAAAGGGGCCAATGCCTCTTTCTCCTGTCTTTTGTTCTAGTCAGGTCCCCAATGAGTTGGGTGATGCCTACCCACCCACACTGGGAAGGGCAATCTACTGTATTTAGTGCACCATTCAAATGCTAATCTCATCTAGATACAGTCTTATAGACACACTCCAAAGTCGTATGTAATCTGGGTACCCTATGACCAGTCAATTGGGTTTTGACACATAAAATTAACCATCACAGTAGCCTAAAAAGTATTTCCCTATTGTGTCACAGTATCCATAGATCAGGAATATACATGCATCTTAACTGAGTTTTCACTGTTAGAGAATTTCTCACAGGCTTCAGTCAAGATGTTAGCCAGGTTGGCAGTCATGTCAAATTTCAAGTAGGGAATGATTGGTTTCCAAGCTTACTCACTTGATGGTTGGGAAAATTTAGTTATTTTAGGGTTATCGGACTATGAACTCCTGTATGTTGCTGGTTTTTGACTGAAAACAGTCTGAGTTCCTTGGTACATAGTCTTTAGGGCAGTGTACTACATGGCAGCTGGTTGTTTCATAGTGATCAAGCTAGAGCAACAGAATATCACAAAGATATCACAGGCTTTTGCAATGTAATCTTGGAAGTACCATCCCATCACCTCTACCATATTCAATTCAAAGAAAGTCACTAGGTCCAGCCCA
>NW_011484312.1:0-2055 GCF_000754665.1 Bison bison bison
GGTCAAAAAACCAAAACATAAAACAAACAATATTGTAACAAATTTAAGGTTGTTGTTGTTCAGTCTCTAAGTCATGTCTGACTCTTTACAATGCCATGAACTGCAGCACGCCAGGCCTCCCTGTCCTTCACTGTCTCCTGGAGTTTTCTCAGACTCATGTCCATCGAGTTGGTTTATGCTATCTAACCATTTCATCCTTTGCTCCCTCTTCTGATTTTGCCTTTAGCCTTTTCCAGCAAATTCAATAAAGACTTAAAAAAAAAAAAAAAGGTCCTAGGGCTGAGTAGAAACTTCAGTTCATCAGAGCTATGGATACTAGGCCCACAGGTTATAAGTTCCTAGGTTGTTCTGACCAATTATTGTACTTGCATATCTCTTGCAGCTCTGTTGTTAATTACTTCTGTTTCATACCCAACATCCATTTCTGGGTTCTGGCTCTTGAACTCATATATCTTTATTTCTCAGCTCAACTCAACTCAGTTTATTTCTCAGAAGATTCTGTCTCTTAAACATTGGCTCAATATTATTCTCAATTTTTATTGCATTACTGGTATGCCAGATCACTCTCTCTTTTTTTTTTTTTTGGTAAATTTTTTACTGTTGCTATATGCTAGATCCAGTTGATTCAGAATTAACTCAATGTAATCTGATAATAAGTTTTAAGTAAATAAACCTAAGACTCGGATTTAAGCTCCTAGATGAAATACCACACTTTCTGAGCCATCTACATATATGTGAAATACATAGAATTTGGGTGTATATACATTTTTCCCCCTGTGAATCAGTAACAAATCACTTCTAAACAGCAAAATTAAATGGACTTTAATAAGGCCAAGCTCATAATATATAAGGTGATTTTAAGAGAGTTGAAAGATAATATTAAAATAAAACTTTTCTAAGAACCATAAATGCTATTTAGATTTTAATATGAACAATCTTAGATTTTATCATTTGAGTTCCCAGGCCCACTCTGAACATATTTCTAATTCTTATTCATTCTACTGCTGGTCATAAAGAGGCAATGTCTGTTCATGAGCACCATCTAGTAGATGATTTTGTATTTGAAAGTGTATTTTCTAAAGAATCTGATCACTATTGGAAATAAATGTGCTACAGTAAGTCAGTGATTACAGACAAAACAATCCTGTTAGAATTCATGTAATTGAAACCTACTAAAATCAATATACTATATCCATTTAAAAGTATGTGAGTTTGTGAATACCTGACTCTGTCACATCTAAATGTTTAGAACACATAAATTTCTCTTCATGCAACACTTGTTAAATACACTTAAAACTTTGCATTTTGTGAATGTGTCTGTGTATTTGAAAATAATTATTAGTTCTTTTTATTCTAAATATGTCTGTACTCATTCAGAATGTCCAAGCACACTGCTATATAGTTTTAATTATTGAAAAGTTATTCATATATACCAACTACAAGTTTACCTTCTCTAAATATCCACTAATCATAATTCTGCTACCTGTAGCTATACAAACAAATCTAAATGCCTCTTTTGCATGAGTGTCTTTAAAATATTTTAGTGCCATTTTCATTCCAAATATCACTGCCAGGTAGAACAGCCATATCCTTTTTTTCAATTGTTCCTCCACTGATAAGCAGGAAGCACAGGGGTGTTCTTGCTATTTTTGTTAAAAATATTGAATATTTTATTAATCAGCCATGTGATAACACTAGCTATCCCTTCCCCAGCCTTCATGCCTTATATTGACTCCAGTTAGACAAACACAGTAAATGAAATAGCCTTTCCTTGAGAATGATTATTAATAGTCTACCATGCTTTTTAAAAACTAAATGTAGTACTTACTCATATTCCCATTTAATTTCACATTATGAGTTTAGATTTTCATTATAGCTGTAAAATCTTTTATAATTGTGTTCATTTCATTTCTATTTTCCAAATATTACTAGGTTCCTATATTTAAAAGGCTTGCCTTTATATTTTCATACAAATTTACTTTTTTATTTTTATTGATATATGACATATAGCACTGTATAAATTTAAGGTGTAAAGTATAATAATTTGACTTACAT
>NW_011484312.1:5247-6503 GCF_000754665.1 Bison bison bison
TATTTCCAATATTCTGGGAGGTGGGTCATAGAGGATCCTGCTGTGGTTTATGTCGGAGAGTGTTTTGCCCTCTTGATAAAAGTGAAAGAAGAGACTGAAAAGTTGGCTAAAAAGTGAAAAGTTGGCTAAAAAGTGAAAAGTTGGCTAAAAATGTTGGCTAAAAACGTTTACTCAACATTCAGTAAACTAAGACCACAGCATCTGGTCCCATAACTTCATGGCAAATAAATGGGGAAACAATAGAAAGAGTGAGTGACCATTTTTGGGGGGCTCCAAAATCAGTGCAGATGGTGACTGCAGCCATGAAATTAAAAGAGGCTTACTCTTTGGAAGAAAAGCTCTGACTAATCTAGGCAGCATATTACAAAGCAGAGACAGTACTTTGCCTACAAATGTCTGTCTAGTCAAAGTTATTGTTTCTCCAGTAGTCATGTATGGATATGAGATTTGGAGTATAAAGAAAACTGAACACTGAAGAACTTATGCTTTTGAACTGTGGTGTTGGAAAATACCCTTGGACTGCAAGGAAATTCAACTGGTCCATTCAAAAGGAAATCAGTCCTGAATACTCATTGGAGGGACTGATGTTGAAGCTGAAGCTCCAATACTTTGGCCACCTGATGCAAAGAACTGAGTCATTTGAAAAGACCCTGCTGCTGGGAAAGATTGAAAGCAGGAGGAGAAGGGGGCAACAAAAGATGAGATGGTTGAATAGCATCACCGACTCAAAGGACATGAGTTTGAGCCTGAAAGATGATGCTGTGAAAGTGCTGCACTCAATATGCCAGCAAATTTGGAAAACTCAGCAGTGGCCACAGGACTGGAAAAGGTCAGTTTTCATTCCAATCCCAAAGACAGGCAATGCCAAAGAATGTTCAAACTACCACACAATTTCAGTCATCTCACAGAGTAGTAAAGTAATGCTTAAAATTCTCCAAGCCAGGCTTCAGCAATGTGTGAACTTTCACATGTTCAAGATGGTTTTAGAAAAGACAGAGGAACCAAAGATCAAATTGCCAATATCTGCTGGATCAGCGAAAAAGCAAGACAGTTCAGAAAAACATCTATTTCTGCTTTATTGACTATGCCAAAGTTTGACAGTGTGGATCACAATAAGCTCTGGAAAATTCTGAAAGAGATGGGAATCCCAGACCACCTGACCTGCCTCTTGATAAATTTGTATGCAGGTTAGGAAGCAACAGTTATAACTGGACATGGAACAACAGACTGGTTCCAAATAGGAAAAGGAGTACGTC
>NW_011484312.1:8358-10989 GCF_000754665.1 Bison bison bison
GTAACTAAACTGAACTGAACTGGGAGATGGTGAAGGACAGGGAGGCTTGGTGTGCTGCAGCCCATGGGGTTGCAAAGTGTGAGACATGACTGAGTAACTGAACTAAACTTGAGGAATTTTTATTTCCTTGAGTCTATAACCTGCCTTTTATATTTCTATATGGAATGTTGAGTAGTTACCACTTGCCAGGCACCATGCTGAAATCATTATATTACCTCATTCAGTCTTTGGGAATGGGTAGTATTTTCTTCATATTACATTGATCAGGAAAGTAAGGAGTTGTTAGGCAAAGTAATTTGCTCAAGGTCACCTGATACTTAGGAATAAGTTCTTTGCATAGTAGAGAAGCCATGAGCTAGCCCATTTATCTTTTGGTACTCATATCCCACACCTCCTTCTAACTGAATTCAGCCACATTTTTTAGTCTTCTCAATACTCAGTGCTTTCTTTTGCCTTGACCATTAGCATTTGAAATTACATAGGGATGCATAACTCCTGATAGCCATTCCCCAAACTATTTATTCTACATGTTTAATTTTGCAAGCAATTATTTTGAGTATTCCCTGACCCTTTTCAATGGAGGATTAGTAATTCTATGTGGACTTATATTATACTTACATAATCCCTACTAAACACATATCACAATATGTTATGGATACTGTGCTGAACTGTCTGCCAGCTCTCCTTCATAAATGAGGTGCTCATTACTCCAGCTGATTTAGAATATTGATAGGTGATGGTTCTAAGCAGAGTCTTTCTTCCAGAATTACCATTCAACAAAGAAACAGCTCTTAATTTAAGGTCATACTCCCTCCTCTGAAATAGGTCACATCCAATGATTGGTAAATGCATGTATACAAAGGTCCAGGACCCTTGACTCAGGATAATACAACTTTGAAAGTCATATCAGCCCTGGAATATTTGGAAGAACCTTCTGAGGCCTTTTTTTTTTTTTTAGGCCTTTGTTAACACTTCATCTCATCTCTGTCTAATCTTACTGCCTTATTTCCCATCAAAAGTGTTGATCCTGAGAACATTTTTCCCCCCAAAATTATGGTATACCTGTTGACACCTCAGGCTGTCTTCTAAAGGACACAGTCTAAAACTCCTAATTTTTACTTCTTGGTTGTCTACCTCAATAAATTTTAAATCCCATGAAGGCAAAAGATATGTTTATCTTTCTCTTCACTTTCCAGAGTAGAGAGGCCATTCAATGCCAACTCAAAATGTACTCACCAAATGAATGAATAATAAAGAGATGGAATCCAAACTTGTATCTGGCTGACTCAAAAGTCTGAGATTCTTCAACTATGGAATATAATACTTCTATCTTAGGGGACTCCAACACAAAATAGGAGGGAAAAGATACACTTCTGTCAAGATTAATCAGCTTCATGGTATGCCAAACCAAAAATCTTCAAAAGAAGACAATAAACCTTTTAGAAAACATGGAGCATTTCATTATTTAAGCAAAGCCAGTCTGTATGTAAGTAAAACATATAATTTCTCACCTAATTAAGCCAACTAGTCAAATCATACACCATAAAAATTTATTGTGCATTAATCATTGATTTAATTAAAATAAAGAACTCAATTCTGCCTCCAGGTATATTAGAGTATGCAAATTTCTTTCTTCTTCTAACCTAAGTTCTACTATATGACTTGGACTGATGGGAATATTTGCCTAATGTGAATCTATAAAACACTAAGCATAGTAAATATCATAATTTTACACCTATAACACATTTCACTATGAATTCCAGAACATATTTCAAAATAACTCCTAACTGAATAGGATAATAGAGCAACGCACTTTATAATGGATTATCAAAAACCTGAAGCTAAATTTCAGAGGAAACTTAATGTGTAAAACTCTATTTTATTATGAGGCCAAACTTAAGATAACTACATTAAAAGATGCAAGAGTCATCATTTTTCAAATGTTCATATTTATAGAAATGTAAATTAAATTCAATTGTCATGTCCTGCAAACCTAATTTTTAAATACAAATGTCACTGAGAGTCTGAAATCCAACATTTTGCTGTATAACACATACCTATATACATTCAGTTCATTTTATTTCAATCACTCAGTCGTGTCTGACTCTTTGCAACCCTGTGGACTGCAGCATGCCAGGCATCCCTGTCCATCACCAACTCCCAGAGCTTGCTCAAACTCATGTCCGTCAAGTTGGTGATGCCGTCCACCCATCTCATCCTCTGTCAACCCTTTCTCTTCCTCTCTTCAATCTTTCCCAGCATCAGAGTCCTTTCCAATTAGTCAGAACTTCGCATCAGATGGCCAAAGTATTGGAGCTTCTACTTCAGCATCTGTCCTTTTACTGAATATTCAGGACTGATTTCCTTTAGGATGGACTGGTTTGATCTCCTTGCAGTCCAAGGGACTCTTAAGAGTCTTCTCCAACACCACAGTTGAAAAGCATCAATTATGTGCCATTCAGCTTACTTTATGGTGCAACTCTCATATACATATGTGACTACTGGGAAAAAAACATAGCTTTGACTAGATGGACCTTTGTAGGCAAAGTGATGTATCTGTTTATTTTTTTAAATTTATTTATTTATTTTTAGTTGAAGGATAATAGCTTTACATAATTTTGTTTTCTGTCA
>NW_011484312.1:13741-14194 GCF_000754665.1 Bison bison bison
ATACATACCTGCCAATGCCAAGAGGCACCCAATGTCTCCTTCAGGGACTAGCTAGAAAGGGGCAAAGAGTGTCGACCAAACTCTCCTTTCTTGGTCAAACTTTTCAGTCTCTTTGACCATTTCATAACTCCTTGGAAATTAGAAGTACTAACCTAATCATACAGATCATAGATTTTCAAGGGATTTGTGATCTATGCTGTTACTGTGTACTATGACTTAGGTCCCAAACTTGGATTGATATTCAGGAAGCACCTAGCCTCACCAGGAATTGAAAGTCTGTAAGTTAGATGGAGATCTAGCTCTAAGAGGATCTCTGAGATTAAAGGTTACTCAGATTGGAATTGCTATGGGTTTTTTTCCTTTGGTAATGCTGGTTCTTACTGGACCAGAGGAGGCTCTTATACTGGTATGGTGACGCTTGGAAGGGACATTTCAGTTTTATGTTTGTATAGG
>NW_011484313.1:0-1011 GCF_000754665.1 Bison bison bison
ATGTCTCCTGCATTGCAGATTGATTCTTTACCACTGAGCCATCAGAGAAGCCCTATTGGGTCTGTGTCTACATTAATTTTTTTGCATGTGGATGACCAGTTGTTCCAGCACCATTTGTTGAAAAGATATCTTTTTTTTTTTTGAAAAGATATCTTTTCTCCTTTGTCAAAGATTATTTTTTGTTGGTCTGTACTAGGACTCTGTGTTATTCCACTGATCTATTTGTCTCTTCTTGTGCCAATACCACACTGTTTTGACTACTGTAGCTTTTATAGTAGGTTTTCAAGTTGGGTAGTGTCAGTCTTCTGACTTTGTTCTTCAAGATGTGTTGGCTATTCTGGGTCTTTTGACTTTCCATATAAACTTAGCATAAGTCCATCGATATCCACAAAATAATGTGTTGGGATTATGATTGGGATTGCACTGAATCTATAGAACATTGGGAGTGCTAATGTAAATAGTACTGTGTTTTTCATTTCAAACACCACTTGATCGTTGCAGGTATATAGGAAAGTGACACTTTTGAATATTAACCTTGTTTCCTGGGTAAGTTCTTGGGATGAGCAATCAACCTGTTTGCCTGGGCAGGATAGTCCTGAAAATAAAGAGATGCTCATGAAGACAGAGCAACAGCAAAGTTATACTAATATAGACAGTAAACATAGTTTTGTTTCTCCGAGTCCAGGCAGAGTGTGGGGATAGGCAGCTTGGGCTTTCAGCTTTTCCTTAAATACACTATTAATATCTAAGGTGTGACCATTCTGGATTTTCACTGTTGTTTGGGGTATCACAATCACATGTCAAGTTTCTGTCTATAGTTGTTCTGGTCCCCAAGTTTCCCACAGTGGTTGTTTATATCTCTGTATCAGGCTTTTCTGCTCTTCCTGCTATATAGCCATTTGCTAGATTGTCATAATAACAGCTGTGATAGAGATCATAGTATCTGAAACTAGAAAAAGTAATACTAAAAGTAAGTATTATGATCAGAGTTTATATGTTTGATTATGATCA
>NW_011484313.1:4006-6767 GCF_000754665.1 Bison bison bison
AATAGTTTCTAGCACCTTTTTTTCTAAGGTAAAAGAAAAAACAAATCTTTGACTGATTGAGGGCCTTTTGGAAAATATCAAATATACCTTTAGGTGCAAAATATATCCTGAAAGTTATTTTATTTCATTTTACATTTAGGATTCAACCTTAGGAAGAAAACAAAATCAAAAGTCAAGAAATTTGAATACTTAAAATAGGATAGTTGGTGAAAAGAAACAGTATTTGGTTATTCATATGAAGGGAACAATAAAGCATTTAAAAATAAACGCAGAAGGTAACATGACTCTCAAGAACCTCAGCTCCTTCATAAGTGAGGAAGCTTTGTTTTCTTAAATAATCAAGGACATGATTAAAGTCAACACAAAGCACAGAAATTATTCTGGTAAAACATGAAATCTTTTTTATTTGGAAGATTACATAAAATAACCCTTCACATTGTAGGTGAAGAAAATAAACAATAAATAGTGTCATGTACTATGCTGCTACTGCTGCTGCTAAGTCGCTTCAGTCGTGTCCGACTCTGTGCAACCCCATAGACAGCAGCCCACCAGGCTCCTCCGTCCATGGGATTTTCTTCTTTTTTTTTGTCCATGGGATTTTCTAGGCAAAAGTACTGGAGTGGGGTGCCATTGCCTTCTCCGAATGTACTATGCTAGGCCCTTGAAATACAAAATAAATGTGACATACTCTAAATCATCCAAGATTTTACAGCCTAGGTAAGGAAACAGGTTATGATTTTTTTTTAAGTGAAAGAATGTGACAGAGATTGCTAGTTGTTTATCCCTTTCTCCCCATTATTTCTAAGTGATAAAACCTGATTTTCTTGGGTGGGGGGGGTGTGGCTATGTACCCAAAATGTGGCTATGTAGGAAAAAATGTAATTTCTCACCCTTTCTTTCAAATAGGGGTGCTCATGTGACTAAACATAGGTCAATGGTATGTAGGTGGAAGTTGTTGGGTGGGGCCTCCTAGAAAGTTTCAAAATTTTGTCTGTGTGTATGTGTATGTGCACATACATGCACTTGGGTGGGGGAGGAGGGGTGAGGGTGCTTATGAAGTTGTTAAGCTGGGAGGCCATTTTGCATTACCTTTTTACTCATTCTTGCCTAGGACATGGGTGTGATGGCTGGAGCTACAGCAACTATATTGTTACACCGAGGAAACTGAGCTAGGAAGGCAGAGCTTGAGCTTGAACAATAAAGCATAAAGATGAAAGGAGAAGCTGTAACAATATTGAACTGCCTACTTTTGGATTTTTATATAATAGAAAAATAATGGGTTTCTTAATGACATGCAAAAACAATTGTTAACTTATGCAACATATAATTATAATACCATGAGATGCAAGGTCTAAAAGAGGTATGTATAAAGACCTATGAGTGCACATTTAAGAAAAGGATGAATTCTGCCTAGGAAAAAGGAGACTGGGAAGGTCTTCACAGAGGGAATGACATTTGGCTTGGGATTTTAGAATATGCATATCTGTCAACTAGGCCAGAAAAGATGGGCATTGTGTATCAACAGTGACACTGAAATTCCATATCATTTCTATGGTGAAACTGGTAAATGATGAAAGATAGATGAAGGACTTAGAAAATGTTTTTATTAGAAATGGATAATGTGATAATTAATCATTTACAATCTTAGAAACCTTTAAGGGTTGATAGGCAGAAAATTTTTGAGAAATACCAACAGAGGGTACTGTTATAATAAACTTTACATATCTACCCTCATACAATTTTCTTATTATTTCTGAAAATAAGTTATATAATTCTCCTGTATAATTCTATCCATTCCAGTGCTTTAGTACTTCAAAAATTTTAATGAGTAATTCACCATTCTTTAATTGCTCTTACCAAGACTTCACTTAACAATGATTACAGATAAGTTAGGAAAGTCATTTCTTCTCTTCAGTATACCTGTGTTAAGCAAGTTAACAGAGTATTCTTTCCTATGCTATACTGAAAATCTTGTACAGAACTAAAATATTGAATAAGCTCTATAAATACTGAATAAGCTCTATAAATACTGAGATTTATTTGAGTAATGTAGAAAGGGCTTTTCAGAAACAACCAATAGTTTTCAGATCAGTATAAATTTTAAAATAATGATATTTTCCTCTTATGAAATAGGAAATGTTTATTTCAGTTACAAAATCAAAAACCACCACTTAAAAGACTTTCCATAATCTGATTTTTTTCAAGGGAGGATAAAATCAATATATTTAGCAAAATAACAAGTACAAAGGAATTGAAAGGGATCGAACCCAAGTCTCCTGCATTGCAGGTGGATTCTTTACCAGCTGAGCCACAGGGAAACCCTAAATAATAAATAATAACATAAAATATACAAATAAATACATGTAAATAATAAATGAAAGGGAATTAATGATCAGAGGTCACACTAAAAGCAATATATTAAAATACACAGAGAAATAAGTTTTCAGATATGTTTGGGTCTTAATTTAGATGGAAGTTAATTGAGGGGATAATCCCAGTGGAAAAAATCACCTTGGCTCTTTTAAGCCAGAAGAGTGGATTTAGCCAGCCGTTTTGGTATGGTGGGTTTACAAAGGCTCTATAATAGGATTTATGTGTTGGAGGAAGAAACTGAATGTGATGCCAGAAGTTAAGGATTTTGTATGTCTGCAAATGTAAATTTAAAAATCTGATCATTTTTAATCTGAACAATTTTTCAACCTGAACCTTATTCAACCAATACCTACACGCTTCTACAATATTATGATCAAGGTTTATAATA
>NW_011484313.1:8539-9405 GCF_000754665.1 Bison bison bison
CCAAAAAAAAAAAAACAAAACTGAAGCAGGGACTTCCCTGGTGGTCCAATTGCTAAGGCTCCAGGCTCCCAATGCAGGGGGCCTGGGTTCAATTCCTGGTCAGGGAACTAGATCCTACATGCCATAGCTAAAAAAATCCTGTATGCCCAAGATTAAAGATTCTATGTGCCGAAACTAAGACTCAATACAGCCAAATAAATACATATTTCAAAGAAACCTGAAGCAATGCTGTAACAGAGTCAATAAAAACTTCTTAAAAATGGTCCACATTAAACACACACACACACACACACACACACAAGACTAGCCATCCGTGTTATTGTTGGGGGTTGTGAAGAAAAAAAAGACAAGTTGATTCTTTGGCAATTCAAGCCCAAAGGCTTTCCTGGGTGTGCAGGGTAATGAGTTCTGAAGTGCCAAAAGGGAGTAAAGAAGGTCAGGGAGCTACAAAATGGGTACAGGGGTAGGGACAAAGCAGTACTCGGGGACTTAATTCTTTTTCCTTACCAGTCTCTTTACCATCAGCAGCTTTTCTCCTGGAAAAAAAAACACTGTGAACTGCCTGGGCATCAGTTGGGAAGTGGGAGTAGGTACGTGTGGAGCGAGAATAACAAAACCCTGGTACTGTTGGATCTGAGGGAAAAGAGGGGATTCCTTTTTTGTTTTTAACTAGGAAAGAGGAGAATTCCCTGTGCTATTGGGCTGAGATAGAAATACCTGATTCTACCTGCTGCTAATGTGGAAATTACTACCACTTTGGCTGGAGTCAGAATAGTATATTAAAGAGTCTCTTGGTGCCATCCTAAAACAAGCAAAATCTTTTATAATATCCAAGCTTTAGAGAATGATGAGGTGAGGTGGGGATC
>NW_011484313.1:9505-10478 GCF_000754665.1 Bison bison bison
ATCTGCAGTGGTCTTAGGCAGTATGGGCAGTAATAGGGCCTGTGTGGCACAGTGGGGTACAATAATTGAGTTCATTATGACTTGCTATTTTAGTCATCTTTGCAGCCAACCTTCAGGGGAGAGACCCTTGCTTTATTGTCTGCTGTCCTTCTGCCTCTGAAGAGAACTTAGCCTTCCTGACCTGCACGGATATTGAGGGAACTCTTATGGAAAAGAAGAGCACTCACAAAGAATTTATGGCAGTTTTCTCAGTGATACTTGAGAAGGGTCAAGTCATATCTAAAGTTCCTTCCCTGGTAGCTCAGATGGTAAATAATCTGCCTGCAACGCAAGAGACCTGGGTTTGATCCTTGGGTAGGGAAGATCCCCTGGAGTAGGGGATGGCAACCCACTCCAGTATTCTTGCCTGGAGAATTCCATGGACAGAGGAGCCTTGTGGGCTATGGTCCACAGAATCAGAAAGAGTCAGACATGACTGAGCAACTAACGCACACAAGACAAATCAGAGTTTTAAGTCTAGGCTCTATTTGTTAGTAGCTCTGAGTTATCTGCAATCTCACATTTCTGAATTTTCTTAGTTGCTTAGAAAAACAAAGGAGGGGAGAGAAGAATAATACAACTACTACCAATGATCATGAGGATTAAACAACAGAAATGGATGTAAAGCACTTAATATAGTACCTAGTTCACAGATAATCAAATGTTAACCATGATTATCATTTACTATTTATCAGCTAGAAGGTCTTAACTGAGAAAACATATCCACAAACGTCAATAATTGTAATTTCTATTCCAATATACCACTTAACTCTTTGCTAGGCAATGTTTTAGGTGCTTCTTGCATATAACTTTTAAAATTCTCACTACGACTCTAGAGGTAGATCTTAGTATTATACCCATTTTACAGATGAGGAAGTCAAGGAATAGCGTGCTTAAATCCTTTAACCAAGATTCCATGGTTGGATAAATGGTA
>NW_011484314.1:0-710 GCF_000754665.1 Bison bison bison
AAGAAGATATAACAATTATAAATATATATGCACCCAACATAGGAGCACCACAATATGTAACACAAATGCTAACAAGTATAAAAGGGGAAATTAACAGTAACACAATAATAGTTGGAGACTTTAATACCCCACTCACACCTATGGATAGATCAACTAAACAGAAAATTAACAAGGAAGCACAAACTTTAAATGATACAATGGACCAGTTAGACCTAATTGATATCTATAGGTCATTTCACCCTAAAATAATGAATTTTACCTTTTTCTCAAGTGCATACAGAACCTTCTCCAGGATAGATCACATCTTGGGGCATAAAATTAGCCTTGGTAAATTCAGAAAAAATGAAATCATTCCAACCGTCTTTTCTGATCACAATGCAGTAAGATTAGATGTCAACTACAGGAAAAAATTATTAAAAATACAAACATATGGAGGCTAAACAACATGATTCTGAATAACGAACAAATCACGGAAGAAATACAAATATGCATATAAACAAATGAAAATGAAAACACAACAACCCAAAACCTAAGGGATACAGTAAAAGCAGTGTGAAGAGGAAGGTTCATAGCAATACAAGCCTACCTCAAGAAACTGGAGAAAAATCAAATAAATAACCTAACTCTACACCTAAAGCAACTAGAAAAAGAAGAAATGAAGCACCCCAGGGTTAGTAAAAGAAAAGAAATCATAAAAATTAGGGCAGAAA
>NW_011484314.1:4397-5699 GCF_000754665.1 Bison bison bison
GGGGTTTTTTTTTGTTTGTTTGTTTTTTTATATTGAGTTTTATGAGATGTTTATTCTGGATATTAACCCTTTATTGGACATATCATTTACAAATATTTCCTCCCGTTTAATAGGTTGCCTCCTTGACTTGCTTTATGCAGCCAGAAACACAAAAATCACCCTGCAGCCTCTGGCCTGGAATACATATGACTGTGGAAGGGAGGTGAGGTCAAATACTCTGGATTCCCCTCCCCCTTCCTTATTACTTTGTGGTCAAAGCAGGGACTTAAGTACCCTTTTGGTAGCCAGCTGGTACTTGTTTTTACATGGTAGGTTAGACTTTATGTTTAGGGTGTTTTCATTTGGAAAGGCCCTCTTTGTCCAGCCTGGCATTCCAGTGTCGATCAGGTTCACTATCCCCAGGGCCTTTCATGGAGCCCTTAGGAAGTCTGAGAATGTTTTACAAGTTCCCAGAGTTTAGGGGTTGATTTGCTAACTGTAGTAGAGGCGAAATTGCTAAGGAACCATCCTTGGTGTGAACCTTCACTGATAGGCAGATGCTGAGGAAAATAGGCTGGGGCTTTTTTATACCGTTACTCTTTGGGTATTTCTAGGAATGAACTTGAGCGACTTCACTTCACTTCAGGAATGAACTCTGGAGGTTGAATAGAAGAAGAAAAGGGTTTTTTTGTTGTTTTTTGGGGTTTTTTTTTGTTTGTTTGTCTTTAAGAAGAAAGAAATCTTTTATTTCCTAGGTGCAGCCCAAGTTGGGCTATTTGAGCCAGCACAGACTGGCAATGCCATTTTTCCTTTGTGGATGGGGATGTTGAGCTAAAATTACTTTTTTCTGCAACACTTGTTAATTTTTCATTTTTTAAAAAAATTATGCAAATGTGTATGTATATATATAATTGTTTTTTTCAAGAGACACTCTTTATTAGATGTGACCCTCCATCCTAGGTGCTGTTGGAGACATTGTTTTGCTGTTAGTTGGGTTAAAGGGTTAACCCTGCATAAATTTCAGTTCAATTCAGTTCAGTTGCTCAGTCATGTCTGACTCTTTGTGACCCCATGGACTGCAGCATGCCAGGCTTCCCTGTTCATCACCAACTCCCAGAGCTTGCTCAAACTCATGTCCATTAAGTTGGTGATATCCAACCATCTCATCCTCTGTCATTCCCTTCTCCTCCTGCCTTCAATCTTTCCCTCCTGCCTTCTCTTTTCTAAGGGGTCAGTTCTTCACATCAGGTGGCCAAATTATTGGAGCTTCAGCTTCAGCATCAGTCCTTCCAATGAATATTCAGAACTGATTTCCTTTAGGAT
>NW_011484314.1:8873-10282 GCF_000754665.1 Bison bison bison
GAGAGTACTCAAATCAATAAAATTAGAAATGAAAAAGGAGACGTTACAACTGACTCCACAGAAATACCAAGAATCAGAGACTACGATAAATAACTGTATGCCAATAAAATGGATACTCTGAAAGAAATGGACAAATTCTTAGAAAGGTAGTCTCCCAAGAGTGAACCAGGAAGAAATAGAAAATATGAACAGACCAATCCCAAGCACTGAAATTGAAATTGTGATTAAAAACATCCCAACAAATGAATGGGGGTATAGCTTAGTGGCAGATTACATGCTTAGCATGTATGAAGCCCTGGGTTCTGTCCCCAGTACTTCCATCTTTATGAGCTTCCTTGATGGCTCAGATGGTAAAGAATCTTCCTGCAATATAAGAGACCTGGGTTTGATCCCATGGAGATGGGAATGGCTACCTGCTCCAGTATTCTTGCCTGGAGAAGTTTATGGACAGAGGAGCCTGGTGGGCTACAGTCTGTGGAGTCACAAAGAGTCAGACATGACTGACTGACTAACACAACAAATGAAAAGTCCAGGACTTCACAGCATCGCAGGTCAATTTTATCAAATATTTAAAGAATAGTTATATCCTTCTGAAATAGTTCCAAAAAATTGAAGAGGAAGGAAGATTTCCAAATTCATTTTATGAGGCCACCATCACCCCGATGCAAAGCACTGACTCATTGGAAAAGACACTGATGCTGGGAAAGATTGAAGGCAGGAGGAGAAGGGAATGACAGGATGAGATGGTTGGATTGCATCACTGACTTGATGGACGTGAGTTTGAGCAAGCTCCGGGAGTTGGTAATGGACAAGGAAGCCTGGTGTTCTGCAGTCCATGGGGTCACAAAGAGTCAGACATGATTGACTGACTGAACTGAACTTGAGAAGATAAACAAAACTGACAAATGATTATCCAGACTCATCAAGTAAAAATGGGGAAGACTCAAATCAATAAAATTGGAAATGAGTATTGAGAAGCTACAACATACCTCATGGAAATACAAAGGATAATAAGAGACTACTACAAGCAACTATATGCCAATAAAATTGACAACCTGGAAGAAATGGACAAATTCTTAGAAAAGTACAACCTTCCATGACTGAAACAGACAGAAATAGAAAATATGAACAGACCAAACATTAATGCTGACATCAAAATTGTGATAAAAAATCGTCCAACAAACAAAAGTCCAAGGCCAGATGGTTTCACAGGTTAATTTTACCAAACGTTTAGAGAAGAGCTAATGCCTATCCTGCTCAAACTCTTCCAGAAAATTGTAGAGAAAGGAAAACTCCTAAACTCATTTTACTAGATCTCTATCATCCTGATACCAAAATGAGACAGAGATATCACACTCAAAAAAGAAAATTACAGGCCAGTATCACTGATGAACATATATGCAAAAATC
>NW_011484314.1:13684-14424 GCF_000754665.1 Bison bison bison
TCTGGGAGTTGGTGATGGACAGGGAGGCCTGGCGTGCTGCAGTCCATGTGGTCGCAAAGAGTTGGACACGACTGAGCAACTAAACTGACTGACTGAAACTGTCCATTGACAGATGAATGAATAAACATGTGGTACATATATACAATGGAATATTGCTCAGCCATAAAAAATAATGAATTTGAGTCAGTTCTAGTGAGGTGGATGATCCTAGAGCCTGTTATAAAAAGTGATATATGTCAGAAAGAGAAGAGCAAATATCATATATTAACATTATATATAGAATCTAGAAAAATGGTACTGATGAACCTACTTGCAGGGAAGGAATGGAGATGCAGACATAGAGAAAGAACTTGTGGACACAGAGGGGGAAGGAGAGAGTGGGGCAAATGGAGAAAGTAGCATCAACATATTAATATATACAGTATAAAACAGATAGCTGTTGAGAAGTTTCGATATAACACAGGGTGACAAGCCAGGTGCTCTGTGATCACCTAGAGGGATCATGGGATGGAGGCAGGAGAGGCAGGCTCAAGAGGGAGGTGATACATGTATAATTATGGCTGATTCGCATTGTTGTACAGCAGAAGCCAACACAACATTGTAAAGCAATTTTTGTCCAGTTATAAAATAAGCTTTAAAAATGGGCAAAGAACATGTGTACACCCGTGGTAGATTCATGTTGATGTATGGCAAAACCAATACAATATTGTAAAGTAATTAACCTCCAATTAAAATAAATA
>NW_011484315.1:0-1246 GCF_000754665.1 Bison bison bison
TGGGAGGGATTGGGGGCAGGAGGAAAAGGGGACGACAGAGGATGAGGTGGCTGGATGGCATCACCTACTTGATGGACATGAGTTTGAGTGAACTCTGGGAGTTGATGATGGACAGGGAGGCCTGGCGTGCTGTGATTCATGGGGTCACAAAGAGTCGGACATGACTGAGTGACTGAACTGAACTGAACTGATACATGGGATAACCTGGAGAAGGAAATAGCAACCCACTTCGGTATTCTTGCCCTAGAAAATCCCCCCCATGGACAGAGGAGCCTGGCGGGCTATAGTCCATGGGGTCACCAAGAGTCGGATACAATTGAGCAACTAAAGAACAAATACATGTGATAAAATTTCAGGAAGCCACACACACACACAAAATGAGTACAAGATAACGTGCAATAACTGGCTATATGTGAATAAGCTGTGGTTTTGATATTAAACTGGAGTTAAACAAGATGTCAGAGTTGATGGAGGTGGAGTGTAGGATACACAGAACCTTCCTGTACATGTCTTTGCAAATTCCTGTGAATTTCTAATTAGTTCCAAATAAAAAGTTTACAAATAAAAATAAAAGAATTCTTGACAGTTTACTTGTCATAAGTATCCTTTGATCTCATATGAGTCTCACAGTAACACGGGAGGATGCATAGAGTAGATTTCAACCACATTTTTTTTTTACACATGGACAATGAGATGCAGATAACCAATTGCCCAGTAGCTCAGCGATGGTGAAAACACATAGTTAACCTCACCTTCAATGATCACCCAGTCCAAAGCTCTCTATCTGCCTTCTTCCCACATAGTAGGCATGAATCTTTTCTTTTTTATTTATTTATTTGTCTGCACTGGGTCATTGTTGCTGCACGCCGGTTTTCTCTACTTGCAGAAAATGGGGATCACACTCCAGCTGCAGTGTGTGGGATTCTCTTGTTGAGGAGCAAGGGCTTCTAGGGCACACAGGGCCAGTACTTGAGGTTTATGGGCTTAGGTTGTTCTGCAACATGTGGAATCTTCCTGGACCAAGGATTAACCCGTGTCCTCTGCATTGGCAGGCAGATTCTTAACCACTGGACCATGAGGGAAGTCCAGGCATGAATCTTAATGTGAGGAACTCAACAATACCCCAAAATGCCCCATTTCATCGTATCCTTTGAATAAAAGCAAATTAGGCTCTAAATACCCATTATGTGATGCCTGTAGGAAATTCAATCTTTGGCATTATTGGGTTCCCCTCTGCCTTGCCCTG
>NW_011484315.1:3246-4334 GCF_000754665.1 Bison bison bison
CGGGATTTGGTAATGGACAGGGAAGCCTGGCGTGCTTCAGTCCATGGGGTCGCAAAGAATCAGACATGACTGAGTGACTGAACTGAACTGAGTTATAATATACTAGCTATTACATCCTTTGGAATTAAAATATTTAAACTTATAAAGCATTTTAAATATGAACTCTAAAAATGTAAGGGGATATGTAATTTTTCAAAATTCTTTTAGAGGACATGAAAGCAAAAAAGATGTGGAAGCCCACCAATTTAGACCAAAGTTCCTCAGAGTGTTACATAGACATCTCTTCACACGGAAAACAAGATGATTTTACATGGCATGAAGATAGTCCACGGACACCACTTGTCCAATATTTACCCCCTCCTGCTTTTCTTCCATCTGCCTTTGCCCTGTCTTATTGTGAGACTCCTCAGCACTCACCCTGCAGCCCTTGCCAACACACTCTCATCTCTACCTCTTACAGTGCCCCTTCCTGGTTCTTAATGCTGTCCTCCAATGGCTTCCTTCTCAGTATCCTTCTTTAACCACCACTTTACTTTAACTCCAGTCCAGTCCTCTGCCTCCTCCAGTCTCTCCTTCTACCTTAAAGAATTTCTTCTAAGACTTCTCTTTCCTCTCAGCATTCTAGTCTTTATGAGTCACAGCCAGTCACAGCCTCAGCCTGCCTACAATCTCTCACCCCCTAGACACTTATTTTCCTGCTTATACATGGAAATAGACAAATATTATGAAGATGGTTCAGAAGTGACTGAATCTCAAAAAGCACTGCTTTAAACATAATGCATGTGTATCTGAACAAGATACTTGACTAATCCCTTATTAAATCCACACAGAAAAAATATAGACACATGGTTAGATAAAAATACAATGAGGTGGGTCCATTTATCTGGAGAGATTTGCAGTTAGGTCACTCTAAATGTGATGACATATGATCAGAACTGATGGAGAAATACAGGCTATATGTGAGGAGAGAAGAGGATGAAGAGGTCTCTGTGGGCTTGGCCATTTAGGGAAACCTATCTGGAGAAGATGGACTATGAGTTGGGTGTCAGCCACTGCCCTGTCATAGCTCTGTCTCAGCTGTCTCCAGA
>NW_011484315.1:4642-5984 GCF_000754665.1 Bison bison bison
GGGCACAAAAACCTTTTTGTGTCCCTTGTTTCTTGTTTGTAGGAAATAGGCTTCATTCAGCCTCCATGACCTTCTGTGAGTTCCAAATGGCAGGTTCAAACAGTTGTTAATCAGGGAACAAGGAGGATGTGGGGACAAAGGAGATGTAGTCAAAAAACAATAGTGTGGCCTTGGGGCAGGATCCTGCTTCCCCCTCAAGGGATACTTAAAACAGTACTTTTGAGGTCTTCTGCAGAACTAAAATCCCCAGCAAAGGCAAGATGTTAACTACTTAATGAAGCATTCTTCATTTTAGAGAGAAAGTCACAGTTTAATAACCTCAAGAATCACAAAACCCATCAGGACCACCAAACGCCAGAAGATATCGAGACTGAATGAATGCAGGCCCTGCACACACCCTGATCCTTGTCAGCAAACGTGCCCCTTGACTACAGACTTCTCACAAACCACCCTCCAGGTTGGGACACACAGTTTTGAGGACATTAGCCCACTGTGACCCCCTTTGCCTGGCAAAGCAATAAAACTGTTCTTTTCTGCTTTCCCCAAACTCTGTCTCTGAGATTCAGTTTGGTGCTGGTATACAGAGGCCCATTTTCAGTATCAGGCCCAAAGAGCCCATCCATTTATATGGCCTCATTCTGCCTGGGTCTTGTCAGGACTCTTATTTTGCTATGCCCTTCCCTAAACCCTATTCCACAGCTCTTTCCATGCCAGAGAAGTTGGCTGCCAGAGACCTGACTCCATCACCAGCTCCTTCCAAGAACTATACCTTTGTTTCTGATCTACTCCACGTCCCATGTAATTAATGTCCCAGGTAATAATGCTATCTGCACCTAACACTGATGATCAGCAATTTCCATAAGCCAAAAGTCAAGCCACTTCCCTAGCAGGGGTGCAGTCTCCTTATTTCCTTGTGTATTGCTAAAAATCAGACAGGGACAATTCTGTGATGAATTCTACCTTCTCTCTTCCCTGAAGAGATTCTACCATATTTTCTGTTTACCCCACGTTTTACCCCACTTTTTTTTGGTCTCAGACCCTCTTGGGCCCTCAGGCATCCCCAACCTAGCATGCTCTAAGGC
Organism: Bison bison bison; assembly: GCF_000754665.1. Taxonomy (NCBI): domain Eukaryota; kingdom Metazoa; phylum Chordata; class Mammalia; order Artiodactyla; family Bovidae; genus Bison; species Bison bison. Next base: position 5,725 of record NW_011484315.1, read on the forward strand.
CAGTGCCATTTTATAAGGTATGTGTGTTTATAAGGTATGATCTGTTGGCACTTGGCCTCCATTCCCACTTCCTTCCATGTGTCTCACTATACTAAAAAATCCAAGTAGCTAAATACTTTATCTCTCAGACTCCTTTGCAGCTAAGCCTCTGTACATGAAAAGGTTTCACCAATGGGAAAGAATACATGAGGCAGAGATCATCATCTTCCTGCTTTTATACCTTGAAGCAAACATATGGAGTTTCTGGAGCAGATTTCCAA
>NW_011484315.1:6628-7507 GCF_000754665.1 Bison bison bison
TATAGTAGCAACCATGTAAGTACCACAGATTTTCCAAAAAGAATATTTATTGCACCCCTATGAGCAGGGGTTTTCTAATAAATGCTGCCCAGACAGCATTTTTGTACTCAGCTGAGCCACGAACAAAAAAAAGCAAATGCCTTTGGAGCTTTAGTCAGCAAAGAAGCAAGAATGCACCAACACCAGGCCTAAGGGAGCCAGCCTCAGGCTGCTCCCATCCCAACATCTTCCTTTGCTTCTGCTTGGCTGCACCTTGCCATGGGGCCTCCTCAGATGCCCTTGAACTCTCCAGGCTGATGCTAGGAGTCACTAGACCGTTTCTGTCAGACCACATGGACAATGCCAAAGGTTAGTCACCACCCACAGATACTCTTCAGAAATTATAAGAACAGCTTCTCTATAATAAAGACGAGGAAGGATGGGAGGGTGGAGAATGATTAATGGCCCCTTCATAGTTGATGGGAAGCAAGTGCGAGCTGCATTTTGGGTATTGATATTTTCTCACACCACGACATTCCCACATGGTAGCAACCTGGGAGATAAAAACAACAGCCTTGTTTGGGGGAAAGAAGGGGGTCTGTGTTCTTCAGTTGCTTTGGAAGAGAGCATGCATTTCGGGAAGTGTTGCCATAGGGGGCCAAAGGCTCCCATGGTGTTTGGCAGAGCTGGAGGGTCTGGAAAGTCCAAAGGTGATATATTTAATAGGCGGCTCATTTTCTTTCATCTTCATAGTAAGTGTCTAACCCCAAAGGCAAGACACAGCAGGTAAGATGAGATGAAGTCCCCATCAGACTTTGCGGCTGAAACTAAGAGGGGAGAAAGACTGAAAGCAGCAGCATGGGATTCAGCTTCTGTAAGAGGAACTGAAAGAAACACAAT
>NW_011484315.1:7658-9430 GCF_000754665.1 Bison bison bison
AAAAAAAAAAAAGAAAAAGAAGCCACAAAGCAGGAAAACACTAGCAGTATGCAGACAAGGGACCTACGTCCATGGGGAGAAGGGGAGCGCTCCAGTGAAGGGAGATGAAGCTGCAGAGGGAGACACAGGGCCGTGAGGAAAGGCATTTCAAAATGTACCCTCTCCACATCCACTCTAGCTGGAAGTCTTCTGAATATAGGGAGCCTAGATTAAAACAGAATGATTTTTTTTCAAGGCGAGAGACAAAAAAGCCCACTAAACACTTCCTTGATACTTGGCAAAAATGCTTAGAGGTGAAAAGTAAGGCAAAATAATGTTTAGATTTTTATCCCCTGACTATAAAAGTTAACACATGTCTATTGCAGAAAATGCAATTATACAAGAAAAAACAAATATTCCACATGTCATACCATGAAGCTATAACTGCTTCTATGCTATATTTTATTCTCTGTGTGGACTGTTCTGAAAAAATGAGACACCCAGTATATGAAGCTATATAATCTCATTTCATCACTAAGTATTATAATTTCCCATATCACTAAATATTTTAAAAAACACTCTTGACTAAATTAATATTTCTTGTATATAAAGCTTTTTCAATTTTCTGATTATTTTCTTAAGATAAATCCCTAAAAGCTGAATTATGATGTTAATGGGAATGTTTACCTCTAAAGCTTGTATGCTTATTGCCAATTGTTTACAAAAATTTGCATCAATTTCCACTCTTACCCCAATGTATAAAGATGCACTTAAACTGCCTTTTGGTTTTTACTTTAAAAAATCACCGATCTTGGACAATGTGGTGCTATTTTGCATTTATGTGAAAAAGCCTGAGGTTTTGGTCCTTGTTCTGCTACATGTATTTCAGAAAGTTTAGTTCACCTTTGCATGCCTCAGTCATTTTAGGAACACTTTAAGCTCCAATAGTCTTTGAAATTATATTTTCTTAACAAAGAAAAATAACAAAAACAGTGTCACGATTTATCCAATTAGTACAATATCAAGTATTAATACTAATATTAAATGAATGCATATGTGTCTGACTCTGCGACCCCATGCACTGTATAGTCCATGGAATTCTCCAGGCCAGAATACTGAAGTGGGTAGTCTTTCCCTTCTCCAAGGGATCTTCCCAACCCAGGGATCTTCCCAACCCAGGGATCGAACCCAGGTCTCCTGCCATTGCAGGAAGATTCTTTACCAGCTGAGCCACAATGAATGCATACATTACTGAAAATCTGTTAGGTATTTGTGGTTGGAAGAATTTGATACTCCTGAGAACAATCATTAGAATAAGCTATTAAGGGAGGGTTTTGCATCTGTTTTGTTCCCTGTTACATCACCATGCCAAAATGCATGCTGGGAACATATTGGGTGCTCTAAAACGTATGTTGAATGAAAGAAAAAAGACATGATGAAAGTTTTATTAACTAGATATATCCAATCAATATAGCCAGTATGCCTTTGGCCCACCTGAAGGTCATCAACAGCTTTGGTGGACAGTCCCCACACATACTGGCAGATCCCAGCCTCAAGTATCTGGGTCTCTCTGCCTGAGGACTTTCTCTGGCCATAGTAAGTACAGTCTCTGTCCACGCAGGGCAAACTAGAAGTTCTGGGGAGCTAATACCCTCATGAGTAACTCTCAGTGAGGACTGAGAGCTGACAGATAAATACCCCAACTTCCTTGCCCCTTGGTGGGACGGTTCTGGGTTATGTTCTACACAATCTTTCAGAGAATCCTTAGCAGGACTGAACCCAGTTGCCACAGC
>NW_011484315.1:9898-11083 GCF_000754665.1 Bison bison bison
GGAGAATCCCAGGGATGGGGGAGCCTGTTGGGCTGCCATCTATGGGGTCGCACAGAGTTGGACACGCCTGAAGTGACTTAGCAGCAGTAGCAGCGTACAGCAAGTGGGGCTTCCCTGGTGCCTTATATGGTAAAGAATCTGCCTGCAATGCAGGAGACCTCATTTCAGTCCCTGGGTTGGGAAGATCCCCTAGAGAAGGAAATGGCAACCCACTCCAGTATTCTTGCCTGGAGAATCCTATGGACAGAGGAGGCTAGTGGGCTACAGTCCATGGGGTCGCAAAGAGTCAGACATGACTCAGCGACTTCAGACACAATTGAGCGACTAACACTTTCACTTCACTTTCATACAGTAGGTGCAGAAACCACTATATCAGCCAGGATTTTATTGCAAATAACAGCGTTCTAGCTAGGAAACATATGAAGGATACAGAGAATCTCTGAAAGGCCAGAGAACCAGTTTAAAGGCTATGTAGTAAAAAAAAAAAAAAAAACAATGCCACAAATTTCACCGAGAACTGGTTTGGTAGAGACACTCCTGCCACCTCCTGGGCAGCATCATAACAGCTGGCATCACCCATCCATTAATGCTGAATCTCTGCCTTACTGCTGCTGCCACCCTCAACCTCGTGGATTCATGCAGTAACACTGGCTGCTTCCACATCACCTCAGATGCTGCCCTGTGTGTGTTTGATTGGCTGAGCCCTAATCCCTACCTGCAAAGTAGGCTGGGAAAGTGAGAATCTCATCCATTGTGGGGCATTTTTGAAATACAAGAAATGTGTTTCAAGATGCTGGGTCTAAAAAGATCTCCATCACACTTCCTTTTCCATCACTCTCCAATGCCCTCCCCTACTGCCATAACATCAGGTCCTATCTCTGACTGCCTGTGAGCTCCAATTTATATCTGCTGAGCTGGTGACCTCTTAATACAGGTTACATACTGAACATCCTGTGAGACAGAAGAGGTTAGAGGAAGCGCCTCAAAGGGTGGTAAAGTTTCCAGGGGCCATGTGATCAGGGCCCCTGCATATGTTCAAGGACACATCCCTGCTACCACCCAGACCAGTGCTGTTCCAACACAGATAGGATGAGACACAAACACATGCCACACATGAAATTTACATTTTGCTAGTTCCCACGTTAATAAAAGGGAAAAAAAGTGAGATTTATTTTAGTAATACAT
>NW_011484315.1:11595-13657 GCF_000754665.1 Bison bison bison
GGCTCCCATACTGGACAGTGCAGGACCCTTTGGAGATGGCAATGCTTGAATTGTGTCGTCCTCCTCTTCTTCAGCTGCAAGCCGTCTGCCATACTTGTAGCCAGGGCAGCCCTTCAGAGAACAGACGTTTATACAATGCACTGTTAAGAAGAGCTGCATAGTTCCGTGTAGGAGTTAAGCAGAAAAGTTTCTCACTCCTGGTCCTCAGTCATCCTGGCTCCATGAGCAGTCTACAACCCTTTTTCTTCTCTATTCTCACCCACTGTTAAGTACCACATGGACTGGGGACATGAGGGAGACAGGCAAGGCACCACCTCAGGTGTAAAATTTAAATGGATGTCAAAAAACTCAATAATCAAGATAAATATTTTAGTACAATATTTCTATATTAAAATTAATGCAAAAATTCATGATGAAGATAATATCAAAATTTTAAATAACAGGCTCCACTAGGATTGAGTTTGGGACCAGGTGAGGAGGGTGGGTGGTGCAAGTACAAGGACTATTCTTCCTCTTTCCTTTGCTTCAAATGGTTCTCAGTGTCATTAGACAATGGGGCCACTTTTCCAGCACTTTCCTAAGTTTTCGATATACTGCTGGGTAATAAATGAATGAGCAAAAATAAGTTCTTTCTGAATAAAAAAGTTCTTTATTATTTAGGGTCAAATTCAATTTTAATGAAAAGCAGTAGTAATGTATTGCTTTGACACAATTACAAGGAAGACCTCACTGGAATGTTTTTAACTTGACAAATTGATTCTAGAGTTTACATTGAAGAATAAGCAGGTAAGAATAGTGAACAGTGAACAATAACATGTAAAAAAAAAAAAAGAGTTGTTTTTATTGTGTGCAAAAATTTAAAAAGCAAGACTTGTCTGGTTTCTGCTTCTTGGCTGGGCAGCCCTCAGCCGGGGCTCCCACACAGTCAGGCCCCAGCAGCAGCTCTTCAGGGTGGGGCAGATCATACCACAAGGGAGCCCTCTCCACTCCCAGATTTGCTCTTATCAGGTAAAAGTTAAGTGATGTCACTCAGTCATGTCCAACTCTTTGCGACCCCATGGACTGTAGCCCACTAGGCTTCTCTGTCCATGGGATTTTCCAGGCAAGAGTACTGGAGTGGGTTGCCATTTCCTTCTCCAGGCGATCTTCCCGACCCAGGGATCAAATATGGGTCTCTTGCATTGCAGGCAGACGCTTTCCCCTCTGAGCCACCAGGGAAGCCCATCATCTTATCAGGTAAGAAGTAGTTAAATAGCCAGCACAAGCCTTGAAGGGGGATAAAAGGAAAAGAATGTTCCCAAAGTGCAGCCTGTGCCCTGAGGAGCTTGTGAAACCATGAGGTAAATGACAACAGTCTCACCAACAGATCTTTAATCTCTCTCTCCCACCCCTAGACCACTCCCAGGACCTGGCCACCTTGTCCCAGCCCCTCTTCTAGCAGCATCTATTAGGTCACTTCCATGGCTGCCCACACTACTATTCATCTTTATCTCTGCTCATAATGCCCTGTGCTCTCCCTCACCTCACTCACTCACACGTCCCACATGTGCCCCCACTCCCCTCTTTCTTGGTTCATCTGTCCCAGTCAGTCCATTTGTTTCTCTTTCTCCCTTTCCTATCACTCATGATGCATTTGTATTCACAAACACACATTTGCCAAAATTCTTTACTGCAGGGTCCCCTTTCTGCAGAGAGTAGCTTGGGGTGGAGGGTCTGGAGGCTGAGAAAAGGGCCTCCACTGGGCACCTACCAGGCTGCAAGCTTAATGAGCTGGACTTTCTGGGCAGGGAGGGCTGTGTGAGAGCAGAGACCTCATCAGATCAATGGAACTCTCTCAGCTGCTAAGAACCATATGCATCCTTGGGTTCTGTGTGAGGGTGTTGGTACTGAGTTGCCTTGTCAAAGGATTTCAGTGACAGGAAAGGGGCTCTAAGAATCAACCCAGCAGAACTTTGAAACTGAAAATTCAGTACCACTTCTGTCAGTGGAAGGCCAGGTCCCAGTGTCCAAAAGTCACACCACATCCTCATTTTCCCAGCACTAGAGGTAGAGATGGAACAGG
>NW_011484315.1:16286-17174 GCF_000754665.1 Bison bison bison
AAAAAGAGAAGCAGAAACTCATTCAGAAATACAAAAAGGCAATGAGCAACAAGGCCTGCAGGTATTTTGATGAAGGCCATGGGAGCTGCCTATTTGGAGGGAACTGTTTTTACAAGCATGCATACCCTGATGGCCGTCAAGAGGAGCCATAGAGACAGAAAGTGGGAATGTCAAGCAGATACCAGGCCCAATGAAGGAACCACTTCTGGGAGCTCATAGAGGACCGAGACAATGGCAACCCTCTTGACGACAAAGAGGAGGTTGTCACCTTTGAGCTGGGTGAGATGTTGCTCATGCTTTTGGCTGCAGGTGGGGGCGACAACCTGACAAACTCTGAAGACGAGTGGGACTTGTTTCATGATGAGCTGGAAGATTTTTATGACTTGGATCTATAGCAGCTCGGCGGGGCACATGAACTGGTCTGCTGAGCCTCAGACTGCAGCAGGCCTCAGGGGCAGCGGCCATGCCTGGGCTGCTCTCCTAGGCAGGCCTCTCAACTCCAGGTACTGTCGTAATCATTTTTACCCAGGGCCTGTCTTCTCAACCCCCCACCTTTCCCCAAGAAGTATTTTGTTTTCTCTGTTTAAAAAAGTTACAAAAATAAATCTGAAAGTTCGTTTTTTTGTAACATGAATTTAACTGTCAGACAGTTAGTGTAGGTTTGTCACTTCATGTTTTCCACCAGATTCACACAGTTCGAGGGGAGCATTTCTGGATTTCCAGGACTCATTTTTGAGGACCCTGGGTTCAGAAGTAACAGCACTGGCTCCTGCTTTGGGGGTCCAGGAATCGGGGTGATAGGTGAAGGAACTGAACTGTAGCCTCCTTCTGCTCTAGACTTGGGAGGTGGGTACTTGGTTTCTGGTGAACTCTGCACATCTGTGTTTT
>NW_011484316.1:0-1742 GCF_000754665.1 Bison bison bison
GTGCACCCCGCTTACTTGGCCGCCGGCTTCCCGGCGTGGGAGGCCTACCTGCGTGCCTTCCACGGCGCGGTGGCCGGGCGCCTCCAGGAGCTCGCGCACGACGCCCGCGGCTGCGAGCAGCTCTACGTGCTGCTGGACTGGGTCGCCAACGTCTACAGCAGGTGAAGCCCGGGCCGGAGGCCGCGGGGTGGGGCGAGGGCAAGGAGGGGCTGGCACTGCCCGCGCGCGAAGCCTTCAGGAACCTGCTCTGAAGGGCACAGGGCACCTTTTCCTCCCCGGGAGAGTGCTGGCTGTTAGGCACCCAAGATCCGATCCAGGAGCCCTTTGACATTATCACTTCCCCATCCCAGACCCTGGTGCTCTCCCTCTCGGGTTCCGAAGCTGGAAAGCGCTCCGGGCGGGGTTGCTTCCGAGGCGGTGAGCCCAGTGAGTCCCCCCTAGTCCACGTGGGGCCTTTGAGTGAACTGGCCAAGGGCGCCCCCTCCAGACTGGACACAACCAGGGGCTCACCGCGCTCCTTGAGGGCTGGCTTTCACCCCCACTCTTGCTTTGGATGGACACCTCGGTTCAGGGCTGTGCAGAAGGTGATGGGGTGGGTCGCCCGTGCCCCTGAGCGCTCCCCAGCTCCCCAGGCAGATGGGCAGTTGGAGGGGGCGCCAAAGTGCTGGGCTCCTTACTATTCTGTGTGGCTGCAGACAGGCACCCGCCCCGGTGTGGGCTGGATCCTAGCTGTATCCAGAACTGCAAGATCCTGGGGACGTTTAGAGTTCAATCTTGGGTGAACCCGAGCGTGAGGGTGGAGGTCACTCCCAAAGCAAGCTGGTGGAGGTCCATCCGGACTGCCATCTTTATGCTTTCGGGGCACGCTCCGCTGACTGCTTAGCCAGGAAATCCTGAGGTGGGAAGTTGGGCGGAGGGGCATTTGGCACGGAATCCTGGAGGGCGGGGTGGCGGGCCAGGCGTGTGAACGGAATCCCAGATTCTGGGCCTCACAGCGATGGTGTTAGGCTTTGAGCCAAGGCAGAGGGCAGTGGGGGCAGCCGCGGTGGCATCAGAGTCCCGCCCCGACCTTCAGGCCCCGCCCTGCCTCCCAGTCCTGATTTCCTGGGCTCCCAGGACCAGGCTCTGCCCTCGGAGCCGCTGCCCCCGCTCCTGGCACCGGACGTGTGGGCCCGACTGGAGGACGACTACACCAGCTTCCTGGAGGTGAGACCGGGGCCGGGCCGGAGGGGGCGGGGTCCAGGTAGAGGGTGGTCAATGCCAGCAGGCTAGGGAGGCCCAGTGCCCAGGGCCCGAGCCTCTCTGCGCCCTGCGGCCTCAGGCGTGGGCCTGTGTCCCGGCAGGGGTGCTCTTGTCTCCAAGGGCGCGCCCTAGGTCTTGGAGGTGGGGGGGCCTCCCTCCTGGGAGGGTCTCACTCACCGTGGCCCCTTCCCTGGCCCTCACAGACCAAGATCGCAAGCTGCTTCGATGGCATCCTGCAGCTGCAGCTGAGTCCTGGGCGGCTGCGGATGCCCCCGACGTGCTGCGGGTCCTCTACCACACGCTGCTGTCCTTCGACGTCTGCATGGTGCGCTGGAGGGAAGGACGTGTGTTTGGGCCTCGGGCAGTGGAGACTCTCTAAAAGTCACAGTCACAACCGCCTCTCCCAATCGGACAGGAGCCTGAGGCCCCACGTAGGTGCGCAGTCAGAGGTCCTCGGGTCTCATAGCCAAGCTGGGAGAGCAAGGCCACAGCTCCCAGCT
>NW_011484316.1:3297-7315 GCF_000754665.1 Bison bison bison
TGGTGTAGGCCATCTCTGGTCAAGCCCCTGGTAGAAATTTAGCCTGTCTTTCTGGAGAAGGAAATGGCAACCCACTCGAGTACTCTTGCCAGGAAAATCCCATGGATGGAGGAGCCTGGCAAGCTACAGTCCTTGGGGTCACCAAGAGTTGGACTCGACTGAGAGATTTCACTTTCTGTGTCCCTGGCCTGCAAACTGGGAGAGCCTAGCCCTGCCTCCTCAATGATGAAATGGGGACATTGTGATATTTGGAGAGGCAGTTATGAGGCTCAAAGGGCTTCCCTGGGAGCTCAGAGGATAAAGAATCCACCTGCAATGTAGGAGGCCTGGGTTAATCCCCGGGTCGGGAAGATCCTCTGGAGAAGCAAATGGAAACCCACTCCAGTATGCTGGCCTGGAGAATCCCGTGGACAGAGGAGCCTGGCGGGCTACAGTCACGGGGTCACAAAGAGTCGGACACGACTGAGCGACTCTCACGAGCATCTGAGCAGGGCCTCTGGGCCAGGAAGGGCTGTGCTGCACTGTTCTGTCACCAGGAGGGATGGAGGTCTGGCTCAGCCCTGCCACAGGGGAGCCCTGCCATGCGGTGGGACCTCGAACACTCCCAGGCCCACCCCCCTGTACTCGGCTCCCAGGTGCAGTGCTGCCCCCTCACGTGACCGCTCCCAGGTTTTCTCCACTGTGCCGCCCCAGGGGGCTGCCCCTCAGACTATAGTCTGAGTGATCGGAGCTGGGGTGGCACCCAGCCTTCACGGCTGTATGCCAGGCCGTGACCCCTTGCCCACTTTGCCCCCTCCTGGCCCCTCCCCCTCCCCAGGACTCACCTTCTGGCCAAGTTCCCAGAAAGCTTTGGAGAGCTGGAGAAGGCCCTGGGGGCTGCCGCCCGTGCCTTTCAGAAGCGGCTGCTCCAGGGCTTGCAGGGCTCTGTGCAGGTGAGGGGGCGGGCCCTTTCTCCCCACTTTCCTTTCCCAGCAGGTGCGCCCTGTGTCCTGAGCCTGGGACCCAAGTCACAGCACTCATTTACCATAGGGGCGTGTTGGGGTGTTTTGGGCGCAGGCAGGGAACCCAGACATGTTCCCAGCTGAGCAAGAACAGTTGGTAAACAATTACCTTCGTCCTTCACTCTCCGTGGGCTTCTCTGGTGACTGAGATGGTAAAGAATCCACCTATAATTGCAGGACACCCAGGTTCCATCCCTGGGTGAGGAAGATCCCCTGGAGAAGGGAATGGCAATCCACTCTAGTATACTTACCTGGAGAGTCCTGAGAGAGTCATTTCCTAGGCAGGTTGATAGGGAGTCTAGGGGTCCCCAAGGAGAGAGGGGTCTGGAATTCTCAAGGAGGAAGAAAGGACAAACTTTTTTCTTTCTCCACATTCCTTAGGATTATATAAGAATAATGTATGCTGCCTAAGGACAGTCTTTGGATTAAACCTTCTGTTATCTTAAAATGTTAATTATGGGAGTAGACCTGGTCTTTACAAGGATGTATCCTGCCTGAGGACAGTGTTATCTTAAAATGTAGATTATGGGAGTAGATCTGATGAAGTCTTTACAATCTCCAGACATTCTTTGGATTATATAACTTCATTGTTAACACTAGCAAGCGATACTCTTTCTGCCCCCTTCTGATGCCTATGTCAGAAGCTTTCTCTGTCTCCTTTATACTTTAATAAAACTTTATTACACAAAAGCTCTGAGCAATCAAGCCTGGTCTCTGGCCCCAGATTGAATCCTTCTCCTCCAGGGGCCAAGAATCCCGGTGTCTTCGCGTGATTCAACAAAAACCTTTCATCTTGGGGGCTCGTCCGGGAGTCTTCAGGACAAGGTAAGGATGCTTGGAGCTTTAGTTCTTTGTTCTCTTAGTGAACACATTTTCTGCTGTGCTTTAGTAACTCTATGGTGTGCTTGTGTGAATGAATGGCATGCCCTGCGTGAAGCAAGTAAGGAGCCCTGTTCTGCGGTTCCACGGTGATCTCATACGACTTATGGCAGAAACCTGTCGGGGCGTTACACCGACCTGCCAATGCCAAGAGGCACCCAGTGTCTCCTTCGGGAACTGACCAGAAATGGGCAAAGCATGTGGACCGAACTCTCCTTTCTCGGTCAAACTTTTCGGTCTCTTTGACCATTTCATAACTCCTTGGGAATTAGAAGTACTAACCTAATCTATCGGATCATAGACTCATCTATACTGTTACTGTGTACTGCGGCTTAGGTCCCAAACTTGGATTGGTATTCAAGAAAGCGTCTAGCCTTGCTAAGAATCAAAAGTTCGGAAGCTAGATGGAGCTCTAGCTTGACTGCGATGGGTTTTTTCCCTTTGGTAACATTGGCTCTTAGTGGATCAGAGGAGGCTGTTATACTGGTGTGGTGATGCTTGGAAAGAACATCTCAGTTTTATGTTCGTGTCGGTCTTATTGTGGTCAGGAAATACTCAGGGTCGTGCACAGGCACTCAGGTGACAAATGTTTCCCCTAGTAGTCTTAGCTTGGGAGGCATTCCGGAAGGTTACTCTGATTCACTCCAGGTGACATCAGAGGCAAGCAAGGTTAAAGGTGAAGAGCTGGACGTCAAGTAGGGATGCTATCAAGTCTACCCCTGGTACATCCCCACCCCGTCTCGGTGGTAGAACCGGGAGGAGAAGAAGAGTCCGACCAGGAAGGAGAAGCTTTTGGTGTAACGTCTGTCTACACCCCCATCTAGAGCAGGGAGGGATGCCTCCGGTAGAAAAAATGGCTCTGGTCACTTTTTTTCCTCTCTTACAGATGGGAGCTAACAATTCCAGCCTCACTCCTTTGAACTGTATCCTGAAAAACTGGGATAGATTTGATCCCCAGGGCTTAAAGAAGACACACCTGGTCTTCCTATGTGATACTGCATGGCCACGGTATCCATTGGAGGACGGCGAACGGTGGCCAGTTGGAGGGTCTCTTAAGTATAATACTGTTCTGCAATTAGACCGGTTCTGTCAGGAACAAGGAAAATGGGTAGAAGTAGCATATGTGTTGCCCTTTTTCTCTCTGCGAAATATGCCAGACTTATGTCCTAAGGGTATAGATTTGGGCGTGAAACCTTCAGCTCCCCCCTATCCTCTTACTTTGCCCCCGTACCTGGGACTCCAAACTGGGATTCAAACTGCCCACATGGAGGTCCAAACAACTCCTGTCTCAGTACAACCTCAGACTACTCTGGTTTCAGTAGAAACTCAGACCATCGAAGTAAGAGATGAGATGGAGGACAGGAGACAAAGAGAAGAGGAAAGACAGGTTTCTCCAATCTATCCCTGGGATCATATGCGCAGAGCAGCCAGAGAGACTGAGGAACAGCCACACAAGCTGTTGCCTCTTTATGAAACACCCACCGGGAGAAATAATCAGTCTATGAGAGTTAATAAGCCTTTCTCTTATCAAGAAATACAAAGAATCAAGGAGGATCTGGGAGACTATTTAGAGGAACCAGAAAAATATATTAGAGCTTTTAAAGGTATTACTCTGCTTTATGACTTCACTTGGAAGGATGTGATGTATATCTTGGGACAAAGGCTGACTCCCGAGTCAAAGACTCGAGTTTTGGGAAAAGCGGTTGCTTATGGAGATGAATGGCTTGGTAATAAATCAGTAGGGAAGAGGGAGAACGAGATAGCGGCCCTCCCCACTGGGAATCAGGCGGTCCCAACTATAGAACCAGACTGGGACCACAACACAGCTAAAGGAAGATGGGATCAGAGTCATTTTGTTAGATGTATTCTTGATACATCTATTCATAGCCTTTAAACTATGGCAAGTTGGCAGACACAGAACAGGAGAAGGAAGCTCCTGGTAAATTCCTAGATAGACTGAGAGAAGGCCTTCACAGATTCACTGAGATTGATCCTGAAAGTGAAGAGGGAAAAGTGATCTTAAAGGATAGATTTCTCACTCAGTCGGCTCCAGATATCCACGGTAAACTATTAAAATGGGTGTATGGACTAAATCAGTCTTTAGATACTCTGTTACAACTGGCTCAGACAGTCTATTA
>NW_011484316.1:7987-11000 GCF_000754665.1 Bison bison bison
GGGATATACTGAGCAAGGTCCATGCTCGTTTTCATGAATATGGAGCCCTCCCTTTCTCTCCCTTTAGTTGAACAAAATGTAAATCCTAGAGTATGGGCTGATGGAAAATCTGTGGGTCGAGTACAAAATGCTATTCCGGTAGTTGTTAAGCTCAAAGACCCACACGTATTTCCACATAAGAAGCAGTATCCACTGAAACCTGAAGTTAAGGAAGGGTTAAAACCCATCATCGAAAATTTAAAGGAGCAGGGACTATTAATTCCCTGTAACAGTCCTTGCAATACTCCTATTTTGGGTATAAAGAAATCGAATGGTAAATGGAGACTAGTTCAAGATTTAAACTTTCTGGCAGGCTGTGGTTACAAGGCATCAAGAGAAGAGGCTCAGCTTTGTCAACAATCGGTTAGGGATCTGGGCCTAATCATATCAGAAGGGACTCAGAAAAGGCTCAGCTTTGTCAACAATCTGGGTTAGATTGTTAGATATCTGGGTTAGATTGTTAGATATCTGGTTAGATATCTGGGCCTAATCATATCAGAAGGGACTAGGGCCATAGGCCCTGAGAGAATTAAACCTATACTAAATCATCCCCTACCTATGACTTTAAGACAGTTGAGAGGATTTTTGGGAATCACAGGTTACTGTCGCATTTGGATCCTGGGTTATGGGGAACTTGCCTGGCCTTTATATAAACTTATAGCTGAAACTCAGCAGGCCCAAACCGACAAACTGGTTTGGTCTCCAGAAACTCAAAAGGCTTTTTAGGTTCTTCAGACTGCTCTCCTGCAAGCTCCAGCTCTGAGCTTGCCCACAGGGTCAGAATTTAATTTGTTTGTCACTGAAAGAAAAGGTGTGGCTTAGGGAGTTTTGACACAACCCCGAGGGCCTCACCAGCAACCTATTGCTTATCTAAGCAGAGAATTAGATGTAGTTTCAAGTGGGTGGCCCCACTGCCTAAGAGTAATTGGGACAGCGGCTTTATTAGCACCTGAAGCTTTAAAAATAATTAATGGACGAAACCTTACTGTACTGACTTCTCATGATGTGAGTGGAATATTAAATTCTAAGGTTAATATTTGGATGACAGACAGTAGGCTTTTTAAGTATCAGTCATTGTTAGAAGGACCAGTAACTAAGCTTAAAGTTTGTGGAAATTTAAATCCTGCCACTTTCCTTCCTGAGAAGGAAAATGAAACACCTGATCACGATTGTTCTCAATTCCTAACTTTATGCAGCTCGGGAGGATCTAAAGAATACCCCATTAGACAATCCTGACATGGAAATATTTACAGATGGCAGTTCTCTTGTTCAAGATGGAAAGCGTAAAGCAGGTTATGCCGTGGTGACTGCTGAACAGGTTTTGGAAGCAAAATCTCTCCCCCCGGGAACCAGTGATCTGTTAGCGGAGCTTGTGGCTCTGACCCGAGCTCTAGAGTTAAGCAAAGGGCAGCGGATAGGCCTGATAATCTATGTGAGTCTACTTCTGACTCCAAATATCCTGAGTCTGCTGTTGGATCCTCAAGACAATGTCTTCCTGTCCTGGGCTCACTCCTATGCTGCATTCCACAATGGGTCTAACTGCTGGGTTTGTGGAGCATTCCCCTCTTCATCAGTGGAAGGCTTCCTGTGGTGGACATCCCCACTTCAAGGAAAAGACTTTCTCCAAGTCTGTGAATACTTTTGACAACAATCACATGCGATGCCTCTTCTTCATCTGATGACATCTACCAACCCTAAACTGGACTGGTGCAACACTTTGCACTTTAACTATGGACATAATGTGACTTTTTATTTTGATTCTGAATGTTGTGTTTTTGCTGTTTGCTCCCTGCATCTGTAATTGTATAACTGGATTTGTTTCTAGCCGCATGAAAGCTTTTAAGTTACAAATGGTTGCTCAAACTCCTGCTACTGCTGTAGCTTCCTCCAGCTACTATTTGGGGCCCCTGGATCAGATATCCTCAATATGAGGATTAGGAGAATATGTTGCCTCACCAATTTAGGGACAACGCCCCTTGTCAGCTCGGAAGCAGTTATGGAACGAGAATGACGCCCCTTTTCTCTAGGCAACATAATTCTCCTAAAAGAAAAGGGGGGAATGAGAGTTATTTCCTAGGCCGGTTGATAGGGAATCTAGGGGTCCCCAAGGAGAGAGGGGTCTGGAATTCTCAAGGAGGAAGAAAGGACAAACTTTTTTCTTTCTCCACATTCCTTAGGATTATATAACAATAATGTATCCTGCCTAAGGACAGTCTTTGGATTAAACCTTCTGTTATCTTAAAATGTTAATTATGGGAGTAGACCTGGTCTTTACAAGGATGTATCCTGCCTGAGGACAGTGTTATCTTAAAATGTAAATTATGGGAGTAGATCTGATGAGGTCTTTACAACCTCCAGACATTCTTTGGATTATATAACTTCATTGTTAACACTAGCAAGCCCCCTTCTGATGCCTATGTCAGAAGCTTTCTCTGTCTCCTTTATACTTTAAAAACTTTATTACACAAAAGCTCTGAGCAATCAAGCCTGGTCTCTGGCCCCAGATTGAATCCTTCTCCTCCAGGGGCCAAGAATCCCGGTGTCTTCGCGTGATTCAACAACAACCTTTCAATCCCATGGACGGAGGTACAGTCCACGCGGTCACAAAGAGTCAGACACGACTAAAAGACTAATGCTTTCAGTCTCCTCCTCTGAGAGACAAGCTCTGAGATCCAGGCAATGGCGCCTCATCCAGCCCTTCAAGGCGCCCCCAGGACTCCCGAGGCAAGGCCTGGCTAGAGGCTCAAACTCCAACCTTGCCCGCGGGGCCTCCGGGCCTGGAAGAGGCAGTCTCAGGGAAAGGCCTAGAGCCAGGAGAGGGGCTGTCCCCAAGATACCTTAGAGAAGGCGGTCAGCTCCCCAGACTTTCTTCCAGATGCCAGCTCGCCCTTTGGCCTGAACTGCCCCTGTCCAGAGCCATGCCCTGGGTGCCCAGGGGAGGGTCTAGTGGGTGCTGGGGGTCAGCTCTTGGCAG
>NW_011484316.1:11100-11568 GCF_000754665.1 Bison bison bison
GGTAGGAGCATCGCCCAACTGCCCCGGGGCGCTGGCCTTCTTGGGGGTTCTCCAGCCCGCGGACCCTCCAATAGCGCCCCCTCAGTCTGGTTTCATCTCGCCCCCTGTAAGAGACCCCCGGTGGGCGGGCTTTGGCGAGTGGTTCGCCCCACTCTCCGCGTGCCGGGGCGGGCCAGGTGGGGAGGACACGTTGCATATATTTGCGTTGATTTGCATGTACTTTGTGGGCGGTGTAGGGGATGGATGAGGGTCACAGCCTCGTCTGATGGGTGGGGACTGTGTCGGACCTCTCCTCCACCCCACCCCCAGCAGAGCGAGCTCAGGCATGTCCTCCCCACACAGACACCCTTCATCTGGGCCGCTGGTCCCCGACTCCCCGTCTGATGCCAGGCAGGCCTTCCCCGCGGGGCCTGGGCTCACCCACCTGAGCAGACACGGAAAGCCTCCTCTGCCCCGCGTCGTGGGGAG
>NW_011484316.1:13372-14704 GCF_000754665.1 Bison bison bison
AGATCGAGTTGTCCACCTCCATAGACGTGCTGGTTACCTGCATATAGTGCTGCTGGCCGGCGAGGGGGCGGACCCCGGTGGACGGAGGGCGGCCACCTTCCCCTGGCACCGAGCCCCAAGCTGGGACACCCGGAAGGCAGCCTCAGCCCAACCCCAGGCCTGAAGCCCCCCGTGGTGGACCGTCCATCCTCCTCCTTCTGGTGGCCAGGAGGAGGTCATGCCAGGCATGCCAGCAAGCCTGAGAGGCATTCCAGGCATTTGGAGGAGGGTTTGGCGCAGAAGTTCCCTTTGGTACTGCCCACTCGGGAAGGCCTCCCTGCCTAACTGTCTCGCACCACCCCAATGTGAAAATGAAGAACAGAGTATTTATTTTTTAAATAAACATGAATTAAAATGGTATCTCTCTAAGGGGGGGCGGGGCCAAGTTGACTTCAGACAGAAGGTCTGTGTCCCCACCCACCAGGGGCCGGCCAGAGGTTCCGTGGTGACTCCCTTTTCCTGCCCACTGTACCAACAGGGAGACTGAGGCAGGTCTGAACCGGGAAGGCCCACCACTGTGGTTACAGAGCAAAACAAACTTCGACCCCGGTTCCCCAGGGGCCCTGGCCTCACGTGCCAAGTGAGCCTCGCCCCGCAGGGGTGGGCACTGCTCTGTCCTGTTCTAAGCAAGCCTGCACACCCTGGCAGACAAGGAAAGGCCAAAGCTTGTTCTACAGCTTGAGGTATTTGGGTTAGATGTGCAAGGGACTTCCCAGCAGTGAAAGTTGTGTGCTGCTTCAGGGCAAGTGTCAGCCTGGAGTGAGTGTGTGGAGGGGTGGACCCTGCAGGTCCTGGCTCTGGACGTGAGGCTGCAAGGACCTTACTCCGGCCTGACCCCTGCAAACCTCCCTCTTCATCTTTCTCTCGCGAACACGTGGCACTGAAATTTGGCTCCAGGCTGCAGGCAAAGCTGCTAGGAAACCCCGTTTGCGTTGGCAACCTGGGGCTTTCCAGGAAAGCAGAGCGCTGAGATGGGGATTGACAGGGAGGTGCTGAGGGAGGCCGAACCAGCTGCCTCTCCCCCACCCTCCCCCCTGCTGGGATCCTGGGGGGTCAGGAGCAAGTGCCAGGCACAGAAGGAGGAAGAGGAGAGGTTGGGGTTCCAGGCCCCGTGAACAGGGGTGGGGTGGGGGCAGGGCATGTGAGTGCTGACGCTGGCAACCAGCCCTAGTGTCAGTGGGGAAACTGAGGCCAGCACTGGATGGAGGTCTGCGCTGCTTCACACCAGGCCCCAGCACGGGTGGCCTGAGGTCCTGCAGATGGCGGGGGCGTGGGGGGTGGGCAGGTATCCAA
>NW_011484317.1:0-1532 GCF_000754665.1 Bison bison bison
AAGAGTTGTTTCATTGGAAAAGACTCTGATGCTGGGAGGGATTGGGGACAGGAGGAGAAGAGGATGACAGAGGATGAGATCGCTGGGTGGCATCACTGACTGGATGGATGTGAGTCTGAGTGAACTCCAGGAGTTGGTGATGGACAGGGAGGCCTGGTGTGCTGCAATTCATGGGGTGGCAAAGAGTCGGACACGACTGAGAGACTGAACTGAACTGAACTGAACCATTTGTCTCTGCTTTCACCTGTACTCCTGGTATGATCATGAATAGTGTATTTTTAATGGGCTTCCCTCATAGCTCAGTTGGTAAAGAATCTGCCTGAAATGCAGGACACCCGGATTCAATTCCTGGGTTGGGAAGATCCAGTGGAGAAGGAAACAGCAATCCACTCCAGTATTCTTGCCTGGAAAATCCCATGGACAGAGGAGCCTGGTGGGCTACACTCCATGGGGTCTCAAGAGTCGGACACGACTTAGCGACTAAACCACCACCAAACCACCACCATCAATGATTGAAAGCCTTTCAGCTTGTAAAATAAATCCTCACTAGTTTTAAGTCATTATCATAATTGGCAACATCAACATCTGAAAGAGAAATAACTTTTATCATACTGGGGAGGAAGGAGGAAGAGAGAAGGGGAAGTGGTAGAAGGAGAAGGAGGAGGGGGAGGAGAATGGGAAGAAGAAGAAGTAATTGAAGAAGGAGGAGAAGGAAGGGAAAGAGGGATGTTTAAGGGAGAAGTCCTGGAATAGCCAGATATAAATGTAAGTGCTTTTCTAGAACAAGTCTTACAAATTCATACATAGTGTTTGTGATGTTTAGGTATCAGTTACAACTGGGATGTGTTAAGTACATTATGTCTTCCTCAGATATCACCAATTTTACCCAGGTTTTGAAAATATTTGTTCAGAAATGTACTCACTTTTAACTATAAGTATATTCATTATCTGTTGATCTCTTCCTCATATTTCCTATTATGTATACTTGGAATTCTTTAAGATTATGTAAATTAATGGATTTTCTGTTCATATTCTTTAAAAAAGGAAACTTCTTGGTTATTTGTTAACTGTATTGTTTTGCATTTTCCTCATGATTCATATTTTGTTTTTGTTAAGTATATATTTCTATTTTCCTTAGATTTATTTTCTTGCTTTTTTGTTGCTTATTTTTATACTGGATGCTAATATAATTTATTATCTGTTTCTTTATTTGTATTGATCATGTATGTAAGTTTATGATCTCCCTTTGAGTACATTTTAGCTATGTCCAATAGGCTCCTGACTGTAGTCTGAAAATTGTGTTTTAACCTAAATATTCTAACTGAATGGCTCAGAAATATACAGTGAAGACATTCAGACTGACAAGATAATTTCTTTTTTAAACATCAAGTTCTTACTTTAAACTTATTAGCAGATATAAATAGTGGTTAGCAATTTGGAAAACGTGTCAAAATTACTTAAGTTGGTTATTCAGAAAATACTGAAGTTACAGCCTCTAAATTTCAAATCTTATCAACTGATGTCCCAAGGCA
>NW_011484317.1:3824-4561 GCF_000754665.1 Bison bison bison
AGTGGACTCATTTGAAAAGACCTTGATGATGGGAAAGATTGAAGGCAGGAGGAGAAGGGGACAACAGAGTATGGGATGATTGGATGGCATCACCGACTCAATGGAGATGTTTGAGTAGAGTCCGGGAGTTGGTGATGGACAGGGAGACCTGGTGTGCTGTGATCCATGGGGTCACAAAGAGTCAGACACCACTGAGCGACTGAACTGAACTGAACTGAACTAAGTTTCTAGTGTTTCTTCCAAGGAGCACGTGTCTTTTAATTTCATGGCAGCAGGTCACTGTCCACAGTGATTTTGAAGCCCAAGAAAATTAAGTCTGTCACTGTTTCTATTTTTTTCCCATCTATTTGCCATGAATTGATGGATCCAGGGACCCCACAAGAGACTGAGGCAGACCTGTCTTTGAGTGTCTCCTGCGGAGGTATGGATTAGCAGTGTCCTGTCATGGGGACAGGATCTCTGGCTGCAGCAGACCTTTGAGGCTCAGTATGTGAGCCCCACCATAAAGCTACCAAGCAGACAACCCACAAACTGGAGAACAATTATACCAAATAAGTTCCCACACTGCTGTGAAAGTTCTAGAGCCAACAACAGATTTCCCAACCTGAGGATCTAGGAAAGGGACAGAGAAACCCCAAAGAATTTGACTTTGAGACCAGTGGGATTTGATTACAGAACTTCCACAGGACTGGGAAAACAGTGACTTCACACTTGGAGAGCTCAAACAAAACCTTGTG
>NW_011484317.1:4784-6403 GCF_000754665.1 Bison bison bison
AAACTACAGAGAGGGAACACAGCCCCACACATCAACAGAAAATTGGGTTAAAGATTTACTGAGCATGGCTCCACCCATCAGAGCAAGACCCAGATTCCCCAACAGCCAGTTCCTCCCATCAGAAAGCTTCCATAAGACTCTTATCCTTCTCCCTCAGAAGGAAGACAAAATGGAAACAATTACAGAAAACCAGACAAACTGATCACATGGTTCACAGCCTTGTTTAACTCAATGAAACTATGAACCATGCTGTGTATGGCCACCCAAGACAGACGGGTCATGGTGGAGAGTTCTGACAAACACTTCAGTATGGCCTTGAGAACACCATGAACAGTATGAAAAGGCAAAAAGATATGACACTGAAAGATGAACTCCCAAGGTAGGTGCCCAATATGCTACTGAAGAAGGGTGGAGAACCAGCTCCAGAAAGAATGAAGAGCCTGAGCCAAAGCAAAAACAATGCCAGTTGTGGATGTGACTGGTGATGGAAGTAAAGTCCAATGCTATAAAGAACAATTATTGCATAGGAACCTGGAATGTTAGATCCATGAATCGAGGTAAATTAGAAGTAGTCAAACAGGTGATGGCAAGAGTGAACATCAACATTTTAAGAATCAGAGAACTAAAATGGACCAGAATGCGTGAATTTAATTCAGATGGCCATTATATCTACTACTGCAGGCAAGAATCCCTTAGAAGAAATGGAGTAGCCCTCATAGTCAACAAGAATCCTAAATGCAGTACTTGGGTGCAATCGCAAAAATGACAGAAAGATCTCTGGCTGTTTCCAGGTAAAACATTCAATATCACAATAATCCAAGTCTATGCCCCAGCCACTAATGCTGAAGAAGCTAAAGTTCTGTGAAGACCTACAAGACCTTCTAGAACTAACAACAAAAAAGACATCCTTTTCATCATAGGGGACTGGAATGCAAAAATAGGAAGTCAAAAGATATCTGGAGTAACAGCAAGTTTGGCCTTGGAGCAAAAAATGAAACGAGGCAAAGGATAACAGAGTTTTGCCAAGAGAATGCACTAGTCAGAGCAGACACCTTCCACCAGCACGTGGACATCTCCAGATGGCCAATACTGAAAACAGATTGATTATATTCTTTGCAGCTGAAGGTTGAAAACCTCTATACATTCAGCAAATCAAGACCAGGAACTGACTGTGACTCAGATCATGAACTCCTTATTGCAAAAGTCAGACTTATATTGAAGAAAGTATGGAAAACCACTAAATCATTCAGGTATGAGCCTAATCAAATTATGTATAATTATACAGTGGAAGTGAGAAATAGATTCAAGGGATTAGATCTGATAGAGTGCCTGAACAACTATGGACAGAGGTCTGTAACACTGTACAGGGGGCAGTGATCAAAACGATCCCCAAGAAGAAGAAATGCAGAAAGCAAATGGTTGTCTGAGGAGGCCTTACAAATAGCTGAGAAAAGAAGAGAATTGAAAGGCAAAGGATAAAAGGAAAGATATATCCATCTGAATGCAGAGTTTAAAGAATAGCAATGAGAGATAAAGCCTTCCCAAGTGAACAATGCAAAGAAATAGAGGAAAACAATAGAATAGTAAAGACTGGAGATCTCTTCAAGAAAATTAGAGAT
>NW_011484317.1:8700-9735 GCF_000754665.1 Bison bison bison
ATGTTTTTTATGATCCATTCAGTCAAAGGATTTTACATAGTTAATGAAGCGGAAGTTGATATTTATCTGGAATTCTCTTGCTTTTTCTATGGTCCAACAGATGTTGGTGATTTGATTTCTGGTTCCTCTGCCTTTTCTAAATCTACCTTGTACACCTAGAAGTTCTCAGTTCACATACTGGTGAAGCCTAGCTTGAAGGATTTTGAACATTACCTTCCTAGGATGTGAGATGAGAGGCATTGTGCAGTAGTTTAAACATTCTTTGGCATTACCCTTCTTTGGGATTGGAATTGAAACTGACCTTTTCCAGTCCTCTGGCAACTGCCGCTTTTTCCAACTTTGCTGGCATATTGAGTGTAGCACTTTAATAGCATTGTTTTAAGATTTTAAATAGATCAGCAGGAATTCCATCACCTCCAATAGATTTGTCCATAGTGATGCTTCCTAAGGCCCACTTGAATTCACACTCCAGAATGTCTGGCTCTAGGTATCTAGGACATCTAGATATGTCCAGATATCATAGATATCTGGATCATTAAGATCTTTTTGGTATAGTTCTTCTGTGTACTCTTGCCACCTCTTCTTAATATCTTCTGCTTCTTTTTGGTCCATACTGTTTTTGTCCTTTATTGTGCCCATCTTTTCATGAAATGTTCCCGTGGTATCTCTAACTTTCTTCAAGGGAGCTCTAGTCTTTCCCATTATATTGGGTTTATTCTAAAACATAAAATTCTTTCATAATTGTTTCTTTCTCTTATGTTCTAACAAGTAGAAACCCTATACTTTTATTTTTAAATTAGTAACATATCTGCTTTTGACTTTTTAATGTGTTCTAGATTTGTTAAGAATTTCCTCTTGATATTGGGATGATCTCCACAATTACCCAGTCTTTTGCAGAGCCTGTTCCCATTGGTCAGTTCCATGTCTGGACCTTAAAATGTTTATCACTTTAAGCATAACATGTGATATAAACAAGTAAATGATAATATTCATTACCTTGTGTGCAAGCATACTCAGTTGCTTCAGTTGTGTCTA
>NW_011484317.1:9835-10768 GCF_000754665.1 Bison bison bison
CTAACTCCTTGCAACCCCTTGGACTATACCCTCCAGAGCACTCTGTCTATGGAATTTCACAGGCCAGAATACTGAAGTGGGTTGTCATTTCCTCCTCCTGAGAATCTTCCTGACCCAGGAATTGAATCCTCATTTCTATGTGTCCTGCAATGGCAGGCTGGCTCTTTACTACTGGTGCCATGTAATAAGAGCCTATGGGCTAGTATCCTAATAAATGAGATTTGTGTGAATCCCAACAACATTATGTCAGGAGTCTGTTGCCAGAAATAAAGGAAGCAGAGGTTTATGGATCTTAGCACTTTTCTTGTCAAAGACTGCCTCACACACAACTTAGTTAACCCCTGTATTTATCTATTATTGTAATTATCATATGAAATTAGTGATCGTGTTCATTATTATTATACTAATCATATTAACTGATTTGTTAATGTGACTAGACTGTGAGCCCAAGGCTTAAATCATGTTTCTCTTCAGTACTTAGACCCAAAGCACCTAATATATTATATGTCATCTATGTATCTATTTATCATCTAACTATGTATCATTGAGATAGAGAAAGAGAGAGAGAAAGAATTACATTTTCTAAGGATAAAAAATAAATCTTGAAGAAACTGATAAAATTCATTGTAGTAAGGTACAACACTTGGCTATAAACTTTTCACTTTTCCCACAAATTTTCAGGCGATGTTTGAGATCTCTTTCAGTTATTTACTTTCCTCCTTTTAACTGCTGTCATAATGCATGATGCACAAATACATTTCATCCACTCATATGCATTGTTCTGCCTTCTGGAAAATCCCATGGACGGAGGAGCCTGGTGGGCTGCAGTCCATGGGGTCGCTGAAGGTCGGACATGACTGAACGACTTCACTTTCACTTTTCACTTTCATGTGTTGGAGAAGGAAATGGCAACCCACTCCAGTGTTCTTGCCT
>NW_011484318.1:0-198 GCF_000754665.1 Bison bison bison
ACTTGTGCCCAGTTCCTGGGGTAAATGAACAGCTCCCTGCACACAGCAGGGGCCCCAAGGAGCCTCCGCCAGGGGTGAGCCTGCCCCCTGTCACTGATGTGGGCCCCGTGCTATTTCCCGGTGGGGCGGGGGCGCGGAGGTCTCCCCTGCTGGAAAGCCATCGGTGGTTGGAGGGAGTAGGGTCAGGGTGGGTCAGGG
>NW_011484318.1:3217-4659 GCF_000754665.1 Bison bison bison
GCCATGCCTCCCCCCCACCTGCAGCCTCTGAGACGGACCCGCCGTGGGAGGACCCCACAGGCACCTGCTCGCCCTTCAGCTGTGCCCCACTCCCGGGGCCCGGCCCGGCCTGCTCCCTGTCCCTCAGGCCAGGGCGGGGCGGGGGCCCCCAGCAGGCAGTGGCCGGTGTCCACTCCCCTGCAGTGCGCTGGCCCTAGTTGGGGCGGTCAGTCCACAGGCTGCCCCTCACTCGCCACTCCTGGTGGATCCATCCTCCTGCCTACGGGTCTGGCCACTCCCTTGCGCCCCAGGAGGGCACCAGACCAGCCTCGGAGCCCACAAGGCCCAGCCTTGGGCCAGCTGTGTCCGTCACAGACTCGGACCCCCAGGCCCTGGGAGTGGCCTGAAGGCCCAGAGAGGGGGGGTCCCCAGCCTGGGGCTGCCCCAAGAAGCCTGCAGGCCCTAGGGTCTGAGGAGGGGGTGGGTCCGTGTCAGGGGCCTGCCTTGGGGGTGCGAAGAGGGGTTTCCCTGAAGGCTGCAGCTGGCCCAGGGGCCCCGAGTCCCACGTGCCCCGGGCCTGTTGGCCCACTTGGGAAGCATGCCTGGGGCCCTGGACACTGGGGCCACAAGGAGGCCAGGCCGGGCAGGAGGCGTGTGGCCTCCAGGCCTCTCCCTCGCGGCCCAGCCGTGTTCGCAGCACCAGGCTCCCCGAGGCCCCCGGGCGTCACAGCACCTTGGGCAGGGAGCGGCCGCCATGGCAACTGGTGTCCAGGGAGGCACGCTGCCTGGTAACAAGGGCCGCGGCTCCCCGTGACGCTGGATCTGGCCCAGCTTCCCGCTGCGGCACGGAACTCAGCCACAGGGACTCACCCCCAACCCCTACTGAGCCTCCTGGGGCCTGGACTCGATTTGGGTGTGTGGGGGCACCCCCACGCTAGTGAGATTTGCAGGACGCTCTGCCGTGGGCATGTGTGTGTTCGCACACGTGTGCTCGGTCATGTCCAACTCTGCGACCCCAAGGCCTGTCTGTGGAAATGCCTTCATAGCTGGGGTTCCCTCTGAGAGCCCGCCACTCGCTGGGCCACGCCCAAACTCAGGGCCGCACCGCAAGGGCCACAGGGATGGGGCGAGGAAGGGTCCAGGGTGTGGTTCAGGGTTCCGAGCCACCACCAAGCTTCAGGGGCAGGGCACAGCGAGGCACAGGCTGAGTCCAGGAGCGGGTTCCAGGCGGCTGGGGGAGGCTCCGGTGTCATTGGGCGTCCCAGGCACCCCCTCCTGCAGACCACCCTGGGGGCCCAGGTGAGACGCGAGGCCGCTGCCAACAGTTCCCGGGGTGTCTTTGCTGTCAGTACAGGGGCCCCGTCTCCACGAGGAGCTCCTCTCCCCCACATTGAACATTCCCCAGCACCTGCTGGCTCCTGATGGGACGGTGCCCCCACCTCACCCTGGGGGGGCCATCTTCT
>NW_011484318.1:4759-6375 GCF_000754665.1 Bison bison bison
AGCAGACGAGGGGTATTGACGGACTTCTTCAGACATGAAGCGGGGGCTGACCGCACCTGGGTGTGGACGAGGCAGGGCTGCTGACCCGAGCTGGCTAGGGGGCGGCTCAGGGGGCCACCCAGCACGTGCGAGAGTCAGCAGATGGCAGGGGACCCACAGGCAACTCCCCAGCCTGGCCCCCCCCAGACGTCTGCCCAGAAAACTCCCCGGCTGCTAATGGGGAGTAGCAGAGCCCTTAACCATTCCTGGCAGGAAGGCCTTCCAAACAGAAGATCCTGAAGCAGAAGCAGCAGGAAGTGAAAGCTCCCCTCCCCCCCAAATTCACTTTGTCCCTAAAGGAGAACAGGAAGCTCTAAGAAAAGACTAGGGAGAGGCAGAGAACAATGGAGACGTCCTGGAACGTTATAGCAGGGTCTCCCACGGGGAAGGGCCTGAGCTACCGGGAAACACTGTCTGACCGGCCCAGCCTCACAGGCAAGCAGCCTGAGGTCAGAGTGAGCTGCCGGCTGATCCCCAGGGCTCTCCCGATCTAGCTCCCCACACCAGAGGCTAAAGCAAACACCCGTCAGCCAGGCCTGGACCACTTGGCTGGCCCTACCGGGTGGGTCTCTGTGGTCTCGCTGGGCTTGTCAATCCCCTCCGGGAGCTGGGGACCCGCCGGATGACCAGAGCCCCCCCTTCCCCGTGACCTGGAATCCGAGAGCAAGGTCACAGAGGATCCAGAGAGCAGCGAGAAAGTCACCGCCCGACACACAAGCGTTGTTCAGACCTCCTGGTAAGAGCCCACAGGCCCAAGCAGGCCCCCTGGGCTCAAGCTAGCCCAGAGCCCAGGGTCACGTTGCCGAGGGTCAAGGATGCAGGGACGGCCGGGGTCTGCAGCTGTGTCCCCCACACGGGCACTCAGGCTTCCGCCAACCCTCCTTTCTGAGGAAGCTGCTTGCGGATGCGCTTCTGTGAAGCGAGGGAGGAAACTCAAAGAGCGGACTGTGAGCTGGGGGCTCCAGGAGTGGGGCACCGTGGAGGGTGGGGGTGCAGTGGGACAGAGAGCGGGACACCGCGTGACGCTGTTAGGAGGGGAGGGGAGGGTGGGGTGCCGGAGCCGGCTGTCGCTCAGTCCCTGAAAAGACCCCTGAAGCGGCGAAAAGCTGGACCAGTGTCCAGCCACTGAACAGGCCATGGCCATGAGTGGGTGACTCAACCTTGGATAACAGTCCTTGTGGGACCACTGAATGTTCAATAAATGACTTAAAAAAAACAACAACAACAAAAACCTTGGAGATTCACAGGTGAAAAGGTCAGGCTGTGGGATGATCTCTTCTGGGTGGAGAGAGGCATGGCCACTGCCTCTAGGAAGGCCTCAGCCTTGGGGCTCTCGGGTGGGACAGGGCCACATTGGACTCCTGCTGCTGTTTGACTTTGCTTTTAGCTCACGGCTGCAGGACCTGCTATAGTTTAAGAAAGTAGCTGATGGGACGTGGTGGGAGGGGCCCGGTCAGCCCTGCTCCAGCCACCGCCCCAGCCCATTATGACCTCCCTGGTCCTGCCCAGGCCTTTGTGACAGTCGTCCCTGAGGTGCCTATGAGCCATGACACCCAGAGCTCCCTTAGTAAGAGGGT
>NW_011484318.1:7185-7387 GCF_000754665.1 Bison bison bison
ACCCTCCCCAGCTCCAGGGTATTCCCCTGGGGCCCGGAGAGCCGTCCTTCCTCCAGCTGGAGCAGGAGAACCAGAGTCTGGTGAGCACTGGGCCCCGGCCCTGCCAGACCCCACGCCCCACAACCGGGCCCCACCAGACCCTGCGCCCCGGCCCCATCAGACCCCAGCACACTGAGGACCTGCCAGACCCCACGCCCCGGAC
>NW_011484318.1:8416-10278 GCF_000754665.1 Bison bison bison
GCTGAAGTACACATGGCCCTCAACAACCAGGCCACCGGGCTTCTGGTAGGTCCCCAGAGGCGCGAAGCCCAGAGGATGAGCAGGCGGGGAAGGGGCCGGCGAGCAGAACCCCCACTTTACCCTCTCTGGCCCCCAGAACCTCAAGAAGGACATCAGGGGCGTGCTGGACCAGATGGAGGACATCCAGCTGGAGATCCTGGGGTGATGTGGGGGCTGGAGGCCCGGGGGCGAGGGCTGGCTGAGCTGCGATGGTGTCTGGGTCAGGGTGCGGTGCACCCGTCCCTGACGGGTCTGCAGTTCCCCAGCGCCAGGGCAGTGGTGAGGGCTGAGGAGGGGGTATACCTATGGTGCTGACTGCAGCACCCCCGCCCCCCCAGGGAACGGGCCCAGTGTCGCACCCAGGCCAGGAAGGACCAGAAGATGGCATGTAGAGGGGTAAGCCCCCACCCCCACCCTCCCGGAAGCCGCGCTCGGGCAGCGGGGAAGGAGGCGGGTGAGCAGGCCTGCCCTGACCTCACCGGCTCGGCCCCTTCTCCGCAGAAAGCGCGGCTGCAGCTGGGATGCTCCGAGGGCCTCAGAGGCCAGCTCTGGTAGGTGGCCCAGCCTGCGCAGGGACCGAGCCCAGTGCCCAGGGCCCGTCCCCGGGCGCCCCGCCCCCTGACCACCAACGCCCGCAGGCTGCTGGCCCTGAGGCTGCTGCTGGGCGCTCTGTTGGCCTGCACCGCCGCCTACGTGTACGTGGTCGACCCCGCACCCTTCGAAGGGATGGTGCCGCCCCTGCTGAGCCGCGCCGCTGTCTGGAAGCTGCGGGCCCTGCTGGGCCCGTTCCTGCGCCTCGAGGTGGACGGCTTCCTGCCCTTCTAGGCCGGAGGCCCAGCGGCCCCAGCGAGGAGGAAGCCAGCAGGCCGGCGCGGTCCCCAGCGCCCAGCGGCCGCGCCGGCCCCGTCCACGGCACTGCAGCGCACCGTCCCCGCCCGGAGGCTTGGAGAAGGGAGGGGGCGGGGGCTGTCCTGAGGGCCGGGCCTGCGGCTGGACATATAGTCGTGACTCTGGGCCTGTGTGCTTGTTTCCATGGATACCGGGGCTGGCGCTGCTGGAGCCTGTGACGCCTTCCCGGGCTGATCTTGCAGCGAGGGTCCCCGGGGTGGCGCCCCTCTCTGGCACCCCTCACCCACCTGCTGCGGGGGTAGCCTCTCCGCAGCCCCCTTGTCACCAGGAGGGGGGAGGGAGCCTCAGTGAAAGTGAGCTCCCCAGGCCTCATACCCAGGTGGGCGGACCTTGGGGAGCAGGTTCTGTCCCAGAGGTGCTGCTGAACCCAAACAACCCGCATCCCTGTCTGGCCTACCACCCACCTCCCACACCTGCCCAACCACCACCCAGCGCCCTCCCCCCCATTCCTGTTTACCTCCCCAACCCAGGGGGTCTGTCCAGTCCAGGCTTGAAGGACAGGGGCACCACGGTGGTGGACAGAACCATGGAGGTAAAACACCAAAGATTTTATTTACTGCATTAAACTGGGGCGAGGGAATACCTTTTAGAACAAGAGACCAGATTTGTGGCTGCTCGTCCCCATGTGGGAGAAACAGCTCTGCTGGCAAGAGACGGGGACTGGCCAGGGCCCCGCCCCGCCCCTGGGGGCGTCGGGGGGCCCAGCTGGCTGGGGGCTGCAGGGCTGGGGATGGCGGGGCCCTCTGAGTACCCCAGGTGTGCAGAGAAGGAAGGAAGACCGTCGGGGCAGGGCTGGCGGGCTGGGGTCTCCTCTGGCTGGCTGCTGCAGGAGCTTAAGGCATCAGTTCATGTGCAGGGTGCAGGGGGAGGGGGCAGTGCAGAGACCTGCAGGGGCTGCCTGAGACCCCCACCCG
>NW_011484318.1:10390-11199 GCF_000754665.1 Bison bison bison
CCCGGCCTCCAGCCTGGCACCAGTTCAGGAGCGCCCACAAGGAGCAGCCAGGCCCGGACAGGCTGCCATCCCCTCTCCCGCGGCCTGACCCCTCTGCCCCGCCAGGAGCCCTGGTCTTGCTCAAGGAAAGGACCCAAGTGACTCTTTTTCTTTTTTTAATAAAATTATAGATATATCGATGTAGATATAAAAACATAGAACAGACACAATGCAAGCGGACGCTGCCGTGTGCTTACTCTCGGGTCCCTGGCACCAGGTGAAACTCCAAGCCCTCCCGATGTGCTTCCCACGTGGGCCCCAGGCTCCAGAGGGGCCTGGGCTTTGCGTGCCTTGGGTGGGGGTCTCCAGTTTGCAGGGAGGGGCTCGGGGTGGCCTGGGCCCCCAGGGGCGGCACTGGGCCTCCTGTCTGCTCCCCCAGTCCCCGTCACCTCCCACAAGAGCGTAAAGCAGAGGTTAAGGCTTCAATTAAAGCGCGTTTCCAGGCGGGGCAGGGGAGGGGGACGGCAGGGGCCTGAGCGTTGACACGTGGGATGCAGCATGGCAGCTCAGCGCACAGCCGCGGGGATGCGCCCACCAGCGGGGGTGAGACGAGACACATGGAGCCAGGACCCCACCCACAGCTGGCTGTCTGTCCGTCTGTCCACCTGTCTGTCAGAATAGCTGGGTGCCTGTGGGCTGGGCCCATGCTCCCTGTGGGAGAGCTGGCCGTGCCAAGCTACAAGCTTGCAGCAGGTCCCTGAAAGGCAAGGGGTAGGGGCAGCCGGGCAGCGGGGCCCTCGGCCAGGGGCTCAGGCCTCTCTCTCCGTCTC
>NW_011484318.1:14100-14734 GCF_000754665.1 Bison bison bison
TATCGTAGGACAGGCTGCCATTGCGGTTGGGCAGCGCGTGGGGGGCAAAGAGGCTGCGGTGGGGCGTGGGGGGCCCACCCTCGGAGCGCAGGGGCTGCAGGGCCACGTGGTCCCCGCCCCGCCGACTGGCCGCCTTGAGGCTCAGGGAGCGCAGGGCGCCTGAGAAAGTGTCGGCCGCGCTGAGGGGCGGGTAGTCAGGCAGGTCCAGGCTGGGCTCGGACGCAAAGTCCAGGCTGTGGATGCTGTCCTCCCCCAGCGTCAGGGAGTCGGTGCCTGTGACCTGCAGGGAGAGAAGGCCTGTCCACGTCTGCTCACCCCAGGCCCTGCCAGATGCCCTGTGCCCTCTGGGAAGCTGCCATCAAGTGGCGACAAGTGCAGCGACGAGCTGCCCCCAGAAGCCCGCAGTCCCCTTGCCCCCGGAGGGAAGAGGCCCAGGGTGGGCACAGCAGTGTGGGTGGCCTCAGGGCACATGGACAACCAGCCAGACCCTCTGTGGGGTCCAGGACAACCCCAGGAAGGAGGCGACCATTCTAAGGGCCACGGGACCCTGGCCAGGCAGGCCATCAGTCCTGGGGGAGCTCCCTGGGGATCCGGGTGTGCTGGCCCATAACAGGTCTGCCCTCCAGTGGCCATG
>NW_011484318.1:15068-16265 GCF_000754665.1 Bison bison bison
CCAGCCTTCAGCCCATTGTCACTAAGCTTGACCTTGAGCGGTGGCGCTCGCTCCAGGAGCTCCGGCCGAAGGAAGGGCGGCTTCAGGCGAGCAGCCAGCGGCAGCCGGGGCGGCTCCACCACATACCTGCGCCAGGGCAGAGGGTCAGTGGCCAGGGCGGCCGTGCTTGAATGCGTGCCGAGGGAAGGGCCCGCCAGGCGAGAGCAGATTGGACAGGCTGAGAGCCTCACCGGGGCGCCAGGGGGCTGCACAGCACGTGCTCCACGTTCCCGTAGCAGCCGCGGGTGAAGGGGTTCACGCCCCCACGGAACTTCCCCGTCACCTGTGGATATGGAACCCCTCAGCCAGCCTGGCCACCCAGGGTCAGCCAAGGAGGGAAGACAAACAGGGACAGCGGGGTTCCTCAGAGGTCAGTTGGGCAGCGTCAGCACAGGGATGTCCCCCACCTAGGTCACCAGGACCTGCCCCTGCATGCAGTGGAACTTCTAGGTTGATTCACTGGTGGCCACAGTGGCCACCGATGGGGGTCTGGAGGGGTACAGGGCAGGAGAGACCCTACGTGCCAAACCCCACTGGGGGCTCCAGGGCTGGAGCCTTCCCCAGCACTGCTGCACGTCAGCCAAGGGCCCCCAGGCCCCTGCTCCGACCATGCTCCTGCACGGCATCGTGTGGCCCAGGCTCCTCGCTCAGGCGGTTGGGGACCCGCCCACACCCATCCCCGTCAAGAATGCGCGGCACCCCCCAGGTCTGCACCTGCTCGTTGGTGGTGCGGCCCCGAGTGACCAGCACCACGTGGAAGCCCGTGAGGCCGACGACGGGGATGAAGAAGAGGCCGGCCACACACATGACGGCCATGCTGGCCCGTTAAGGCCAATGGCCAAGGGCGAGGATGGAGCAGCTGCCTGTGGCTAGACGGCTCAGGCCCTCCCCACCACCCCACTCAGGGAAGGGGACCCACTCCCCGGGGGCTTCCGGGCTCCGCCCCAGCCCTCCGGGCCTCGACTTCCCCACGAGATGTGTCTCCGGGCCACACCGCCTTTGTGGTCAGGCCAAGGATACGTGATGGTGGTGTGGGCGGCGCCCAGCCCCTCCGCGTGGTTCAGCACGTAGACCAGCCCGAAGGCGACAACGCCCACCATGTGCGCGCTGAGCGACAACAGGAACAGGAAGAAATAGCGGTAGTTGCGGCGCCCGATG
>NW_011484319.1:0-1704 GCF_000754665.1 Bison bison bison
GACTAGTAGCAAACTTTGGCAAAATAATATCTCTGCTTTTTAATATGCTGTCTAGGCTTGTAATAGCTTTTCTTCCAAGGAACAAGAGTCTTTTAATTTTGGCTGCAGTCATGAATGATTAAATAGCAGAAAGATAATACATGTGTCATAAAATTGTGAATTGGAAGATTAATTGATGACATCCTCCCCAGATTGGGTGCAAAAGAAAAGGATAGGAAGATTATTGGAGAGAAGTTAGGAGACTTAGAGGACAGATCTAAAAGAGTAAAGTTAAAGTCTCTCAGTCATGTCCGACTCTTTGCGACCCCATGGACTATAGTCCATGGGATTCTCCAGGCCAGAATGCTGGACTGGGTAGCCTTTCTCTTCTTCAGGGGTTCTTCCCAACCCAGGGATTGAACTCAGGTCTTATGAATTGCAGGCAGATTCTATACCAGCTGAGCCATAAAAGTCTATATAATAGGAGTCCCAGAAGTAAGTAACACAGAGAATGAAATAATAGTGAAACAAATAATAGTGAACTAAAAAGTCTCTGTATTAGTGAAAAGTGAAGAACTTGAGTCTTAAGATTGAAAGTGTTCACCTAATTAGTGCTGATCTGAAAGAAATAAATCTGTTTGAGAAGGGAAATGGGAAAGGTATAGTTAACAAAATTGGAATGTTATATTGGTATTTCATGAGAGAAACAGAGGTGAGCTATAATGTGTCTTTATTCCAGTGACCAAGACAAGTCAGGAACACAATTGGAGTTCAACTTGAGTGTCCAAGCAAAACTTAATTATACAGGTATGATTACCAGGTGTCCCAGTTTTAGGCTCCTATATGTAAATTATATTGCAGTAAGAAGAGCCATGTATAAGTAAAATAACCAGTAATTGGGGAAGGAATCATGATCTATCTAGCTTCCACTTAAAGGAAGGCCAGGGGAAGAGGTTTGGAGGGAACTGTGCAGTGGAGAGAGGATAAGACCACATGAATATATTCTTGGACTAATAAAAAGATTTACTGGGCCTGTCTGGGCCTCTAGAGAAAATAGCTCATGTTTCTGCACAATTAGGGCTTGCTGAGCAAATCTTACTGAAACTTGGGACCTGGGATAAAAGGGCAAGCCTGGGAAGGTAATTTACAACTATATAGTAAGAGGACTCCAGACAGATTTATGACTAGAAGTATGTGCTGCATTTCATTCCTCGATTGTAAAGCTGGAGACAATGGTCTTTATCTTTCCCCTAGAAAGATTTATTTACATTCCAAAAGGTTAGAGTAAGACCACCAGATCCTTCCGAAGGAGCAAAGATTTTCCTCCTTCCTTTCAACAGGAACAGCCACTCCCCTTCTAAATAAATGCCCTGAATCACTTCTTCCGCATTTCTTTTCGGCAATATAAATTTTGTTTGTGTAGGGTGACTCACATCTTGTTGTCCAAAATATGAGAAATTCGGGCATGGGGAACTACAGAATTGTTATTTTCTTGAAAGGAAATAATGATTAATCTATGCTGCTCCAGAAATCTCATATGTGCTTTCAGGATAATATTAATAAATAAGAATATTAAAAACAGCCTGCAAACTCTGGACTTTTTTTTAACCTCTCATTAATGTTGTTAGAGTAGGTATAAGTAGATCAAATGTTTGTGCATCCATATTATGTCATGTTTTCTATCAGCTGATTTACTACACAGGAAGAAATCCCAGAGATAGAAGA
>NW_011484319.1:3917-4386 GCF_000754665.1 Bison bison bison
TCCATCCTAAAGGAAATCAGTCCTGAATATTCATTGGAAGGACTGATGCTGAAGCTGAAACTCCAATACTTTGGCCACCTGATGCGAAGAACTGACTCATTTGAAAAGACCCTGATGCTGGGAAAGATTGAAGGCAGGAGGAGAAGGGGACGATAGAGGATGAGATGGTTGGATGGTATCACAGACTCAATGAAGATTGAGTTTGGACAAACTCCAGAAGTTGGTGACAGGGAGGCCTGGCATGCTGCAGTCCATGGGGTCGCAAAGAGCCAGACACGACTGAGTGACTGAACTGAACTGAATTGAAGGCTGTTTTAAGAAGCCATGGTCAACAGAAAACCTCCTTGCCTTTATCTTTTACTCATTGAGGCTAAGAAGCAATTGTTTCTTCCAATTTTACAAGTCCTCACATTTCTGGACTCTATATTTCCTTTTATCACTGCCTGCAAACCAGCCAATTCTTTTCTGA
>NW_011484319.1:4486-6353 GCF_000754665.1 Bison bison bison
TGGACTGGCAACTCGTTTCTTATAACTTTCCAAATGTGGACAAGAGTGACTAACACATAGTGTCAATATTCTCTATTCCAATCTCTTCTCCTAGAGCTAAACATTCATTAGTTAAAGTATCTGCCTTACAAATTAATGCAGGCAAAAGTTTCAGTAAATATTTCACTACTACAAAACATGGATCACCATTCTTCCAACCCTTGATAACAGTTTATTTGGTATCTATCATCTGGTAACTCAACCAATGCTATTAATATTATATTATTATTATTAATTTTATGGGGTTTTTTGTTATGGCAATAACCTCCTATTTCAGTCTGGATAGGCTAGTTTATGTTCTAATAATAAACAATTTAAAATATCAGTGGCTTGAAACAACAACACATTTTTTTTTCATATTGCCTATTCAATGTTGGGCAGCAGGAGGGCTTTGCTCATTGTAGTTACTCACTCAGAGACTAGACTTACAGAAGCTTTAGATCAATGTGGGTTTCCACATTCACTATTACAGAGGAAAGAAAATGTTACAAATTATGTACTGTTATTAAACTTTCATGGAAGTGATATGTCATGTCTTCTCAAATCTTACTAGCTAATACATGTCACAAAGCCACAAGTAACTTTAAGGGGTGTGGGAAGTACAACGTGCCAGGAAGAAGAACTGGAAATATTTGGAAAACAGCACTAATGAATTATCACAAGAAATCTAGATACATTCCAGATCGTTTTTCAAATTCTGTAGATAAAGAGAAGCACTGTAGTTTTCTACAGAGAAAGAAGAAGTTACCTATAAAAAATGTGAACCTGACTTATATCAGACCTCCCATTAGCAATGCAGGATGTTTAAATTATCAACAAACTATGATAGCAAAATAAAGACCTTCTCAGCCATGCAAAGACTCAGGAAACTAACAAAACATGCCATACCACTGAAATAATTATTCTGAGCCATACTCTGGCAAAAGGAAAACAGAATCCAAGCAAAAAGAAAGCAACTATAAGAAACAGTGGTGAATAAAAAGTAAAACTTTAAGTTTACAGTAAATAGCTCTTGATAATAAGGCTACAAAATTAACACAATTTGAAATGTAATGGCCTATAAAATAGCACTGACATACTATTGAAAACAATGATTTGAAATAAAAATTCAGTTGAATAGTGTGGTAGGGGCAGAAAATAAGCAAAAGCTTACTAAAAGTCTTGTTTGGGAGAGAAGCTATATTTTGATTAATATTCTTTGTTGACAGGAGGTTGAAAGTTTAAAATGTATTTGCTAGAAGTTTGAAAGTAACAACATGCAGAATTAAAACAAAATCAGAGCTTACAAAACAGTTAATTATGGTAGAGCAGAGAAATACAATGCTATCCATCTAATAAAAGTGAGAGAATAAGAAAATGGAGAAAGAAATCACAAGGAAATCAAGATAAACATAAAAATTAAAGCCTTGTGACCAACACTACATCATGGAAGTTCTGCTTCTTCTACTGGCAATGAGAAGAGCTCCATGGATGCACTCCCAGTGAAATCTGTCTTCATTATTTTTTAAACAATCATATAGAAATCATATAAAATATCAAGCTCATTTTAGAAAAGGCAGAGGAACCAGAGATCAAATTGCCAACATCTGTTGGATCATCGAAAAAGCAAGAGAGTTCCAGAAAAACATCAATTTCTGCTTTATTGACTGTGCCAAAGCCTTTGGCTGTGTGGACCACAAGAAACTGTGGAAAATTCTGAAAGAGATGGGAATACCAGACCACCTGACCTGCCTCTTGAGAAACCTATATGCAGGTCAGGAAGCAACAGTTAGAACTGGACATGGAACAACAGACTGGTTCCAAACAGGAAAAGGAGTACGTCAAGGCT
>NW_011484319.1:7500-9241 GCF_000754665.1 Bison bison bison
ATATGCAAATTAAGAAGCACTTATTCAAAAAGGTTTACTGACAGTTGGTAAGAACAGTGAGAGTCTATGGTATTTGAACCATGACCCACTTACTTCCTCCTCCATCCCAGCACAGTGTTAAAGAAACTCCACCCCAGGTGGATACAGCCAAGAACATAGAGTTCCTTCTGTCTCCAGCTCCCAGCCAAGGGCTTTGGGTATCTTCCTGGGAAGTATGGGAATCAGCATTTCTCATCCTATCCCAAGCTACTTGTTCCAAAGACTAAGTTTCAGGAGAGTAATGCTGAGAAGTGGAGAATCCCTTCTTTCACTTAACCCCTCACTTACGGGACAGAGTTCCTTCCTTAGGAACTGTGCACTGAGAATACTGGAACCCTAATTTTCCTCACCCTGGCAGAGTTAACATGCCAGGAGTAGCAAGCCATAAAAGACTTGAGGCAACTGACCACTTCCCCTCCATGTCAAGCATCCCACTACTAAAGCAGGGGTATTATTTAGAAAAAAATTCCACTCACCCTGCTTCTAGCTCCAGAGCCATGGCTCAGAGATTTTGACCAGGAAGATACAATCCATAAAAACAAAGATCTCTGAAAACTACCTAAAGGAACTGACTTCATTTTGATATGGACCAGGGTTCTTGGCCTTCCCCAATCAATATAAATTGACTAGAGGACAGACAAGAAATTCAAGCAAGGCTTTATTGGGGCTCCGGCTGAAGCATGGGGAGCAAAAACAAGTAACAGATGCCCTTGCTTGCTCACTGAAGCAGAGCAAGCTTGTTCCTTATATGTGGTGAGGGTAGGGGTGTGTCCAGGGGTCAAACTGGAGGGCTGACACTTGGTAACAGTGAGAGTCTATGGTATTTGAACCATGACCCACTTCCTTCCTCTTCCATCCCAGCACAGTGTTAAAGAAACTCCACTCCAGGTGGATAGAGGGGTGGTTTAGGTGGTTTGCCCTCCCCTTTCTGGTATTGAGTGCAGGGGGCATGTGTAGTACCCTGTTTTTGCTGCTGACACTCTATTTTTGCTTCAGGCTATTCAGAAATGGTAGTTGGGTTTTTTTGTCTTTTTGTATCTTGTGGTCCAGAATTTTCCCCAACTGTGCATGGACACAGTTGTTTTAATTCCCATAAATTTCTTTGCATTTTGTAGCTTGAGGAGTGGTATATCCAGGTGTAAGCTTTGCAGAAAGCTTTGCAGCAACACAGGAAAGGGTCCCAGGTCTCAGGCCTGTCTCAATAATATTATAGAAGCCTTTTTCCTGTCCCTTCCCTCTACATCAACATGTCTCCTTTATAACAACAGTAGGTTATAGCTGAAAGAACTGCAAGGCAAGAATCTATTTAAGATGCAGTTCCTAGGGAAACCCAAGAACAACAGAAGAGGGAAAGAAAGGGTGTAGGTGAATTTTAAACCCCTGACACCAAAAGGTCCAATACTAGCCAGACTGACATAAAACCTCACAATATAAAGGCCAATTTACTTCAGTTCTATTGTCTAATATAACATGTCTGGCTTTTCAACAACAACAAAAAATTACATGGCATGCTAAAGGGCAAGAAAAAATAC
This sequence comes from Bison bison bison, assembly GCF_000754665.1. Taxonomy (NCBI): domain Eukaryota; kingdom Metazoa; phylum Chordata; class Mammalia; order Artiodactyla; family Bovidae; genus Bison; species Bison bison. The sequence goes on from NW_011484319.1 coordinate 9,072, forward strand.
AGTCTGAAGAGACAAAGCAAGCCTCAGAAACAGACTCAGATATGACAAAGATGTTGAAAGTATCAGACAAGGAATTTAAAATAATTATGACTTATATGTCAAGGGCTATAATTGAAATAGGAGACAATATTCAAGACAGATGGGTAAGTGGATGTAAGCTGTGACGTGGG
>NW_011484319.1:9341-10447 GCF_000754665.1 Bison bison bison
GAATATCTAAGAACTGTGGGACAATTTCAGAAGGTGTAATATTTAAGTAACTAGAATATCAGAAGAAGGAGAAGAAACAGAGTTTAATTTGTAAATTAAACAATATACATCTATATATCTCTGGGTCAGGGAATAAGCTCCAATATAAATGTTTTAATTTTTTAAATAAGATACAAATGGTAATAATAAAAAATTGTGGAATATAGAAAAAACAGTGCTTAGGGATAAATTTACACCACTAACTGTATTAGAAAAATAAGTTCTAAAATCAAAACCTAAGATTACAACTTAAGTCTAGAGAAAGAAGAACAAATTAAGTTGAAGGCAAGCAGAAGAAAAGAAATAAGAATTTCTGCAAAAATCAATGAAATTAAAAACAGGAAAACAATATAGAAAATCAGTGAAACCAAAAGTAGTCATTTGAAAAGATCAACAAATTGATAATCTTCTAGCAAGGCTACAAAACAAAAATTAGATGACACAGATGACCAATATAAGGAAATGAAGGTGTATTATGACAGCTCTATGTCCACAAATTTAATACATTAGCTAAAATTATCTTCAGCGACATAATCTATAAAAATTCACACAAGGATAAAAAGGTAATCTGAATAAATCTATATCTACTAAGTAAACTAAATCAGTAATTAATATTCCTAAAAAGAGAAATCATTAGGCCCATATGGTTTCACTGGCGAATTCTACCAAGCATCTAAAATGAATTAACAACAATCCTCCAAAGGGTCTTCCAAAAAATAAAGCAGAAGGAATACTCCTAACTTATTCTGTGAGACCATTACCCTAACACCAAAACCAGTAAAAGATAATTACAAGAAAGGAAAACTACAGACCCATAACTCTCATGAACATAGATCTAATGATCTTCAATAAAATATAAGCAAATCAAATTCAACATGTATAAAAATAACTATACACCATGACCAAGTGAGATTTATTCCAGGTACACAAGTCTGGCTTAACATTAAAAGACCAATTAATGAAATTTATGACATCAACAAGCAAAAGAAAAAATATCATATTATCATATCAATTGATACAAAGAAAGCATTTGATAAAATCCAACACAGATGCATGATAAAAAAAAA
>NW_011484319.1:12114-13437 GCF_000754665.1 Bison bison bison
ACTTTAAGCCATGCTCACTCACAGAGCAGCAAATAGTCTAAATAGTTTAATAGCATATTCAACATAGCAGTGAATTAAATGAACAAATGGGCTGTGTCTGAGGAATAAAAATATGATTTAACATTAGAAAATACTTTCAATTATAATTCCCTGTACAAATTAGAGGAGAAAAAAAACACTTGATCACATCAATGGGTATATTAAAAAGCCTTTGAAAGAAATTCAACACAAGTTTATGATTAAAAAAGAGTAAGTTAACATTAGAATAGAACTTCAATTTCCTAAAGTCTATTGCAAACACACTTATATGTAAAATATTAGAATTTCCATTAAAGCCAGGGCCAGACAACACAAAAATGAATGCTCTCTCCTCTACTGTTCAAAATTGCGCTGGGACACATAGAGCAGTGAATATTGAAATAAATAAGAGGTATGAATATTGAAAAGAAAGATAATATTTGGTGACAATATTGTTATTTGTAAAACATGTGGAGTATTTGAATAATTGAGAGATTTCAGGAAAATATATATGGAAAATCATTATAGCAAAATAAAGAACCTTGCCATCTAAAAGCAATAACTAATTAGAACATGAAATAGGAAATACCTCATTCACAATGGCAAGAAAGTCAAGAAAATTACCTAAAAAGAATCTTAAAAGACATGTACAAGACATTAATGGAGGCAAATATAAAAGCTTTCTGATAGATTCAGCTAAAAGTCCCAAATAAATAAAGCAGTAAAACATATTCATTAATGAGGAACAGCATTATTACAAAGATATTAATTCTCCTTAAATTATTTATAGGTTTAGTGCCTTACCTGTAAATGCCAAGACAACCATCAGGTTCAGACCACTGACTTCCACTCCCCAAATCAACTCTCAGTAAATATAGAAAGGAGGTGGGGGTGGGGGAATCAACAACAAAAGCTAAACAACAAAACACGAGAAATCCCTAGGGAAGACTGATGACTGTGGGGAGCTGGTTCTTGTGTTTTGCAGGGTGGGTGCAGTGGGGAAGTTGCAGAAGGGCTGTAGGCCACAGAGATGCAGATGGCAGGATGGGTAAGGAGAAGAAGATTTTAAATTTCTGACCTATTTCATTGCACAAACCAGAGGCAGGCCCTCTAACCACAGATACCATTAGCTCTGGGATAGTAACAGGACAGCTGGAAAGATGAGATGACTGAGGTTGTAGGACCCCAAAGCCTGTGCTAATGACCACCTGAAACCATTTTAGTCTGTTACAATCAAAAACAGAGACTAGCCTTGAAAAACTCCCTGAGCAGACAAAACCAATTTAGTCATAGAAGCAAAACTTA
>NW_011484319.1:13537-14165 GCF_000754665.1 Bison bison bison
CCTATCATTTAAGAAATTCAAATATTATAACCAACCACTGTGAGAATAGTCACTGCCTTCCCACAGTATAAGCAGCTTTATAACGATATACCCCTGAGCCTCATTCCATGTTGGGTTTGAATGCTCTGTGTTCAAACTGTCTTTTTGGCATGGGCAAAATAAACTATTACTAATTATTACTTTAGCCATTCATTGTTTCTACTCCTGTTACTTCTGAACTTTTGACAAGAGACTGAGGACTGGCCTTTCCAAAATAATATTTTTAATTTAAGTTTATTTATTTTAATTAGAGGCTAATTACTTTACAATATTGTATTGGTTTTGCCATACATCAACATGAATCCGCCACGGGTATACACGTGTTCCCTAACAAAAGATAAAGAATGGACTGGAGATATTATAGAATAGGAGCTATTAAAGCGATCCACACACAATAAGTGTAGGTATTCTTTCATGAAATTTTATATGTATTCTAAACATACACTTGGCAGAGATGTATAATATGTTTTTTGAATATACTAGGAATGAGGGTTAAGAAAATGAAAATCAGTTCTCTGAACTATGAAATGTTAGATAATTTCAAATGAGCAGGACCTCCCCAAATGCTGCTGCTCAGCCTCTTCTGTGC
>NW_011484319.1:16831-17315 GCF_000754665.1 Bison bison bison
GTGGTTATACCGCAATAGGGAGGCAGGGATCCTGGCCCTTGTGAGGGCTCATGGAGGCCCTGGAACGGGGTGAGCCAGGGTGAGCATTTTCTTGACCTCTGGCTTAGGGTCTCAGAAGGTGAGGTGTTTGGGCAGAGGGCGGAGGCTTCAGATCCACAGAGGGTGGACTCCCTGGACCCCGAGAGAGGACTGAGAAGACTCCCTCCCCTGTGGTCAGTGCTGGGAGGGCAGGCGGGAGGTGAGGAGGAGTTGAACCGAGCATCTCCCCAGCCTAGGACCTGTGGGAATCCCTGGGCAGGTGCGGCCACATGTGGGGGCTCTCAGCGCTTTCTGTTCAGACTCAGGTCTTGTTCTGAGTTTCCCTGCAGGCCCCCAAAGGGGAAGGTCCAGGCCATGCCAGAGGAAAAGTGGGCACTACAAGGGAACCCCGATGGGACCTCCCAGTGCACAACTGGGGAGACCTCACAGAGTCCACCCTTTGGAC
>NW_011484320.1:0-418 GCF_000754665.1 Bison bison bison
TCTATGGGGTCACAAAGAGTCGGACATGACTGAGTGACTGAATTGACTGACTGATTATATCATGACCTGTTCCACTCCTTCTCTCTTGTGCTTTTCTTCCCACTCACCTTGTGGTCCTCAGTGGACCTTCATAAAAATACAGCCCTTCACCCATAGCCTTTTTATATACTCTATCTCATAGATACTATCCATTCTCTTATTTCCAGCTATCACACCGCTACACTATACTTTGAGTTTCAATTCTAATTCTTTGTGATCCATGAATCCTTTTTGTTTTTTCCCCCAAAGTGATTTCTTGTTGCATTAAACTTCTCTGATCCTCAAGCTATACTTCATAGCCATTTTTTTAAAACTTTACAATATTGTATTAGTTTTGCCAAATATCGAAATAAATCTGCCACAGGTATACCTGTGTTCC
>NW_011484320.1:518-1674 GCF_000754665.1 Bison bison bison
CCCTCTCCCTCTCCCACAGAGACCATAAGACTGATCTATACATCGGTGTCTCTTTTGCTGTCTCGTACACAGGGTTATACAGAGTGAAGTAAGCCAGAAAGAAAAACACCAATACAGTATACTAACACATATATATGGAATTTAGAAAGATGGTAACAGTAACATAGCCATTTTTATACCTAAAATGTAAAACACATCATTATAATAGAATGAAATCTTGGAGATATGATAATGAACAGACTGGTTCTCCTTTCCTTCTGTTAATTTAATATCTAAATAGGTTCCTGTTCCAGGAGCACAGCTGCTTCTCAGAGCTTATCTCCTATTGCACCATCTAAAAGTCTTTAATGGGCAAAGAATTAAGCTTTCCCAATCTCTTTCTACTCTCCTCCCATTGGTTTCTACATGCCACATAAAAGAGTGACTCACTTGTAGTATCTCTATGCTTATCTACCCCAGTCCCTCATCAGGGTTAGGCTAACTTTTTTTCTCAGTGTAGTAATTTATTTTCATATCTTGGCACTTCCTCATTAGATCAACTGTCTAGCTTTATTCCTTTAGGATGGGTGTCTACTACAACCCACTGAAGGGGCCCAGCCTCTTCTCATCCCATCCCCTCTATGTCCAGCTAACTCTGAAGCTTCTTGACGTTTTCTGCCTACTCCTTTCTAACACCACTGCTGGTCTCCTTGCTATCAGCACCGCTACTACTCCTATTCTCTTCCAGAGATGATAAAACATCTAGTCTACTCACCTTTTTCAGAAGAGCAGACAACACATAAACATACATACATCTCATTGCCATCAATTTCACCAGCACTCCAACCCAAACCAACAGTTCTGAGACATACACCAGAGTACTGTCACCTCTATTCATACTCAGCCCCTCAGGCAGTTGATAAAATAAGGTATTCCTTGTTTTATAAAATTTCTGTTGACTGTTCCTGTGGAGGAGGGGAACGAACACAGGCAGGTCAGCTCTCAGCACAGGAAGGCAAAGCAAAGGTTTCTCGCATTTGCAGCACAGCAGATGCAGGGACCACTTGGGGTCTAATGCAGACTTAGGGCATCTATTTGGTAGATTCCCTTTATATACTAAAATGTGAACCTGTTTTTCTATTCACCCAAACTGCCCAGTATTTCAGCAGGAGGAGAA
>NW_011484320.1:4325-6388 GCF_000754665.1 Bison bison bison
TGATCACCTGATGTAAACAGGTGACTCACTGGAAAAGTCCTTGATGCTGGGAAGATTGAAGGCAGAAGGAGAAGAGGGTGTCAGAGGATGAGATGGCTGGATGGTATCACCAGTACAAAGGACATGAACTTGGGCAAACTTGGGAGATAGTGAGGGACAGGGAGGCCTGGCATGCTGTAGACCATAGGGTTGCAAAGAGTTGGACATGACTGGGCGACTGAAAAACAACATCATCCTGGTATCATTTAACATGTTTCTCCACCCTTTGTATTTCCTGTTAGGATATTACTTCCCACTGCATCCCTTCAGGTGGTACATGAAGACTGGCTGCCTCCTTTTGGTCATGCTAAGATGGATCAGTGGGTTCAGGTACTTTCAGCCTCATCTATTCATTTTAAATTTCTTCATCCACTTTTCAATGAATAATCTTAGCAGCCTGAGATGACTGCTGCCTGGATCTAGAATTTTATTGTAATTACACAATTGTGATTTTTGTAATATTATCATTCCTTATGAATTTATTACTTGGCATTCTAAAAAGGATGTTCTTACAGGCTATTCGGTGACTCTAAAATACAGTTCAAACACAAATAGTAGGTTAAATGTTGCATTCATTTACATTATTTACCAATTTTGAGAATGGGAAGTTGATTCTTTAATAAACTCTGAAAGAGCTAGATTGATTTTAGTACTATTATTAATCCTCTTATGTTCACAGGCCCACTATGTTTATTAGTCTTAAGTGAGTGAAATTGCTCAGTCGTGTCTGACACTCTGTGATCCCATGGACTGCAGCCTACCAGGCTCCTCCATCCATGGGATTTTCCAGGCAAGAATACTGGAGTGGGTTGCCATTTCCTTCTCCAGGAGATCTTCCTGACCCAGGGATTGAACCCGGGTCTCCTGCATTGTAGGCAGATGCTTTACTGTCTGAGCCACCAGGGAGTCCTTCTTAGTCTTACTATGCTTAAATTATTCCAAATCTGACAGTAGGATTTTTCTGTGTTCCTTTAACAGGACAGTAATGACACTACCTTTTATATTTCTGGAACTAGATGCCCCAAAGTTCATCTTGTACATTTCCTGCCTCAGAACTGAAATCACCCATTTCTCTAAGGAACTCTGGTTCATTTAATAGGACTTCATATTTAAAGATGACAACTTAGATGCTAGGGGTAATCATTAGTTCTATGCTTCTCTTCAGAGAATTGAGGAATTGAGATAGGAGATTTGCAGTCTACAGAGAAGAAAACTAAATCTTTAGTTTATAGTGATGTTTCAAATTCACATGTAAGATTACAGGGACTATATTTAACTCCTTTGATTTCATAGTTTTATCTTCTTTTGTTCATGACCCAAATCTTAGTTCTTAAGGACATTTATATAAATCACCCCATATAGATTCAAAATAACAATACCATATTATTTCTTACATAGGTGTTTGATTGCAGTCTAACATTTATTTGACTCTTTTTGTCCTTTGAATAGATAATATAGCAGATACAGTGTCAAAACTCTGTCTTTTAAAGTCACTTAAAATAATTCTTCCTTACGTGCTTATCCTGCGGCCTGATACATAAAATATTTTAAAGTAAATTTTAAATTTGTGAGGATTAATTTTATGCTTTATTTTGTTTTAAAATAATATAAACCACTTAGATATTTCCCAATTCAAAACTATAGTAAAAGATAGTTACAGATAAATACAGAGTTGATCTTTTTCCCTTCCAAGCTGTACTCTTTCTTTTCTCTTACAGGTAAACATTTTTATTAGTTGGTTTAGTCTCCATTGTTTCTATCAAAAAATAAAAATAACACTGGAATATTACTCAGCCATAAAAAGACCCAAATAATGCCATTTACAGAAACATAAATGTACCTGGAGATTATCATACTAAGGGAAGTAGTTCAGAAAGAGAAAGACAAATACTATATGATCTCACTTATATGTGGAATCTAATATAGACACAATGAACCTATCTTTGAAGCAGAAACAGGCTCATAGATATAGAAAACAGAGTTGTGGTTGCCAAGGGGAAGTGGGCTGAGGGAGGGATGGACTG
>NW_011484320.1:9326-9710 GCF_000754665.1 Bison bison bison
AGTGAAGTAAATCTTTAGTTCCAATGTCAAGAGTAAACTTGTAATACCAGGAATAGTTGTTTGTCTCTGTAAATGTGGTTTCATGAGTTGCATGACTCATATAATCAATTATTCCCTCTCTGCTTCAAATGGCAAGAAGCTTACACCCAAATTCATGGTCTTCTCCAACTAGACTTCTTATATTTGAGATTCTGTTGTTGTTCAGTCACTAGGTCATGTCCAACTCTGTGACCCCATTGACTGCAGCTCGCCAGGCTTCCCTGTCCTTCACTATCTTCTGGAGTTTGCTCAAATTCATATCCATTAAGTCGGTGATGCCATCCAACCATCTCATCCTCTGTGGTCCCCTTCTCCTCCTGCCCCCAATCTTTCCCAGAATCAGGG
>NW_011484321.1:0-1503 GCF_000754665.1 Bison bison bison
GATTCATTTATTTCTACCATTCTATCTTCTAATTCACTAATCCTATCTTCTGCCTCTGTTATTCTACTATTTGTTGCCTCCAGAGTGTTTTTAATTTCGTATATTGCATTATTCATCTTATATTGACTCTCTTTTATGTCTTCTAGGTCCCTGTTAAACCTTTCTTGCATCTTCTCAATCTTTGTCTCCAAGCTATTTATCTGTGATTCCATTTTGATTTCAAGATTTTGGATCAATTTCACTATCATTATTCAGAATTCTTTATCAGGTAGATTCCCTATCTCTTCCTCTTTTGTTTGGTTTGTCTGGGCATTTATCCTGTTCCTTTATCTGCTGGGTATTCCTCTGTCTCTTCATCTTGTTTAAATTGCTGAGTTTGGGGTGTCCTTTCTGTATTCTGGCAGTTTGTGGAGTTCTCTTTATTGTGGCATTTCCTCGCTCTGTGTGGGTTTGTACAGGTGGTTAGGGAAGCTTGTGTCGATGTTCTGGTGGGTGGAGCTGTATTTCTTCTCTCTGGAGTGCAATGAAATGTCCAGTAATGAGTTATGGGATGTCTTTGGTTTTGGGGTGACTTTGGGTTGCCTGTATCTTGGAGCTCAGGGCTGTGTTCCTTGCTGCTGGAGAATTTGCTTGGTATGTCTTGCCCTGTAACTTGTTTCACCCAGAGAGGTTTACAGCGTTATATGGAGAAGAGAAGAGTGACGAGGGAGTTAGAGGTGATCCGAATGAGATGAGGTGGAATCAATAGAGGAGAGAGTGGGCTATTCAGTAATCTCTTCCTTATGTGCCCTCCACAACTGGCCCGCTCATAGTTGTTCACAGAGTTATACAGAGAAGAGAAGAAGGAAGAAGGTGGCAGAGGTGGCCAGGAGAATAAATGGGGGGAATGAAAAGGAGGGAGACAGATCCAGCCAGTAATCAGTTCCCTAAGTGTTCTCCACCGTCTGGAACACACAGAAATTCACAGAGTTGGGTAGAGTAGAGAGGGGTTAGGGAGGAGACACAGGCGACCTAGTGGAGAAAAAGGAGAGTCCAAAGGGAGAGACAGCAGTTAGGCCAGTAATCTCGCTCCCTAGTGAAAAATGGTACTGAAGATTGGGTTCTTAAAGGTACAAAATTGGTAAGAAATAGATAAAAGCAAAAATTAAAAATCTAGAGTAGAGTTTGGAATTTCAAAAATACGATGTTAAAGAAAAGAAAAAGGAAAAGAAAGAGAAAAAACGAACAAACAAAAACAAACAAGGTCGCGAAAATTATACAGAAAATATAGGTACAAAATTGATAACTAATACCAAAAAGCAAAAGTTAAAAATCTAGAGTAGAGTTTGGAATTTCAAAAATACAATATTAAAAAAGAAGAAGAAAAAGAAAGAGAAAGAGAAAAAAACAAACAAGAACAAACAAAGTCGCATAAATTATTTTAAAAAATACAGGTACAAAATTGATAACAAATACCAAAAAGCATAAATTAAAAATCTAGAGTAGATTCTTAATTTTTGCTTT
>NW_011484321.1:4824-5975 GCF_000754665.1 Bison bison bison
TGTGTTTCTATTTCTGCTTTGCAACTAAGTTCATCTGTACAATTTTTCTAGATTTTACATATACACAATATTATGTGATATTTGTTTTTCTCTTTTTGACTATTTCACTATGTATGACAGTATCTAGGTCCATCCATGGAAAATATAGATCAATGGAACAAGATAAAAAGTCCAGAGATAAACCCAGGCATGTAGGACCTTAGTTCCCTGACCTGGGATCAAACTCATGCTCCCTGAAATGAAAGCACAGAGTTTTAACTACTAGACCTCCAGAAAAGTCCCCCAAATAACTTAAATATCTCTTTTGTGTGCGAGTTGTATTCACATTTGATTTTGGAAAAAAAGAAGGCAATATTGTCTCCGTGATGGGTGGGTTTTTTTTTGTTTTTGTTTTTTATCTCAGAGGAAGTCCTGATTCAAGTTCAAGATTCTTGATTCAGTGTTTACAACTAACTTATTCAACTGACTACAACAAACTAAGAACTAGCCACATGTTTCTAGTAGCTGTCACAAAACTTATTAGACCCAACATAATGAATACTAAGGGGGTTTTCCTTGTGGCTCAGCTAGTAAAGAATCCCCCTGCAATGAAGGAGACCCCAGTTTGATTCCTGGGTTGGATAGATCCCCTGGAGAATGGTTAGTCTATCCCTTCCAATATTCTTGGGCTTCCCTGGTGGCTCAGGCAGTAAAGAACCTGCCTGCAATGTGGAAGACCTGGGTTTGATCCCTGGGTTGGGAAGATCCCCTGGAGAAGGTCATGGCAACTCACTCTAGTATTCTTGCCTGGAGAATCCCCATGGACAGAGGAACCTTGTGGGCTACACTCCATGGTGTCACAAAGAGTCAGACATGACTAAGCACAGCACAGCATTGAATAATAAGAACCTAAATAAATTCAAAATGTACACAACAATTTTGAAAATGTAACTATGTGAACTAATATTTCTAAAAATCTCTCTTCATTTAGAAAATTGACTGCATTTGCTTTTCTTCTTTTTTTTTTTTTCTAACTATAGAATGTTCTCTAGATAAAACAGAGGTGATTTCAGCCACTATTGGTGAATTTATTTTGTGTCATGATGTATATATGTGAATGTGTTTCAGTGTATCTGGTTAGTGTTAACATTACTTTTGGATTCTTCAAAACA
>NW_011484321.1:6075-7332 GCF_000754665.1 Bison bison bison
CAGTATAGAAACTTAGCAGTAGAAATCAATGAATATTATTTAACGACATCCCATGAAAATATTTTATTCTAAAAACTAGCACGCTGGCTTTAAATCAAATCAAGATAAAATTTTTAAAAACTCAATTTAAGTTAATATGGTTATCACAACAGAAAAATGGATATTGGCACAAAACAGGACGAAAAATTTTACCAAATATCTTTTAAAATTCCTAATAATAAACTAAAGCAATCAATATAGTATTAGAATCTATATAGTATTAGAATCTGTTTAATGAGAAACTCTAAACGAATTTCTGCAAGCTTAAACGAAATGACCCCAGAGGGATTAATAAAGAGGAACGGAAGGATATGGTAGATAAAAACAAGGTGAAGAGTTTGTCTTTATCAGTTTTTATTCTGAAAATTAAAAATTTCCCTTTTTTTTTTTTTTAGAAAACACGAAGAAAGAAAAAGGTATGTTACCTTCATCCATATACAAAGATTTGACTAATAACCTAATTAATTCTAATTCTTAGTTCATTTGTAAGTTGTATCAATTTATTGGAAATAAATGAGCTTATCTAATCTTTTATTAAGAGAAAGAAGTAAAAGGTCAATTTATCTCTTCCCAAATGAAAATAAATAATTGAAGAAAAATCAAACATGATTTATATAAAAGCTATATTCTTGGTACATTGGCATTATGTAAAATAGAATTTTGTCCATAAAAAAATTACTATTTGTTTCTCTGTAATTTTATTTGTGAATTTTTAACTTGTTAATTACCTCAATTTTTTAATATCAGTACTTATCTTACTTGTTTTGCAGAGAAAATAAAACAGTGAGTTTCAAGTTTTGATCCACTTAAGAGATATCTTTGCAGCAAACATCATAGTATTAATCCTGCAAAACTAATAGTCACTGAAAGCTTAATATTCCTCTTCTCTAATAGCACTTTTTATTTTGATTTTTGTTTACAAAAGGAGAGGAATGCAGGATTTACTTTACTGTATTTAGCAGGCTTCATATAACAACTTTTACACATAAGCTTGGATAATTTTAATTTTGCTTCCTCATAACTTAATTTTTTATTTTGCCTGTACCACGTGGCATGTGGAAATTTTTTCCTCCTAATAATCTTGAGTGAAGAGTTAATACAGTTTGCTATTCTTGTCTGTTTTACTTGGAGTAAACTTGCTTTACCATCTTTTGTTAGTTTCTGCTCTACAAGAAAGTGAATCAGTAATACCTATACATATGTCAATTCTTTTTAGAT
>NW_011484321.1:11009-11568 GCF_000754665.1 Bison bison bison
TTCCCTGTCTGTTTGCCATGAAGTGATGGGACTGGATGTCATGATCTTGTTTCTTTGAATGTTGAGTTTTGAGCCAACTTTTTCACTCTCCCCTTTCACTTTCATCAAGGGGCTCTTCTTTCTCCAAACTTTGAATATTTACTCTCTTTTTAATTTTAAGCCATCTGTTGGCTTGCCTTTATCCTTAATGTCTGATTCCTTATTTAACTCTTTAGGAACTTCATTGATATTAAATTCTCTCCACTTCTTTTTACCTTACAACGGATTTTTTCCCAAAGCTTCTATTTTCATTTCCTATGTTCTTTCCTTATAAAAATGGCCCTGTACTGTCATTCATAAATTTTGTGATATAATTTCATTATAAATGTTGTATTTTCCATCTGGAAACATGGAACATGGAAGATGGAAAGATGGCTTGCAGTCTATATTTATTATCTGGAGTGCTTTCATTGACTTGGAAAGTCTGCTATGTTTTCAAAATTCAATGGGTCATTGATATGCCATTTACGCCTCCCAAATTTTATGATGTAAGATAAGATTACAAATGTATTGAGTGAAG
>NW_011484322.1:0-738 GCF_000754665.1 Bison bison bison
TAGTCCAGGAGGCTGGACAGTATCCTAAGAGCAGCAGGCAGCCTGTGCAGAGATTTGAGCAGGGCTGTCATGGCCAGCTTGGACTGAAGAAAGCTTCCTCAGGCAGTGGGACAGACCATGTGTTGGAAAGCATCAGGATTGCTGGTGCTTGTCAAGTAGAGAGGCAAGGGTGACCTGGCCTAAGGAACTCACTGTGCTGATAGAGAGAAGGAACAGGATCTTAGACTTCAGAGGCAGAGAGGTGAGGCTTGATGATTGACAGTGTGGTAAGAGAGAGGCAACAGGCAAGGATGGCTTTAAGCGTATCTGGCCTAAGCAGCTGGAGAGAAGGCTGAATTGCACTTTGTCAGGCAACAGTAAAGGAGGTGCAGCTGTGTGGGGAGTGGCGGGGATGGGTGCAGCTTGGACACGTTGAATATTCCTTGCCTGTGGGACTCAAACACATTCTATCAGAATATCTTGGGGTAGGTGACCTAACTTCTCTGTGCCCATGATGCCTCACCTGTGATGGGGGAATGAGAATAATAATTAAGAAAAAGACTAATTTCCTCTTTCATTGCTTTAACCTAGGGGAATGTTCTTCTTTTACAAAGAAATGCTGTTTCACTGACAAACACTCCCAGGTAAAATGGGAATGTATCCACTGATATGTATATTCACTTGATTTTATATATCTGCTTCCTTTATTTTCACCATGTAGTATGTATTGGCAGCCATAAAAGAAAAATAAATTCAAAG
>NW_011484322.1:3853-6022 GCF_000754665.1 Bison bison bison
GTGCGTTCTCTTGGCAAAACTCTATTGGCCTTTGTCCTGCTTCATTCTGTACTCCAAGGCCAAATTTGCCTGTTACTCCAGGTGTTTCTTGATTTCCTACTGTTGCATTCCAGTCCCCTATAATGAAAATGATATCTTTTTAAGGTGTTAGTTCTAAAAGGTCTTGTAGGTCTTCATAGAACAGTCCAACTTCAGCTTCTTCAGCATTACTGGTCAGAGGTATTGAAATTATAGCAGGCATTCTTTCCCAAGTGTGTGAGTTAGGCCCTGATGTGACATAGGAATAAGTACATACTTTTAATAGGTTCCTTGAGTCCTGCCTTCCGGAGCAATGCTTTTGAAAACATTTATCTCATGAATGAACAAGAGGCTGTGTATAGTAATTTAAAAAAGGAAAGTATATTTGGTTGTCTGGCTTTCTGGAATACAGCTGATCCTGGACAGTAGTCCTCTGCTGTGGTCAGGAATTTGGATATATGATTAGTTAGGGGTTTCCATTTGTATTTCAATTGTTGTTCATTAGTCCCTAAGCCATGTCCCACTCTTTTGAAACCCCATGGACTGTACCCATCAGGCTTCTTTGTCCATGGGATTTCCTAGGCCAGAATACTGGAGTGGAATGCCATTTCCTTTTCCAGGGGAGCTTCATGACCCAGGGATCAAACCACAGTCTCCTGCATTAGCAGGTAGATTCTTTACCACTGAGCCACCAGGGAAGCCCTTGTATTTCCAATACAACTGCCTTATATTTGACATATCTCTTGGATGTATTATGTATGTCTGTGAGCCTTTGTGTTAGGCTTGCTTCGCATGTTTGTTTTTTCAAAAACAGAAAAGTGAAGTGGCTTTGCTTGCTTGAGTCTCTCAGGGAACCAGCAACCAAGAAAATGTATAAAAACAAAGGATTTCCTTAACTTAAGGGAAAGAATTTACACAACTCCCTATGAAAGGGGTTTAGTCTCCTACCTAGGACATGTTGACATTCAATGAACCCTTTTGTGAGTGGTCACTTTAGGAAAGCAATGGTTCTACTGTTCTTACTTGAATATTGGCTACATTTAAAATTATGCTTGAGATTCTGTGAAATAGGTAAGTAAAACTATAGATCTCAGTGATCCATTTTTACCCTGCATATGGGTGCAGTACAAACATAGTGTAAACCATAAGTTTGGGTGGGGCCAATATGCCCTGCAAGGAAATTTTGTTTATACAGTGAAGAGACTGGATATGCTAACAGGAAATCTATAATTTGTTAAGCACATTATTTATCTAATAAAGGGGGATGTAGAGCCAAGAGAATGTATAATGTGATTGTGAATTAAAATAGGTGACACCATTAAGACAGAGAGAGAGAGAGTTGGTGTAATGAATACTACAGAGACCTTTCATTTTAATAGATGTAGATGAAAAATGGTTAGGACCACTACCAAGCAGTAAGCATCTTATCTTACCTTGAGTAAGATGTTCAGCGTCTCTGATCCTTGGTTCCTTTGGTGAAATGAGCACAATAATAGTATGTGTTATCCCACCCACAGGCGAATCCCATTCCTCACCATCTGATCCTAGCCTCTGCTGCCTCCTGAGGCCAAGCCTCTCATCACACTTGTTGCACCATTGTCTTCAGTCTGGCTCCCTGCCCACTGTGAGCTCCTTGAGGACCCTTTTCCCATATGAAACATTCCTGTGGGCACAAAGTCTGGAAGTCTGGTGCCCCACAGGTACTCAGAACACATTTACTATCTTATGAGTGATGATAAGGTGAAGTACACAGAGCAATGCAGCTGTTATGCTGTCAATTTGTTTGTTGCAAACAACATATACGAAACAAGTGGCTAAAGAAAACTGATCACCTCAGTTTTCTGTTAGTCCAGGGCTGTTTGTGTCTTTTATCCCCGCATTATCCAGAAACTTATTGTACCAGAGTAACAGCCACCTTTCCCTTTCCTAGTGTGTAACCACTGTAGTAGCCATTTCTTAACTGAATTGTCAGTGAGTGAACCCTGAAAATCCTCAGCTCAAGATTTTGTTCCTTCGAGTGGGTGAGGTGCATCCTGTTTTCTATCCCCACTCTGACAGGAGTTTCTGGTGTCCATCTCTTCCCACTTGGCTTGCCCTTTATTCTGTGTTTTGGACAATCCTTTGCCTCCGGAGACTGAGGTGTCTCCTAGC
>NW_011484322.1:6374-6941 GCF_000754665.1 Bison bison bison
TCCCATGTCATCTTCCTCCATCTCACAGTTCACAGTTAACACTCAAGCTGGGTTCCAGTGCAGCCCCTACCAGCCCAGTCATGCTCCTTCAGGCTCAAATCCCTTATCTGTAAAATGGCAATAACTCTACCTGTTGGTGAGGTTTCTTGGGAGATCTACTGGAGATAACAGATGTAAAACACATAGCGCCTATGACCTTGCAGGGGGAAGGCACTAAATAAATGGCTGTGTCCTCTATCTATCAGCTTCTTTAGTGCACAGCACCTGGTGTGGGATTGACTGAGACAGTGACTCAGTCAATGTCTTTGGATTGGACTGAGAAAGATATGACATATTCGGGGTGTGTTAGTCAGGCTTCTGCAGAGAAACACAACCAATAGAGAGAGACTTATTTTAGGGAATTGGATCATTGGCTCCTTGGTGCTGGTAGTTCTGATATCTTTAGGGCAACTCGGTTGGCTGGAAATCCAGGTTGCCGTCTAGAGTCCGAAATCTGCAGAGCAGGCCAGCAACTTTGAGTCTCCTGCAGGGTTTCTCAGGCTGTACTCTTGAGGCTAAATTGTATCA
>NW_011484322.1:8599-8687 GCF_000754665.1 Bison bison bison
GAAGCAGTGGTGATTGAAGCAGAGACTGGGTGTGAGATTTTTATTCACTTGGGCCAAGTGACTGCAGGGAATGAAATGGGGTGGGGTG
>NW_011484322.1:9407-10538 GCF_000754665.1 Bison bison bison
TTGGGGGCAGGAGGAGAAGGGGACGACAGAGGATGAGATGGCTGGATGGCATCACCAACTAGATGGATGTGAGTTTGAGTGAACTCCCGGAGATGGTGATGGACAGGGAGGCCTGGTGTGCTGCAATTCATGGGATCATAAAGAGTCGGACAAGACTGAGTGACTGAACTGAACTGAACTGAACTGATGACGGAAATTAGATGATGAATTTATTGCTCCAGCCACGTCCCTGCCCCCAGGCAGCTGAATTCAATAGGGCTGGCTGGTGTTAATGCCTTGTGTATAGGCTCACTAGGAACAACATCATGTGTGTTTTTTGAGAAACTTGGTGGGCAAAACTGATAGCATGGCCAATTATTCACTTCTCAGAGTGGATGGAGGGAGAAGAAAAGAGAAGAGAATGGTGAACCATGCATTAGTTGTGAGTCAGTTTCTAAAATCCAAGTATTTCTTCACAAGGTGTGTGTGTGTGTGTGTGTGTGTGTGTGTGTGTGAAATCTTTTCTTTATCTGAGAATTGGCTTTCTATGTGAAGAAATATCACCATGAAGGACTTCTTGTGACATGTGAAAAGTGGTTGGAAGTGAATTGGGTTCAGGTCATTTTCCAAATGTTTCACACCACGTGTGTGTATAAGAGGACAGAAGTAGCCCTAAAGAACTGAACTAAGTGGTCGACACACAGGTTTCAGTTACTGAAATGTGAAGAGGTTCTTTCTGCAATGTGTGTTCCTCCTAGCCTGTGGTCACAAGCAACTCATAGGATTTGAACCGTGTCTTCCTAATGTGTTTTTTTTCCTGCCTTGAATGTGCTGGAGGCTACAGGTCTGGTTACTAAACTTGCTAAGTAACAGTTCTCTGAGAAAAGTAGCTCTCTAAAAAAGAGCAGTGCCTGGGAAGCTGATCTAAAGTTTTAATATAGCCTATCGTGTAATTTCTGTTAGCTTCACCCAATATATGATTATTCAAATAATATAGAGAGATGCACCTACTTCAATATCTACCATTGGATTTTTCAAATGAACATACAGTAAGATTGGCCTGTTTTCTTATTTATTTATTAATCATTGGCTGCACTGAGTATTTGTTGCTGCACCAGGGCTTTCTTTATTTGTGGAGAAGGAGGACTACTC
>NW_011484322.1:10638-11701 GCF_000754665.1 Bison bison bison
TTTCTTACGGTAATGTACATGTTTCACTGCTATTCTCTCAAATCATCACACCCTCGCCTTCTCCCACCTACTTGAAAAGTCTGTTCTTTATGTCTCTGTCTCTTTTGCTGCCCTGCTTGTAGGTTCATTGCTACTGTCTTTCTAAATTCCATACATATACTTTAATATATACTATTTGTCTTTCTCTTTCTGACTTCAATCTGTCTAAGAGGCTCCAGGTTCATCCATATCATTAGAACTGATTCAAATGTGTTCTTTTTAAGCTGAGAAATATTTCATTGTGTATAGATACCACCACTTGCTTATCCATTCATCTTCCAAAGGATATCTACATTGCTTTCATGCCCTAGCTATTGTAAACAGTGCTGCAGTGAACACTGGGGTACATGAGTCTCTTTCAATCTGGTCTCCTCAGGGTGTATACCCAACTGTAGGATTACTGGGTCATATAGAAGTTGTATTCCTAGTTTTTAAAGGAATCCCACACTCTTCGCCAGAGTCTCTATACCAGTTTGCATTCCCACCAAGAGTGTAAGGTTTCCTTTGCTCCCCACAATTTCCAGCATTTATTGTTGGTAGACTTCTTGATGATATCCATTCTGACCATTGTGAGACTACACCTCATTGTGGTTTTGATTTGCATTTCTCTAATAATGAGTGATGTTGACATCTTTTCATGTGTCTATTAGCCATCTGTATGTCTTCTTTGGAGAAATGTCTGTTTAGGTTTCTTGCCCACTTTTTGATTGGGTCGTTGTTTTTCTGGTATTGAACTGTATGAGCTGCTTGTATATTTTGGAAATTAATTATTTGTCAGTTGTTTCATTTGCTATTATTTTCTCACATTTGGAGGGCTGTCTTTCCACCTTGCATATAGTTTCCATGGTTGTGCAAAATCTTTTAAGTTTAATTAGGTCCCATTTGTTTATTTTTGTTTTTATTTCCATTACTCTGGGAGGTAATGGCAAATCACTTTATGGCAAATAGATGGGGAAACAGTGGAAACAGTGGCAGACTTTATTTTTTGGGGGCTCCAAAATCACTGCAGATGGTGACTGCAGCC
>NW_011484322.1:14347-15150 GCF_000754665.1 Bison bison bison
CGATAGGCTCCTCTGTCCCTGGGATTCTCCAGGTAAGAATACTGGAGTGGGTGGCCATGCCCTCCTCCAGAGGATCTTCCTGAACCAGAAATCGAAACCACACCTCGTGCAGCTCCAGCACTGCAGGATTCTGAGCCACTGGGGAAATCCCAAGTTGACATATGATATTATGTTAGTTTCAAGTGCACAGCAAAGTGATTCCATATTTTTAAACATTCTGAAATGATTTATTACAATAAGTTTGGTTACCATCTGTCACCACAGAGATTTATTATGAGATTATTGACTGTATTCCCTGTATGTATATTCCATTCCCATGGTTTATTATTATAACTGGAAGTTTGTATCTCCTAATCTCTTCCCTATTTTACATATCTCCCTATCCTTCCTCCTCTGGTAAACACCAGTTTGTTCTCTGTGTCTCTTATTCTATTTCTGTTTTGTTTCCTGTGTACTCTTATTTTATTTCTGAGATGCCACATATAAATAAAACTGTGTGGCATTTGTCTTTCACTGTGTGCTTAGCTTCACTTGTCATAATACCCTCTAGGTCCATCCATGTTGTCACCAATGACAAAATTATATTTTTAAATTGCTAAGTAATATTCCACTGTCTGTGTGTGTGCATGTGTGTGTGTATCATTTCTTTCTTTTTGATTCATCTATTCATGGGCACTTAGATTCTTTCCTTATGTTGGTTATTGTAAATATTGCTGCAGTGAACAGAGGAGCACATATAACTTTTGTGACTAGTGTTTCTCTTGTTATTCAGAAAAATACCAAGAAGTGTAAGTATATGTTAG
>NW_011484322.1:15250-16568 GCF_000754665.1 Bison bison bison
AGAAAAAACGCAAAAAATAAAAAATGGATGTCTGACAAGGCCTTACAAATAGCTGAGAAAGGAAGAGAAGCTAAAGGCCAAGGAGAAAATGAAAGATATACTCATTTGAATGCAGAGTTCCAAAGAATAGAAAGGAGAGATAAGAAAACCTTCCTCAGCAATCAAAGCAAAGAAATAGAAGAAAACAATAGAGTGGGGAAGACTAAAGATCTCATCCAAAAAATTAGAGATACCAAGGGAACATTTCATGCAAAGATGATCACAAAAAAGGACAGAAATGGTATGTACCTAACAGACACAGAAGATATTAAGAAGAGGTGGCAAGAATACACAGAAGAACTATACAAAAAAAGATCTTCATTACCCAGATAACCACGATGGTGTGGTCACTCACCTAGAGCCAGGCATCCTAGAATGCAAAGTCAAATGGGCCTTAGGAAGCATCACTACGAACAAACCTAGTGGAGGTGATGGAATTCCAGTTGAGCTATTTTAAATCCTAAAAGATGTTGCTGTGAAAGTGCTGCACTCAATATGCCAGCAAGTCTGGAAAACTCAGCAGTGGCCACAGGACTGTAAAAGGTCAGCTTTCATTCCAATCCCTAAGAAAAGCAATACCAAAGAATGTTCAAACTACCGCACAATTGCAGTCATCTCAAACACTAGCAAAGTAATGCTCAAAATTCTCGTAGCCAGGCTTCAACAGTACTTGAACTGTGAAGTTCCAGAAATTCAAGCTGGATTTAGAAAAGGCAGAAGAAGAAGAGATCAAGTTGCCGATATCCGCTGGATCATTGAAAAGGCAAGAGAGTTCCAGAAAAACATCTACTACTGCTTTATTGATTATGCCAAAGCCTTTGGCTGTGTGGATCACAACAAACTGTGGAAAATTCTTAAAGAGATTGGCATACCAGACCCCCTGACCTTCCTCCTGAGAAATCTATATGCAGGTCAAGAAGCAACATTAGGGGGGAAGGCGCCAAGATGGCGGAGGAGTAGGATGGGGAAAACACTTTCTCCCCCACAAATTCATCAAAAGAGCATTTAAACGTCGAGTAAATTCCACAAAACAACTTCTGAATGCTGGCAGAGGACATCAGGCACCCAGAAAAGCAACCCAACTCCTCGAAAGGAGGTAGGAAAAAATATTAAAGACAATAAAAGAGACAAAAGAGGGAGGGACGGAGTTCCGTCCCGGGAAGGGAGTCTTAAAAAGAGAGAAGTTTCCAAACACCAGGAAACCTTCTCACTGCCGAATCCGTGCCGAGCTTTGGAAGCACAGAGGACAACATAACAGGGAGAAAAATAAATAAACAAT
>NW_011484322.1:20134-20476 GCF_000754665.1 Bison bison bison
TACAGATGGTGACTGCAGCCATGAAATTAAAAGAGACTTGCTCCTTGGAAGAAAAGCTATTACCAACTTAGACAGAATATTAAAAAGCAGAGACATTACTTTATCAACAAAGATCCATGTAATCAAAGCCACGGTTTTTCCAGTAGTCATTTATGGATGTGACAGTTGTACCATAAAGGAGCTGAGTGCTGAAGAATTTATGCTTTTGAAGTGTGGTGTTGGAGAAGACTCTTGAGAGTCCCTTGGTATTCAAGGAGGTGAATCCAGTCCATCCTAAAGGAAATAAATCCTGAATATTCATTGCACGGACAGATGCTGGAGCTGAAACTCCAATACTTGGGC
>NW_011484323.1:0-1650 GCF_000754665.1 Bison bison bison
AAAGGTCCGTCTAGTCAAGGCTATGGTTTTTCCAGTAGTCATATCCGAATGGGAGAGTTGGACTATAAAGAAAGCTGAGTGCTGAACTGTGGTGTTGGAGGAAACTCTTGAGAGTCCCTTGGACTGCCGGAGATCCAACCAGTCCATCCTAAAGGAAATCATCCCTGAATATTCATTGGAAGAACTGATGCTGAAGCTGAAACTCCAACACTTTGGCCACCTGATGTGATGAGCTGACTCATTTGAAAAGACCCTGATGCTGGGAAAGGTTGAGGGCAGGACGAGAAGGGGACGAGAGAGGATGAGATGGTTGGATGTCTTCACCAACTCAATGGACATGAGTTTGAGTAGGCTCTGGCAGTTAGTTATGGAGAGGGCGGCCTGGCGTACTGTGGTTCATGGGGTCACAAAGAGTCAGACATGACTGAGCAACTGAACTGAACTGAAAATGGGTGCAGTAGGCCAGGTTAGTATAACTAACACTGGGTAGATCAGAACTGTCACCTTCTTTGTTTCAGGTGCTCTATCTCCATTAATACAGCCAATATACTGCTGAATGCTGAATTTTAATCTGTGGTGAATTTCTTTTCTAGGCTCTGTCCAATGTCCATGCCACTCCTGCTTACCATCTAGTGCAATGATCATGAGCAACACAGATGGGCACATGTAACAGCCTTTAAATACAGAGTCTTCTGGGTAGAGGAAAACTCATTAGTCAGGAGACCTGGGTTCCACCTAACAGAACCCTCTTGGTCCAGCGATTTGATATGAGGAAGTCACCTCATTTCCCTTCATCTCAATATTTTCATGTATAAATGGTCATCTAGATGACTAGATGACTGCTGAGATTCCTGTACTACTTTCCTGGATCTCAGATTGATCAGTATTTTTCAAACAAATGAATGTGGATTCAAAGTCTTGAACTCTTGACTGTGATGCTGAATCAGTGGTATGGAAACCATCATAGTTGATGTGATGAATAAAGTTAATGGAACCTTTCTACTGCAATTTTGCCAATGGGTATCTTTTATAGATAACCTATTTTCAACATCATTTTTACTGTTCTTCATTTGAAATAATAATCTTGCAATTTTTTATTAATTTTTCAGTAAGGAACTCTTTTCATCCCTGTATGTATACATGGTTGTCTAGTCCCAATAGGTAGACCAAATATTAATATTGTGATTAAGAATACATGTTTGGAAGTCAGCCTTCAGAGATTCAGTGTTGCTCTGCCAATTCCTAGATGAGCATCCTTAGGCAATGTTGCTTAACCTTCCACACCTGTTTCTTGACTTGAAAATAATATTTGTTAACTAGTCAAACATTCAGAGCTCTTAAAATTGTGCCTGACAATGTGTGTGTGTGTGTGTGTGTGTGTGTGTGTATGTTAGTCTCTCAGTCCAGTCCAACCCTTTGTGACCCCATGGACTGTGTATAGCTTTCCAGGCTCTTCTATACAGGGTATTTCCCAGGAAAGAACCACAAAACCATGCTTGGAAGGAGCTAGATCCACAGATCTGCAGCTCAGGGTCGGGCTATGGGTAGAGATCTCAGGGGTATTGGCACACAGATATCATCGCTGGCAAATGACATTTCTGGGCTCAGCATCCTGGACATTCTGACCAAGGTTGCCTGCTTCCCCTGAGA
>NW_011484323.1:4179-6261 GCF_000754665.1 Bison bison bison
ACTTTTTCACTCTCCTCTTTCACTTTTAACAGGACGCTTTTGAGTTCCTCTTCACTTTCTGCCATAAGGGTGGTGTCATCTGCATATCTGAGGTTATTGATATTTCTTCCAGCAATCTTGATTCCAGCTTATGCTTCATCAAGCCCAGCATTTTGCATGATGTACTCTGCATATAAGTTAAATAAGCAGGGTGACAATGTACAGCCTTGACGTACTCCTTTTCCTATTTGGATCCAGTCTGTTGTTCCATGTCCAGTTCTGCCTGTTGTTTCTTGACCTGCATACAGATTTCTCAGGAGGCAGGTCAGGTGGTCTGGTATTCCCATCTCTTTCAGAATTTTCCACAGTTTGTTGTGATCCACACAGTCAAAGGCTTTGGCATAGTCAATAAAGCAGAAGTAGATGTTTTTCAGGAACTCATTTGCGTTTTTGATCATCCAGTGGATGTTGGCAATTTGATCTCTAGTTCCTCTGCCTTTTCTAAATCCAGCTTGAACATCTGGAAGTTCACAGTTCATGTACTGTTGAAGCCTGGCTTGGAGGATTTTACCTTACTTTGTTACTGTGTGACATGAGTGCAATTGTGCAGTAGTTTGAACATTCTCTGGCATTGCTTTTCTTTGGGATTGGAATGCAAACTGACCTTTTCCAGTTTTGTGGCCACTGCTGTGTTTTCCAAATTTGCTGGCATATTGAGTGCAGCACATTCACAACGTCATCTTTTAGGATTTGAAAAAGCTCAACTGGAATTCCATCACCTCCACTAGCTTTGTTCATAGTGATGCTTCCTAAGGCCCACCATCAAGGTACTGCTGCCTCATAAAAAGAGTTTAGCAGTGTTCTGCCCTCTTCAATTTGAGGGAAGGTTTTGAGAAGAATTGGTTTTAATTCGTCTTTAAAATTTTGGTGGCATTCATTTCAAAACAATGTAGTCCCGAGCTTTTCCTTATTGGGAGGCTTTTGATTACTGATTCAATTGCCTTCCTTGTTATTGGTCTGCTCAGATTTTCCAATTCATCATGATTTCAGACATGGTAGGTTATATTATATTGCTAGCAATTTATCCATTTCTACTAAGTTATAAATTTGTTGGCATATAATTGTCCATATTCATGCAACACAGGAGTGAGCATCCCTATGTTCAGAATATTGAAGTAAGACTTAGATATACTCCCTACTTTCTGTGAGTGGAACCTTTATTTGACTAGGAGGAGACTATATTCTATACTAGGTGATATTAAAACATGTTAAGTCGCTTCAGTCGTGTCCGACTCTGTGCGACCCCATAGACGGCAGCCCACCAGGCTCCACCGTCCCTGGGATTCTCCAGGCAAGAATACTGGAGTGGGTTTCCATTTCCTTCTCCAATACATGAAAGAGAAAAGTGAAAGTAAAGTCGTTCAGTCATGTCCAACTCTTAGCAACCCCGTGGATTGCAGCCCACCAGGCTCCTCTGTCCATGGATTTTCCAGGCAAGAGTACTGGAGGGGGGTGCCATTGCCTTCTCTGATATTAAAACATAGGAAATGTTAAAAAGAATACATTTGAACAAGTTCTAATGAGGTGGATGAAACTGGAGCCTATTATACACAGTAAACTAAGCCAGAAATAAAAATACCAATACAGTATACTTACACATATATATATATGGAATTTAGAAAGATGGTAACAATAACCCTGTATACGAGACAGCAAAAGAGACACTGATGTATAGAACAGTCTTTTGGACTCTGTGGGAGAGGGAGAGGGTGGGATGATTTGGGAGAATGGCATTGAAACATGTATAATATCATATAAGAAATGAATTGCCACTCCAGGTTCGATGCAGGATACAGGATGCTTGGGGCTGGTGCACTGGGATGACCCAGAGGGATGGTATGGGGAGGGAGGTGGGATGGGGGGTTCAGGATGGGGAACACGTGTGCACCCATGGTGGATTCATGTTGATGTATGGCAAAACCAGTACAATATTGTAAAGTAATTAGCCTCCAATTAAAATAAATAAATTTAAAATTTAAAAAAAAACATAGAAAATAAAGGTGAATGAGAGATATTGAACATACCATCACCAGAACATGTAGG
>NW_011484323.1:9760-10484 GCF_000754665.1 Bison bison bison
TGCTGTGATGCATGGGGTCGCAAAGACTCAGACACGACTGAGCGACTGAACTGAATGGAAAGTTCAGTTGAAAACACTTTACTCCAGGCTGCCCTGTTCAGTGTTCCTTACTCTTTCCTGGCCCATCCCCCATCCCTATCCTGATGCAGGGTTTACTCTTTACAGATCACCCTCAATCTGATCTGAGCTTTTCTGCCTGGCCACTGGTGAGGTTTCAGAATCCCCCGATCCTGTTGGACAGTGCACTCGGGGCACCATTTTGCTGCTGTACTTCAACCAAAGGTCACAATCTTGTTTTTTAAACACAGGGACAGTATGACTCTGGAGAGCTATCTGAAGAGAGAAAAGGAAGGTCAAGATCTCCACTCGATTCCATCAGGCATTCTTCCCCCTTCACACTCATTCCACGTATTTCAGAATATATGTGTCCCCCAACAAAATACATTCAAAATAAGTATTAGGTTTTCGAACATGATTCACTCTCTAGTGAGAGCTTCAAAGAGGAGAACATGACATCTGATTAAGGTTTTCAAAATATTGAAATGAGTTCTTGGCTCCCATTCCTTTCATTTCACCGACACTTCTGTAAAACCATGTTCTCCAGGATGGCAAGACCTGGAAAGAATCACCAAGTGTTCAAAGTCTTCAAGACATTCAGGGTCCAGGGCTACATAGAAGTCAGGATTGGGAGTGGTGGGTGGTTAAGCACACAACAATTTCCAAC
>NW_011484323.1:14087-15147 GCF_000754665.1 Bison bison bison
TAATCCATACATATCTGAAGAGCCAGGGAGGAAATAGCTCCTAGTGAGTGTCCAGCAGTAAAGGTGAGGAAGTGGAGCCACTGTGGTAAAAGGGATGAGTGATTGTTTTCCCTGTGGAAGGTGGGAGGCAGCATTGGATTGTTGGTTTGGGGCTGTTCTCAAGTAGTGGGTTTGATTTGCAGGTTCACAGACAGCACAGGAAGTGATAGAAAGCTCAAGATGCAGGAATCTAAAGTTCTTTGTAAAGGGCATTTATGAACAAAGATTTCAGAGCCTGGAAGACACTAGGAATTCTCTCCAACAATATCATTTTATAGACCAGAAAACCAACATCCAGGGAGGTGAACAGACTTGCTCAGGTTCATTGTCAGCACTGGGACTGGAACTCATGGCTCTTCTCAGTGCAGGGCTATTTATCCTCCAGGTGTGCTTCAGATATTCTGCAGGCTAGCGTGAACAGGCTGCTCCTGGTCACATCACCCACAGCAAATCTCACTGTCTTTTCCTGGGTACCCTTGCTCTCACGAAGGTCCCCAGCTAATGTGGGTGGGTCACTTAAGAGCAGCAGGAAATGACCCCAAGTGTTAAAGGTCTTCAGGCCAGTAAGGGTTCAGGGCTGCAGGCTAACCTTTTTCTCACTTGTTAATCAGAAAAATTCTCAACAGAAAAATATCATCCCATGTTTCGAAAAAGGAGGGCAAATGCTTGGGTAGGAAGTATTTGTATTGACTCTCCTATAGCAAAAGTGAAAGTAAATTCAGGAGACCATGCAAGGGCCAAGAGAACAAGGAAGCTTGATAAACACAGCAGGTTGGTGGGGCATTTCCTACTAACCAGCTTGTTTAAACTGGAGGACAAGTCTTTTGCTCTGCCTCTTGATTCTGCCTCTCTGATTGCAAGACATGGGCACCCCGCACACCGCCTCTGTGAGTTGGGATTTGATACCGGGTTGGGGGAAGTGAGAGGACTTCTGAGACATGAGAGAGTCTCAGGAATGGATGAAGAACAAGCTAGGAGGTGAAGGGGCCATGCTGGAAATGCATCTGGAAGGGGAGGAGAT
>NW_011484324.1:0-719 GCF_000754665.1 Bison bison bison
CAGTTCAATTTACTTTATTAACTTTGAACAGCCTTCGTTAAAAGCTTTGATGGAACTAAAGGTTGCGTTGATTATTTAAATAAGGTTTTCAAAGTATCTGTGCATTTCAGTTACATACTCCCATTTTCCATTACAATAAGGAATTGAGAATTGCCCTGTTACAATTGGACATCTTTAAGAATAAGACTGTGCCTTAACCATAAGAGTATCTTGTGAGACTCTTTACCAACAAAGGGAGTATATCTGGGATGTTCAGTCACTGAAGTCCCAGAAGACAGTTTTTCATTTCTTCAGATACAAAGCTCCTCAGGCTTCTGGAAGTTTCATTTATAGCCCTTTCCCAAGTTCCCTTGATACTGATGAGTCTAGCTCAAATAGCAGTGAGATGGAAGAGTAGTTTAGGTTCTACTAAAGTGAAACATAGAACAAATTACGTCCTTGCTTCAGTGTCTTCATCTGGGAAATAAAGCAGATCATGCCCACTCATCCCTGTCTTTAGTATTACTTCCTTTGGTCACTGTA
Source organism: Bison bison bison (assembly GCF_000754665.1). Taxonomy (NCBI): domain Eukaryota; kingdom Metazoa; phylum Chordata; class Mammalia; order Artiodactyla; family Bovidae; genus Bison; species Bison bison. The sequence goes on from NW_011484324.1 coordinate 523, forward strand.
AGTAAATTCTCATGATGCTTGGCTGTGAACAAGATAAGACTCTGTAGAAACCTGCAAAAAGCAGAACAGGCTCATGTGAAAAACTCCACTAGTTCTCTGGGACAGACAGACCCTGCCCAGATCCAGAAGTCTAAGGGTTTTAAAATCTAGGGAGGCCCAGAGACCCTGCTGACACCAAGGGACACCTCCTTCTCTAT
>NW_011484324.1:3877-5782 GCF_000754665.1 Bison bison bison
TGTCTCTCTATAAGTCTGGAGCACTGGACGAGGTAGCAGCTTATCAGACTCGCGACTACTACAACTTTCCGCTAGCCCTGGCCGGGCCGCCGCCCCCTCCACCACCTCCCCATCCTCATGCCCGCATTAAGCTGGAGAACCCGCTGGACTACGGCAGCGCCTGGGTGGCCGCTGCAGCGCAGTGCCGCTATGGGGACCTGGCGAGCCTGCATGGCGGGGGTGCAGCAGGACCGGGCTCAGGCTCACCCTCAGCCGCCGCCTCCTCTTCCTGGCACACTCTCTTCACGGCCGAAGAAGGCCAGCTGTATGGGCCAGCTGTATGTGGCGGAGGCGGGGGCGGCAGTGCAGGCGAGGCAGGGGCTGTAGCCCCATACGGCTACACTCGGCCACCTCAGGGGCTGGCGGGCCAAGAAGGCGACTTCTCTCCACCCGATGTGTGGTATCCCGGCGGCGTGGTGAGCAGAGTGCCCTATCCAAGTCCCAGTTGTGTCAAAAGCGAAATGGGTCCCTGGATGGAGAACTATTCTGGACCTTATGGGGACATGCGGTAAGTCTCTCCTCCTAAAAATGTTTTTAAGCCTAGAGTCAGCCCTCTCCTCTCCGCGCGAACATTCTGTTCCTGGGCGAGCTTAACAGAGTTTCACAGAAAGGGCCGCTTTAAATCTGGAGCCTTCCCTAGACTCTTGGCCTACCAAAGACTGACCTTTGCTCTCTGAACCCCAACTGTGTGCCCCAGCCCACACCGCTGTGAATCCTGGATGCTGGTGCAAGCCTTTCTAGATTCCTTGACTTGACAACTCTCCACTAAGCCTCCTAAAATCTTCCCTGCCACTTGGTACTCCATGTCCTGCCGGCTCCAAATTTAAATCCAGTTCCAAGGGCCATTTTACGAAATAAATCCTTTTAAGCCCTCCACTATTTTTCCTGCCCCCTTCCCCCCAATCAGAGACCCTAGACAAGAAATGTGGGCACTTTCTCCTCTTAAGGTCTGTTAGGGTTTGCCCCTCCAGCTTGTCTTGGCAGGTTAGAGGCAAAATGACTGGCCCAAGCTTTTCTCAACCCGCTTCCTCCAAAGAGATGAAAGGAAGCATGGGATTATGGGAAGAAGGTGGTCTCTGGGTTGTGAGGGCCGCTGTATGGGAAGATGAAGTGAAGTCCCTTTGCTGGCAACAAGGAGGACTTGCCCCAGGGTTGGAGGTCAGGAGACAGACTCCAGGCAGGCACAGTTAGAGCAGGCAAAGGTAGGGGAAAACCAAATGACAAATTTCCTCATAAACGATAGGTAAGATTTGCTCTCACAGTTTGACTTTGTTGGACCTAGATGGAAGAGTTGGATTTCTCTTGTAAAGTGTTTATTTTCTGTATGAATTACAAAAGATCCACAATTCATACTTTGAGTTTGCATCAGATCTATAAGGAAGAGAATGTTCTTTTAATGAACAATTTAACCAGACTTGAGTCTGACAAAAGTGTTGAGGGAAAAGTTTAAAAGGATTTCCTGCTATTGCAGTGTGCTCAGAAATCTGCTTTTGTGAAGGGAAATATTCTTCACTATATTCCTTCATTTTAAGGATATAATTGCATTTTAAAACATGATAACAAATTGGGTAAGAACTGTTAGGGACCTGTGAGCCTTACTCTTGCCCAAGAGTTTTAATTAGGATATGAAAAAAGTAGCAGTCAGTTTCATCTTGCCTGTTAAAATTTCTTCCTTACTGCAACTGAGCTTTTTGGAGATCAAAAAACTGTTTTAATTTTATAAAAAAATAAACATTTTTTCCTGAGCAAACTAAGATATTAGTTAATCTCTGTGAGGGAGGGAATATTAACTGGGGAACTAACTCCTCAGAACTGCTGGGTGTTGATGTCTTCATGGACTTGAGTCTTGTTCCGAGTTTCTGTAGC
>NW_011484324.1:5882-6442 GCF_000754665.1 Bison bison bison
TTCTTCGCATCAGGTGTGCAGTAAGCTAGGTGATTTTATCTCAGATCTTCATGGAAAAACTTCTCTATTTCTAAAACCTGCATAAATTAATGATCTCAAATAGTGAGAAATAAGTGGTAACCTAAGAAAGTACAAGATTATTTATTCTCTCCTGGTTTGTGATTGCTGTCTTGGTTATAGGAGTCTAGTGAAAGGTAAAACTGGTGTTTCTGTCTTGTGAGTTGACAGAGATTTTTCATGTGTAAAATATAGAAAATCTTCAAATTGGGTTTTTGAAAATTTATCAATTTTATCATAATTCAACCAGCCCCAATCTAAAAGTTGATATTTTTTTACTTTCTCTTTCTTTCTCACATTTTATAAGGCACAATTTGGTACAGGGAAGGAATTTTTCTTAAGTCAAAGCTAGAGCTTCCACTCTCTCTGTATTACATACATTATATGCCATCTTTCAGTGAAAAATCTCAACATTCTAGAGACTTTCAATAATATGTTGGATTCCTCCCTTTTCCAATTGTGTGTGAAGTTCTGGAATAATTCTGTGTTCTTATACATCTACA
>NW_011484324.1:8873-9964 GCF_000754665.1 Bison bison bison
AGAGTAAGTTCCTGTCATCCGAGACATAAAATTGACCTTTCCCCACCGCCCCGCCCCCATTGCTTGTAAAACTCCATACAGTTATCAGTACTTATTGGATTTTGTGATATTGAAGATAATTATGAAATCTCATATTTATATAGCACTCTTTTCAGAGAAAAGACTCAGCATCTTCCAGTTTATAAACTAGCACTCATGTAAGTTTGAGTATGCCAGAAGGGTGCTTAGTGAACATCCCTGTATTAGTCGAGGGAGTAGAATTTGTTGCATTTTCTATAACATTTGTTTATCATGTGGATAAACCTCTGTAGAGTGACACTTCCCAACACTTTTTCTTAAAGTTTCCCACTTGACAGATGATATTTTTGCTTAGTAAAGACTACATTTGGTGGCTGCTGTATAGAGATTTATGCCCAATTTCTGTGTTTTATGCATAATTTCTTGCACACTCATGAGTGTTGCCATCCTTTCTCTCTCACACTGATTCCTGCTGCCATCTGACAGGGCAGAGCAGTGTTGAGAGTGGCTAATCTGGACAAGCATATGCTGGTTACTTGAGAATGCTGCCAATTTAGATCATACAGTACTTGAGTTTTATTTTTTTAATCAACAGCTTTATTGAGACATAATTCACAGTAAATAATGTAATTCACCCAAGTATATAGTTCAATGGTTTTTATTATATTCAGAGTTGGGCAACCATCACCACAATCAATTTTAGAACACTTTGGTCACTTAACAGTCAAACCCCACCCTAAGCATGAGCAACTATCAACCACTTGTCTACTTTCACGTCTCTATGGGTTTGGTTATATTTCTTATAAATGGAACCATGTAATACGTAGTATTTTGTGACTAGTTTCATGTAGAATAAATATTTCAATGTTAATCTATGTTGAAGCACATCTCAATACTTTCCATTTTATGCATGTACCATACTATCTATGATGGACATTAGAGTTGTTTCCACGTTTTGACTATTATGAATAATATTGCTATGAACATTTATGTACAAGTTCCTTTTTGTGAAAAGGTTTTTAATTCTTTCGGCTATATACCTAGGAGTAAAGTTTCTGGGTAATATGATAACT
>NW_011484324.1:10184-10808 GCF_000754665.1 Bison bison bison
TCTTCCCACACCCTCTCCAGCATTTGTTGTTTGTGGATTTTTTGATGATAGCTTTTCTGGTTGGTGTGAGGTGATATCTCATTGTAGTTTTGATTTGCATTTCTCCAATAACTAATGATGTTGAGTATCTTTTCATGTACCTGGTTATCTGTATGTTCTCTTTTAAGAAATGTCTATTCAGGTCTTCTGCTCATTTTTTGAGGGGGTTGTTTGTTTTGATGCTGTTAAGCATCCTGAGCTGTTTGTAATTTTGGAGACTAATCCCTTATCAGTCACATCATTTGCATTTATTTTCTCTCAATCTGTGGGTTATCTTTTCATTTTGTTTATTGTTTCCTTTGCTGTGCAAAAGTTTCTGAGTTTAAGTAGGTACCAATTTTTTAATTTTTATTTTTATTTTCATTATTCTGGTAGATGATCATAAAAGATGTTGCTGTGCTTTATAAATGTCAGTGTTCTACCTATGTTTTCCTCTAGAAGTTTTATAGTGTCCAGTCTCACATTTAAATCTTTAATCCATTTTGAGCTTTTTTGTGCGTGTATGGGGTTAAAGAATGATCTAATTTCATTTTTTACATTCGGCTGTCCAGTTTTCCCAGCACCATTTGCTGAAGAGACTGTGTT
>NW_011484325.1:0-1439 GCF_000754665.1 Bison bison bison
TTGTGATGGATCTGTTAAGATATCTATTTCATCCTAGTTTAGCTTTGGAAAGATATACTTTTCTAAGAATTTGTCCATTTCTTCCAAATTGTCCATTTTATGGCATATAATTGCTCATAGTAGTCTCTTATGATCTTTCATATTTCTGTGTTTTCTGTTGTGATTTCTTCACTTTCATTTCACATTTTATTGATTTGATTTTCCCCTTTTTTCTTGATTTTCCAGGCTAACATTTTGTCTATTTTATTTACCTTCTCAAAAAGCAATTTTTGGTTTTGTTGATGTTTCCTCTTATCTCCTTCATTTCCTTTTAATTTATTTTGTTTCTGATTTTTATGGTTGCTTTCCTTCTACTAACTTTGATGTTCTTATTTTCTTTTTCTAGTTGCCTTATGTGTAAAGTTAGGTTGTTTATTTGATATTTCTCTTGTATATTGAGGTAGGCTTATATTGCTATAAACCTCCTTCCTAGACACCTTTTACTGAATCCCATAGGTTTGGGTTGTCTTGCTTTCAGTTTCATTTTTTTTCTATGCATATTTTGATTTTCTTTTCTATTTCTTCTGTGATCTGTTTGCCATTCAGAAGTGTGTTCATTAGACTCTGTATGTTTGCATTTTTAATAGCATTTTTCATGTAGCTCACATCTAATCTTACACCACTGTGATTAGAAAATACCATTGAAATGATTTCAATTTTTTAAAAAATTTCCAAGATTCAATTTATCATGCAGGATGTGACCTATCCTGGAGAATGTTCCATGTGCACTTGAGAAAAAGATTAAATTCATTGTTTTTAGGTAAAAAGCCTTTTAGACATCAATTAAGTCTAATTGATCCATTTCATTATTTAAAGCTTGTGTTTCATTGCTAACTTTCTGTTTGGTTGTTCTATCCATAGATGTGAGTGGGGTATTAAAATCCCCCACTATTAATTTGTTGCTGTTAATTTCCCTTTTCATACTTGCTAGAATTTGTACTGAGGTATATTGTATTGTATTGTATAGAAGTTGTATTGAGGTGCTCCAATGTTGGGTGCATATATAACTGTTATATCATCTTCTTGAATTGATACTTTGATCATAATGTAGTGTCCTTCTTTGCCTCTTATCACAGTATTTCAAAGTCTGTTTTATCCAAAATTACTATTGCTACTCCTGCATTCTTTTGGTCTCAATTTTCATGAAATATCTTTTTTCCAGCACCTCACTTTTAGTTTGTTTGTGTCCCTAGGTTTGAGGTGGGTCTCCTGGAGACAGAACATGTAGCGGTCTTGTTATTGTGTCCATTGGGGCTGGCCTTTGTCTTTTGGTTGGAGGATTTAATCCATTTACGTTTAAGGTAATTATTGATAAGCATTTCAAGAGATGGGAATACCAGACCACCTGACCTGCCTCTTGAGAAACCTGTATGCAGGTCAGGAAGCAACAGTTAGAACTG
>NW_011484325.1:2450-3349 GCF_000754665.1 Bison bison bison
CTGGGTTTATCCTGTTTGGGACTCTCTGGGTTTCTTAGACTTGGCTGGCTCTTTCCTCACCATTTAGAGGAATTTTTTTACTATCATCTCCTTAAGCATTTTCTCATGCCCTTTATTTTCCTCTTCTTCTTCTGGGATACCTTTGATTCGAATGTTGGGGTGTTTAACATTGCCCCAGAAGTCTCTGAGGTTGTGCTCATTTCTATTAATTCCTATTTATTTTCCCTCTCTTCTTCACTTATTTCCACCACACTATCTTTCACCTCATTTATCCTCTCATTTGCCTCAGCTATTCTACTGTTGTTTCCCTCCAGAGTGCTTTTAATCTCGGTTATTGAATTGTTCATTATTGACTGACTCTTCTTTATTTCTCCTAGGTCCATGTTAAGCATTTCTTGCATCTTCTCAATCTTTGCCTCTAGTCTATTTATCTGTAACTCCATTTTGTTTTCAAGATTTTGAATCACCTTTTCTATCCTTATTTTGAATTCTTTTTCAGGTAGATTCCCTATCTCCTCCTCTTTTGTTAGGTTTGGTAGGTTTTTATCATGTTCCTTCACCTGCTGAATATTTCTCTGCCTTTTCATTGTGTTTTGTTTGCTGTGTTTGGAGTGCCCTTTCTGCAGGCTGGAAGTTCGTGGTTCCTCTTAATTGTGGAGTCTGCTCCCTGTAGGTGGGGTTGGAGTAGTGATTTGTCAAGATTTCCAGGTTGGGGAATTTGCATCTGTGTTATGATGGGTGGAGCTGGATCTCTTCTCTGGATTACAGTGAAGTGTCCAGTAGTGAGTTTTGGGATGTCTATGGTTTTGCTGTGGCTTTGTGCAGCCCATCTTTTAAAGTTCAGTGTTGTGTTTCTGTTTTGATGGATAATTAGAGTGGTGTGCATTGCATTGGAACTT
>NW_011484325.1:5403-6677 GCF_000754665.1 Bison bison bison
GGGGCCCAGATTGCAGCAGCCCCTTGCCTTGTGGCTCTGGCTGTCACAAACCTGCCTCTCTGACTTCAGGTAGGGAGGGCCCTATAAGGAAGCTGTTTGTCTTCCTTTTGTATTCCTTCAATCCTTTTTTCTGTGAGTGCACCAGGGGTCATTGGTGGATTTAGAGTTTTCATGGGAAAGGTTTGTTTGTTTGTTTGTCTCTCTCTCTGGTGATCCAATGGTTTGGGTTGTAATCTCACATTAGCTCCCTCACATTGTCCTCAGGGTATCCATAGCTGGAACTTACCCTAAGAACCAAAAGTGCAGCCCAGGCCTCCTTGCCAGGCCCCCACTTGGTGCTGCTGGACGTGAGCATCTGTGCCATATCTCAGAGAGTAGTTCAGGTTAGGCTTGTATTCTGTGGAACTTTTTTTTTTGCTCCTGGTGATGTTGCCCTCTTGGATTCCAGAGCTCCCCACAGACACACCTGTGAGAGGGTTTCTTACTGTATGGAAACTTCTCTTTCAGGACTCCCTCCGTAGGATGAGTCTCTGTCCCAAAATCTTTTGTCTCTGCTTTCATCTTTTACATTTTCTCCTACTTTCTCTTGAAGAGATTGGGTTGCTTTTCTGGATGCCTGGTGTCTTTCCACAGTGTTCAAAATTTGTTTTGTGGAAGTTTCTCATCATTCAAATGATCTTTTGATGAATTTGTGTGGGAGAAAGTGGTCTCCCTGTCCTATCTGTCCACCATCCTGGGACCATACCCTCTCAAATAAACTTTTTCTACAACACAAGAAACGACTTTACACATCTACGTTACCAAATGGTCAATACCAAAATCAAACTGATTACATTATTTGTAGCCAAAGATGGAGAAGCAAAACAAGTCAGCAAAAATAAGACCTGGTGCTGACCGTGGTTCAGATCATCAGCTTCTCACAGGAAAATTTAGCCTTAAACTAAAAAAGTGGGGGAAACCACTAGGCCAGCCAGGTACTACTGAAATCAAATCCCCTATAAATATATAGTGGAGGTAACAAGTAGATTTCAGGTATTAGATCTACTTTAGAGTGTTCCTGAAGAACAATGGACTGAGGTCAATAATATTGAGCAGAAAGGAGAAAACAAAGCAATCCCAAAGAAAAAGGAAAGTGAGAAGGCAAAATGGTTATCTCAGGAGGCTTCACAAATAGCTGAAGAAAGAATAGAAGCAAAAAGAAAGGGAGAAAGGGAGAGGTATATCCAACTAAACACAGCATTCCAAAGAAGAGCACAGAGAGAGAAGGTCTTCTT
>NW_011484325.1:7061-8005 GCF_000754665.1 Bison bison bison
AATCTTCTGCACTGCAGGCTGATGCTTTACCATCTGAGTACCAAGGAAGCTAAAAATTTCCAAGAAGGGCAAAGGTGGAGGACACTAGCAGGGGTAACCTGGACTCTTCTGACCAATCATCTCTGTCCAGATCACCTTCAAATCTCAGAGGATGATAAGTAGAAAAATATATTCTTGAAGGTAATACTCTCCAGTACATATACCAAATTCCTAATACCATCTCAGCATCAGTTTCCTGGAGAACACAACCCAGGACAAGGAACATCAGATGAAAGGAAAATGAAGAGATCAAGCCCTGAGCCTTTGGAGTGCGAGCACTGAATCCAAGACCCTAGACTACCAGAGAATTAACCCTATAGAGTATCAAATAGTGAGAACTCACACAAAGGAAACCACTTGAATACAAGACCCATCATCGCCCAACCACCAGTAGCACCCTATGCAGGACAGCTCATCCAAGCAACAAACCAAACACAAATACATACCTAATAATCAACAGACAGTATTACCACCTCACTCAGTCTTGCTGATCAGAGAAGAAGAAAAAAAAAGCCTCAGAATAAAGCTCACCCTATACAAAGTTTATGCAAAACACTGCACCAAACTTAGGTAGGCAGAAACCAAAAGGAAGAAAAAATTCAATCTTGAAGCCTGGGAAAAGGAGACCTCAAATACAATATGTTTAAAAAATAATGAAAAGGCAGAGAAATACTGCAAAAATGAAGGAACAAACTAGAAACACAGAAGTCTGAATAAATGAAGAGGAAATAGGCAGACAACCTGAAAAATAATTCAGAATAATGATAGTGAAGATGATCAAAAACCTTGAAAACAGAATGGACTAAATGAAGAAACAATTTTAAAAGACCTAGAAAAATTAAAGGATAAGCATACATAGACAAACAACACAATTACTGAAATTAAAAATACTCTAGAAGGAATCA
>NW_011484325.1:11673-12248 GCF_000754665.1 Bison bison bison
ATTCTGACTTGTTTTTTCCTCTCCTCGGCTGAGTTGACTGAAAAGAATATTAAGGTGCATATTGTTCTTGAGAGGAGCATGAGAAGTCACAAAGCCTTCTGCAGCTGTGCTCAGAGAATAATTCATAAACTTAACCATTGACATTTGTTCAAGGACTTTTACAAAAGAGTGTTCCAGGATGAGCACGTAGGCCACAGCTTGAGGCCTTGAGAGGGATTGCTATCTGAAGTCTATTTGTGAGGAAAGTGTTTATGGCAAAGGAGTTTGATGAATTTAGGGCTTAGGAATAATTAAAATAGAAGCTAAAGATTTAAGGAATGTTGTAATGTTAGCATATTCTACTATAGCTTATAGAGATTAGAACTTTAGAGATATTAATAGCTAGAAGCCCTTTTTAAGAAATAGTGAGCTTAGGATACTAGGGGCAAACAGGGCTTAGAAAGATAAGAAATAAACTGAGGAATGTGGTATGCAGCCCAGACATTAGTATGAATTACAATGTTTTCACAAGGACACATGAGAAGAAGTAGATAAGAGAATCGCTGAGGCAGAAACTCCTTTTGAGGGGCAACAAT
>NW_011484326.1:0-434 GCF_000754665.1 Bison bison bison
TTCACTTTGTTTTCACCTGTGCCCCTCACAGCTCATGGTGCTGAAGCTTGAGGAGCCTCAGGGAAGAAAAAACTGTGTTTGAGTAGGTAAATGGTAGGTGAATGAGAGAATCCAATTTGGACAGGAGGAAGAAATTTCCAGATGCAACTTCTCAGCTCAGTTCTCTCACATCTATTGGGTAGAAGGCACTGTGCTGGGGGGCATCAGACATGTGGTCACAGTTCCTGTCTTCAAGTGGCCCTCAGTCTAGGGGGAGAGAAGAGACAGACTCGGGTATGTCCAGCACTCTTCCAGAAATGATCAGCAGTTTAACAGATGGAGAAAAGGAATGTGGGCAGATGAGAAAAATAACAATAACGGCCCCCGTTTGTGGAGTACTTATTAGAGGCCATGTGTTTCCCTAAGCTCTTTTCACTTAATCATTCCAACAATCA
>NW_011484326.1:3811-6269 GCF_000754665.1 Bison bison bison
AAAATAAATAAATAAAATGGCAGTAGCTCCCTTGACCTTGGCACTGTAGGTGAAACCTTTCAGCTCCCTTCTTACCTTTTTAATCCCTCACATTCTCTTTCATAAGACACCATGCAGGTCCCTGAAACAAACCACATTGCCTTTGACCTGCATCTGGAATGCCAATCTCCCTTGGCCCACCTCTCTTCATTTGGCTAAGTTCCACTTTACTTGGAAGTATTGTCCTCAAAATCACCTCCATGGGAAGGGCTTTTAAGACCTTGGCAATGCCCCTTGAAGGCCTCTGTAAAGCTCTCTTGCACAGTATAGAAATGATCTGGTGACAAGGCTGAGTTGTCACTAATCCAGGGGCTCCTTGAAGGCAGGCACTGAGTCTTGGCACTAAGTACATGAATAAGCAAGTTGATCAATTACAGTTGAACTAGTGTCATTTCAGATCTATCAAGTATTAACCATAATATCTGCTCTTCCTGGGGTAAAGGATTATGTGCTTTCTTAGAGTCTGAGCTACCATGGGAAAAACTCACTCACAAATAGCATAAGGAAATGACAACATGCCATTAATAACCCAGAAGAAGCAGTATCTGTTTTAGGATTTTTCCATCTGGGCACTACAAACCAGAAAAGCAACTGTTTTGCCTCCACAAAGAATGTATTTTTTTTTTTAACAGCACACTTTCCAAAAGGACACTCCTTCTGTTGCATTTTGATCTATCCTGATTTAATTTAAAGTTTGGAGATGGGGTTTGACCTTATCTATCAGTGGCTGAGCCGTTGTCTCAGGGAAATGCAGTTTGAAACTCATTAATAGGGTAGCCTGTATATTATAACTTAGAAGCTCTGGGTTATCACTGATACTTGCAATTGCTATGGAAACTGGGCTCATATGCACCTTTCAGAGTCTGCTTTAAAACAAGAAAAAAAAGAAGAGGAAAGAATAAGATATTTGTACCCAGCATGCATAGGCAGGTTCAGTGATGCAAATATGCTCTGCCTACACAATGATAAAAACAATTTTTTATATTTTTAAGAGCTAATAATGTAAAACCTTATATTAGAGAACTGTGTTTATACTGGTGAGAAAAAAATGCCTAAGGCAGCTTTCGCCGCAGTCCCCCTCCCCGCCACAAATACAGACACACACCAGCAATTTTCAGTTTTCCCCAGATTTTTTGCAGCCTGCGTCCTTAAATCCCCCCAAAGCCCCTGCACATGCAGCTTCAGCTGCTAAACCCCGACCCATGTGGACACCAGCAAAGAGTTCAATCTTTCCTCCCCCTACCCCATCGCCTATGAATGTATATAAATGCTGCCTCTTGCAGCTTAGGGACTAACTTTTCTATTTTAAAATGATAGTGCTAATTTGATCAAGTTTCTTATCAAAGATTTCTGGGTGTATTCTTCCTTACATTTGGGTTTTGGAGGTTCCATCCCTCATCCCTCTCCCTGCCCACCTTTCTCCCTAATAATCTTAATGATCTAAGTATGATATTGTTGGGCTTCCTTGATGGCTCAAGCGGTAAAGAATCTGCCTGTCATGCAGGAGACACAGGAGAGGCGGGTTCTATCCCTGGGTGGGGAAGATCCCCTGGAGGAGGAAATGGCAACCCACTCCAGTATTCTTGCCTGGGAAATCCCATGGACAGAGAAGCTTAGCGGGCTACAGACCATGGGGTGGCAAACAGCCAGACAGCACTGAGCACACAGCATGCATGCATGGTATTTTGTTGGGCCAACAATAATGTAAGCAGTCAACAACGCCCCTGGGGGAAAGTGTAGGCTGCCACCTGAGACGGAAGTGAGGGGCAGTAAAGAAGCCAGAGCAAGTTGGGGAGAGGGGCAGTGCACAGAAGTGGCTCCTGGGGATTAGCAGATACAAACTATTACAAATAAAATAGATAAACAAGGACCTACTGCTGTATAGCATGAGGAACTAGAGTCAATATCCTGTAATAAGCCATAATCAAAAAGAATATATACATTTAATTGAAGTATAGTATAGTATATAGGGCTTCCCTGGTAGCTCAGGTGGTAAAGAATCTGCCTGCAACGCAGGAGACCTCAGTTTGATCCCTGCCTGGGTCAGGAAGTTCCCCTGGAGAAGGGCATGGCAACCCACTCCAGTATTCTTGCCTGGAGAATCCTAAGCACAGAGGAGCCTGGTGGGCTACAGTCCCTGGGGTTGCAAAGAGTTGGACACAACTGATCAACTAACACTTTCATTTTTACTTCACAGTATACAGTTATATAACTGAATCACTTTCCTGTACACCAGAAACTAACACAACACTGTAAATCAACTATACTTCAATTTTTAAAAAGTGGCTTCTGAGTGGTGTGGTCTCACACAGGACATCATCTTACTCCCCTGTGATTCCCAAATCACCTATCCAGCCACCTCATTCTGTTCACCTTGGCTCTTCCCCACTCCTCACTTTTGTCCCCACTTGCCAGCCTC
>NW_011484326.1:8268-9493 GCF_000754665.1 Bison bison bison
ATCCTGATTCCACCACCTAGCAGCTATACATTTGGGCCAATTATGCAATGTTATTTATTTGAAATTTTCTCATTTCTCAAATGGGCAAAATACTATTTCAAAGGATCATTGGCATCACTGAAAGAGATAAGGCTTTCAAAGCCCTGGTACCATGTCTGATACACTGCATATACTCAATAAATGGTGATTAGTAGTAGTGCCAGTGGTGATAGTATTGCTTTAATTATTTGGCTGAGTGGAGAACTCTTCTCTTCCTCATCATTTCTTCACTAAGATTTTGTGTCCTCTTGATGACAGTTCAGAGTTAATGACTCATTGAGAGCGAGTCATAACTTTTAAAGCTAGTGAGCTTAAACCTCCACCTTTTTTTTTTCTAATTTTTCCCCTTCCTTCCCAACTCTTCACTTCTGGGTACCTCTTTCTCTCACTTTTATAATCCCCTCCCTTTCATCAATATTCACACCATGTTCTTCATTTACTCTAAGGTGTGAAAGGTTGATAAGTACCTACAGTGTTACTCCCAGAACAAAATCCTTTAAGAGAAAAAATTCTGATCCTTTGAGTTCAGTGTTTGTCAAATTGAGGTTGTAATTTAAAGGAACCAATTTAGTGGCTCTTGACTATTATTTTTTTTTTAAATAATACTCTGCCTTATTACAGCATGTTATTTAGTATACTAATGTAGAGGGGAAACAATGGAAGCAATTTCAAAGTCTAGGGGGAAAATAGATTTGCTTTGACCTTCAAGTGGAAGTTACCCTTTTTTAGCAATCCATTTATATCATTTTCTGTCCTAGGTTTTAAATAGCCAGGCTGGCTGAATTTCATACTTTAAAATGAGTGAACAAATGGTGACATCAAAGGAGTTAAGCAGAGGAGGTGATGTTGATAAAAAGTTGAAACTGGAACTGAACATTATCAGATTCCTTTTTCCAAAGGAAAATCAAACTTAAATAATAAAGGTCCATTTTCTATGCATCCTAATACCATGTCACTTAATTAGGAAATCATGATTTGGAAAAAAATCTTTCTAGATTACTTTTGACAAGAGTACCAAAATCACCACAAAGAAAAGGAAAACTTGATAAAGTGAATCACATCAAAATCAAAATCTTTTGTTTTGCAAAAGTGTCTGTAAGAGGATAAGAAGCTACCAATTGTGAAAAAAGAAATTGCAAAGAACTCTCAAAGCTGAATAGTAAAATGATCAAAATAGAAAATGAGC
>NW_011484326.1:10049-11673 GCF_000754665.1 Bison bison bison
TCCTGACTACTACACTTCTGCTATGCAGTCTATTTTCTCCACATCTTAGAAGACTGAGGGGGCCATGATGTTTGAAACAGAAGTGACACTGTGGAAACAAATGAGAGAATATTTGAGAGAAGGAAGGGTTTCTAATGTTTTTACCATCTATGATACTCCATAAAAACTGTGCTGTGTATGCCCCAGAAAAGTGAAAGTGAATTTTATCTTAATTTGCTTTCAATGTTTACAATAAAACGACTAAACATTTTCTTATAAAAAATAGTCCTTTTTCCATGAATTATCAGGTTAAAATTGTTCCAATGTCCACTGCCTGTGTGCACTATATGGGCAGATTTGATATCAGTTATCCTTGAAAGTCTAATGTTATCTCAGTGGTCCCTTCTCCAGACCTGTCTTACTCTCTCCACCCTTTGTTTCCTCAGTCCTCTTGGGGCATGAGGGAACAAAGGGTGGAGAGGGCAAGACTTCCTGGGGATGAGGAAATAAAGAGTGGAGAGGAGAGGGCAAGACAGGTCTGGAGAAGGGACCACTGAGATAACATTAGACTTTCAAGGATAATTGATATCAAATCTGCCCATATAGTGCACACAGGCAGTGGACATTGGAACAATTTTAACCTGATAATTCATGGGAAAAGGACTTTTTTAAATAAGAAAACATTTAGTCATTTTCTTGTAAACACTGAAAGCAAATTAAGATAAAATTTAAAGCTAAAATGCAACAATAACTGTTATAATATATTCCCTCTCAATTAAACAGGCTGATCACCCTGAAGACAAGTGTTTTGCAGCCTGAATATTCATCAGACTACATAACCCACTATACCAATAGCATTTTCCCTTTGTCACAAAACGGTTTCTATTAAAGCTAGTATGGCTAGAAGTGAATATAAATTAGTCCCCCCCACCCTTTTTAAACCTTTAACACATCAAAGGCTGTATACTATGTACATGTAAGGTAAGGAACAATTTACTCAAAGTAATGGGGTTTTAGACGAATATCAGAATCGGTCTTTATGGCAAAGAACCAGAGTACCAAGCGGAGATTTTTTCCAGTTAAGCTATTATTTGCTATGTTTACCATTGAATTATCACAGTGCAATGTAACTGGTAAGTAATTCAGTACTTGCACGAGCTGCACAGAACAAGAAGCTGAAGATTACAGGAACAAGTTGTGGATCCAACAATTGCAGCGTGGATCGAGCATTGTCTACTCGATCAAACCCGATCTACTTGTCGTCTTCGTCATCATCACCGTGGTAGCAGCAGGTCTGTGTCTGCAGGCCTTCGTCGCTGGTGGCGCCTTGCTCTGCTTCTTCCTGGGTGGTAGTCTTGTCGTGGCTGATGACATGCGAACTTTCTTCGTTATTATCATCCTCGTAGTCATGCAGTAGATCTCTGGAAATCAGTTGTCGGGCGAGTTTGATGTTCTTTCCTTCGCTGTAGTGAAGTTTCCTTTTCATTTCAAACTGCCGACGTTTCTCTTGCCTGTCAAGGTAGACTTTGCTGCTGTGCGCTCCATCCAGTTCGGGGTCCCGCACTGAATGGCTGGAATCGGAGGTGTGGGTGGCGGCCCATCTCTTGGGTAAGCTGTCGAGGGGCGTGGCTTTACCCTCTGCCCT
>NW_011484326.1:15230-15633 GCF_000754665.1 Bison bison bison
CTATTGCCTAAGGCAATGGCTGAGCAGATTGCTCTGTGGTTCCATCACACACACACACACACTCAAAACTGACTAAAACTTTCCCAGTCAATGACACATTATATGAAATTTAGATACAGTCTTAGAAAGCCCTTCTTCTAGCAAATATTTAGTGACCATCAACTATGTCTAGTAAGAGAACCTTTATTCTAAAGGCACAGAAAGTGAGGTTGTGCTTCAGTGGTCTTCAATAGATTAATATTTGATAAATACATCTAAATATGCATGCTGTTCTATCATCACAACTTTTAAATACATTTAAAATATCATATTTAAATTAACTGATTGTTCAGACTGGCAGTAGATCACTCCACAACTTTGTTTCTTCCACCGAGAATTACCTCCTTTCCATGGAGACATTGTC
>NW_011484327.1:0-728 GCF_000754665.1 Bison bison bison
GGTCAGGCAACACAGGGAAGGTGAGGGCTGGCTTGATAAACTCAGGGGGAGAAAGCTGCTCGGGCGAACTCAATGGGCTCTGGGAGTGACCAAAGACTTGGCAGGAAAGTCAGAATCACCACTATGACTTCAGCTGAATTCAAAGGCAGGGAGGAAGGCAAGGAACGCCAGCAAAAGTCAACCACGTGGCTTTCCCCTGAGCTTGTTTAAAGGAGGGAATATTTCACTTTAGCAAGCTGCTATTATATTCTATAAACTTTATAAAATGCTTTTTGCCTCCACATTAGAACTGACTCACACTGTGTGCGCATCTGGTATGTGTCTATGTAAAAGAATGGGGTAGGAAAAGCAGTGGAACTATAGGATTAAGGTTAGAACCTGACCAAAAAAAAGCCAGCGGGTGGAAAAAATACAGAATATCTGAAGACGTCCCTGGTGAAGCTGGGCAAGGTAGTCTATGTTTCCCTCAGATTCTCAAGGACATCAAGGCACTGGAGAAATCACTATGATTTGCAATTATGACTTGACTGCGGGAGGGTCTGATAAATGCTGGATGCTTCTCCAGAAGTCAAAAAATGTTTACATGCAAAAAGGGAAGTGTTTTGCAATTTACTTAGCAGCAAAGACCTAAAGGAAATAATTCTTCCTTCAGGAAAAAGTTGAGAGTAAGTCAATGTGACTCCATGGACATTCTCATGAATCACTTTTCTTTCTTCTAAAAATAGATG
>NW_011484327.1:4332-5313 GCF_000754665.1 Bison bison bison
CAACGATATACAGTACTTTTTTTTTTAAGCTAAGAGGTTTTGTGGGTCAGCTCATACACTGGCTTACCAACTTGTTTCCACAAAATGCGTTAGGCCAGATGAGAATGTTAATTCATCTGAGCAGCCATTTGTCAGTGTTGATCATAAAGAAAGGTGCTGGTGTGTTCTGCCAGCACAGACCAATGTTGAGACAGGTATGCTGCTGACAGCAACCCAGTGAAAAGATCCACCATAATCGGTCCCAACCTAGCTGGAACTGTGTCTCTATCATTAGCTCATTTGGCTAATACTATGATCATACCCTACCGCCATAATTGCCAAGTGTCCTTTTTTCTTTAAATTAAAATTAAAGTTAATTTCATTTTGTTTCAGAAATGCCATGACGGCCCTGCGAGTGCTGACACTGACAATCCAGGTCAAGTATCATTGGTTAACATGTCAACAGACTGGTTCTAACCATCTCATCCTCTGCCACCTCCTGAGAAGGTTAGACGGCATCACTGACCCAATGGAAATGGATTTGAGCAAATTCCAGGAGAGAGTGAGGACAGTGTGCTGTAGTCCCTGGGGTCGCAAAGAGCTGGGTACAACTTAGTGACTGAACAACAACAGACTGGTTCTATAATGATGACTGATTGACAATATTCTAACAACAATAATAATGACAACAGCAACAACAATATCTGCTTGCATGCATGCATGCACTCAGTCATGTCTGACTCTTTGAGACCCCATGATCTGTAGCCTGCCAGGCTCCTCTGTCCGTGGAATTCTCCAGGTAAGAATACTGGAATGGGTAGCCATTCCCTTCTCCAGGGGGTTTTCCCAGCCCAGGGATTGAATCCGGGTCTCCCACATTGCAGGCAGATTCTTTATCACCTGAGCCACCAGGGAAGCCCAACATCTGCCTGACACATTCATTTGAACTAGGTACTATTCTAAGCCCTTTACATTCATTAATTCATTTTAATCCTCACAACC
>NW_011484327.1:5413-6609 GCF_000754665.1 Bison bison bison
ACACATTTGAGTCAATCCTAATGAGGTGGATAAACCTAGAGCCTATTATACAGAGTGAAGTAAGTCAGAAAGAGAAAAACAAATATCATATATTAACATATATATGGAATCTAGAAAGATGGTAATGATGAATGTACGTGCAGGGCAGCAATGGATATGCAGACACAAGAGAACAGACTTATGGTCAGTGGGAGGGGAGAGGAAGAAGAGGGTGAGATGAATGGAGAGAGGAGCATGGAAGCATATACACTACCATATGGAGAATAGGTAGCCAACGGGAGTTTGCTGTATGACTCAGAGAATGCAAACCAGAGCTCTATAACAACCAGAGGGGTGGGAAAAGCTGGGAGGTGGGAGGGAGGTTCAAGAGGGAGGGGACATATGTATACCGATGGTTGATTCATGTTAATGTATGGCAGAAACCAACAAAATATTGTAAAGCAATTATCCTTCAATTATAAATAAATAATTTTTAAAATTTCATCTCATGGGGTCTAGAACCCTGGAGCTGACAGCACTGAAAATTCTCTGTTTTAAGAAGGAAAGTTGAGGGGAAGTTCCTAAAACATTAGTGTTCCCGATTGAGCCATGTACCACAAAAGGACGAATTACAATTCAATGTTCTCATTTTCCAAAATCTGCCTGTGGAAATCACCAAGGTCAATGACTCTGGTCCAAAATGACTGAAACCAAAGTAGAGAAGTGAACTCTTTTCTAGTCTTCCCTAGGCTCTCAGTTCTTTTAGCAGGGAAAGGGTAAGGAAATAGAAGTGCGCTGTGGTCCTGGCATACCACGACATCAAAGGTTCACTGGAATAGTAGTGTGAATGATGCTCAAATTGTCCCTGTGATAGCCCCATTATGAGGCTGCCCTATTGCTGTGCTATATGTTTAGGCTTTTCAGGACTTTTTGGATCTGAGTTTTTACTGTGGAACAAGTGACCAGTACTCATGCTGACAAATTATAAGATGCCCCTTTCCGCCGTGATCTTTTCCTCCTCCACTACTGAATTTTCAGTTTTCTTTCTATGGGCCTCTCAAAAACACCAAGTGGAGGTCAACAAATGCGGCCACAGAAGGAAAAAACAAAAGTTTATCTGCCATTTCTCAATACTCCTTAGACTACAAGTACAATGATATTGGTACTTCTGAGGTGGCTCAGAGGTAAAGAAGCTGCCCGCCAAAGTAGGAGATGCG
>NW_011484327.1:9872-10631 GCF_000754665.1 Bison bison bison
TCCTATGCAGAGATCCAGAGTTTTCTCCCGCCAGTATTAAGGCAAACAACTGTATAATCCTTTTATTCTCTGGGCTTTCAACTGGAGTAGCAAAATCTACCTATTCATATCATTGTTTTATACATAGAAAATCAACATGTCCTTTAAATTTACTAATGCCATGAACCCTTCATTGTTCCTCATTATTCTGTGTTATCAAATCTCTCTGGATCATTTGAGCTGAACATCCCAGGCTCCTTCTGATCCACCTTCATCTTCCTATCTCTGCTCACACTGTCTGACAATCATCCCTTTCTGGTCATTTTTCTCAGCCCCTACAGTGATAGTCCAAAGCACAAAAGAATACTGAGCCAGGTGCATCTCTAATACCTTATTATGTAAAAAACATTTCTGTTCCACTCACAGTCCATGCACTTGCCTGCGCACATCCTCTTACAGCATTATAGCAATGAGTATACTCCAAAATTAGTGCAAAAAGTAGACAGTCACAGCCTTCTTTTACTAATGCATGGACCATCAGCCATTCTAAAAATTGAGATTTTATTCTCCAGTCTCACCTTCTCTATCTCTACTTCTCCCCTGGTCTCTACCCCTCTTGATCCAGGAATTACTTGCATTCCAAATCGACCAACTCCTGTAAAAGGTTGGCTTCTACTCCTCTTCATTTTTTCCTATCTGCTCCAGACCCTTGGAGGCCAATTTATTGACCTGAAATCATGGCATCATAGTGCTCACCTCCCCTTCCCAGGTTAGAAATCT
>NW_011484327.1:10731-11378 GCF_000754665.1 Bison bison bison
GAAATCTGAACCCTGACTCCAGCACATTGGCTGAACCCACAACCTCACCAATATATTCTAGTTAGGCCTGACACCGAGAACTCTAATTCCAGAAAACAAAAGCTTAGTGTGAAAATATTAATATAAGGATCCTCTTATCAATTCTGCCTACATCAAATTCAGTGTCTCCTGGACATTTTTGGTCTGGAAATCTATGATACCAGAATCCCCCGGGGTGCTTGTTGTAGGCCCTACTACAAATGTCTAAACTCTGAGTTTCTAGGCATTGGTCTCAAGAATCCACATTTTAACAAGTTCCCAAGGTAAGTCTGGTATAGAAATAGGTCTGGGCCTACTGACTATCAAGCCTGTCATTTCACAGATGAGGAAACTTAGAAGCTACTAAAAAACCCAAAGCTCATCAGTTCCAGTCTTTTGTTCTTTCTATCATACTTCTGTCTCTCCTGCAGGGAGAAGCATTTGAAACTATCTTGCATAAGAGCTAGTTATAATGTCCATGACCACAAAAAACTTGTTTGTAAAGAATACAGAGTGGCCTATCAGCTAAACTCTCTCAGTTCAGTTCAGTCGCTCAGTCATGTCCAACTCTTTGTGACCCCATGGACCACAGCACGCCAGGCCTCCCTGTCCATCACCAACTCCTGGAG
>NW_011484327.1:15286-15506 GCF_000754665.1 Bison bison bison
TATGAGAGAATAGGGCTCTTGGGTGATTCAAGAAATAGCAGGTGGGAGAGTTATATAAAGATGTGACAAAGGCACTGGGCTTATATATGTGATCAGAGCTGACACCAAAAGTATTTGGCTATGAGTTTACCTAGATCCAAATGTAATAAAGGTGGTGGAACACGTGTATGGCAATTGCCTACAAAAGTACGGGGCCTTAGAGTCTGCAAGTCTGTGCTGT
>NW_011484328.1:0-995 GCF_000754665.1 Bison bison bison
GACTCCCTTCCTGGGATGGAGCTCCATCCCTCCCTCTTTTGTCTCTTTTTTTGTCTTTTATATTTTTTCCTACCTCCTTTTGAAGACAATGGGCTGCTTTTCTGGATGCCTGATGTCCTCTGCCAACATTCAGAAGTCGTTTTGTCGAATTTACTCAGCATTTAAATGTTATTTTGATGAATTTGTTGGGGAGAAAGTGTCCTGTTCCTATTGTTCCTATTCCTATTGTTCCTCCCTGTCCTATTCCTCTGCCATCTTAGGACCACCCCCGATTTCTTCCCTTTTAAAGGATGAATAATAGTCTGTTAAATGTATCTATCTCTATCACATTTTCTTTATCCATTCAACCATTAGTGGACATTTAGGTTGCTTCCATTTCTTCAGTTCAGTTCAGTCCCTCTGTCATGTCTGACTTTTGTGATCCCATGGACTGCAGCACACCAGGCTTCCCTGTCCATCACCAACTCCCAGAGCTTACTCAAACTCATGTCCATCGAGTTGGTGATGCCATTCAACCATCTCAACTTCTGTCATCCCCTTCTCCTCCTGCCTTCAATCTTTCCCAGCATCAGGGTCTTTTCAAATGAGTCAGCTCTTCGCATCAGGTGTTTCAGCTTCAGCATCAGTCTTTCCAATGCATATTCAGGACTGATCTCATCTTGGATGGACTGGTTGGATCTCCTTGCAGTCCAAGGGACTCTCAAGAGTCTTCTCCAACACCACAGTTCAAAAGCATCAATTCTCCAGCGCACAGCTTTCTTTATACTCCAATTCTCATATCCATACATGACTACTGGAAAAACCAAAGCTTTGACTAGATGGACCTTTGTTGGCAAAGTATTGTCTCTTCTTTTTAATATGCTGTCTAGGTTGGTCATAGCTTTTCTTCCAATAATTAAGTGTCTTTTAATTTCATGACTGCAGTCACCATCTGCAGTGATTTTGGAGCCCCCAAAAATAAAGTCTGACACTGTTTCCACTGTTTTCCCATCTAT
>NW_011484328.1:1415-1907 GCF_000754665.1 Bison bison bison
ATTTCACATATGGTAATATACATATTTCAATGTTATTCTCTCAAATCATCCCACCCTCGCCTTCTCCCATAAAGTCCAAAAGTCTGTTCTTTATATCTGTGTCTCTTTTGCTGTCTCACACATAGGGTCATTGTTACCATCTTTCTAAATTCTATATACATGCATTAATATACTATATTGGTGTTTTTCTTTCTGACTTACTTCACTCTGTATAACAGGCTCCAGTTTCATCCACCTCATTAGAACTGATTCAAATGCACTCTTTTTTTTTAGCTGAGTAATATTCCATTGTGTATATGTATCACAGCTTTCTTATCCATTCATCTGCCAATGGACATCTAGGTTACTTCCATGTCCTAGCTATTGTAAACAGTGCTGCAATGAACATTGGGGTACACGTCGGTTCACGTACTGTTGAAGCCTGGCTTGGAGAATTTTGAGCATTACTTTGCTAGTGTGTGCAATGAGTGTAATTATGTGGGACTTTGAACA
>NW_011484328.1:4598-5488 GCF_000754665.1 Bison bison bison
TGCATGACTGTGCCCTGTCTTTGCCTGGCTAATTCTGAGGCCTCAACTGGAATGACCTGTATAATTGGGCTCTCACTCCATGAGTTTTTTAATCCTCTAAGAGCTAAGGCTATGCTGCTTCACATGGTGGTCTTAGGTTCCCCAGCAGTAAGAAAGGGCAAACCCCAAAGTGCAACTAGTTTCAAGATTTTGCTTTCATCATCTCTGCCAAAGCATGTCACACAGTCAAGCCTGTGGTCAATATAGCAGAAGATTAACCATTGTTGGTGATTAATATGACAATATAGCACTGTCCTCTGTCTGGTACCTGTGATTTGTGTTCCTCCTACATGCAAAATATACTTACCTCTCCTAAGAGTTCAGATATTTCATCCAATTGTAGGCTCAGCTCAATGTCCAGAATTTTGTCATCTACAGTCACACCCAGAGGTAGCTTCTCGTAAAACACTTTGCATTCGTTATCTACTGCCACATAACAAGTTACCCCTATACTTAGTGGTTTAAGACAATGCAAAATAATTTATTACCTTCTTGGCTTCTCTTTCAGACAGGGCATCAGAGGGTATAGTTTGTCTCTGTTCCATGATGTCTGGGGCTTCAGTTGGAAGACCCTTTCAGTGAAGGCTAGCATCATCTTAAGGCTCTGTTTACTCACATGTGTGGCTTGTAGCTGTTGGCTAGGAGCCTGTCTGTGGTTGTCAGCTAAAACAGCCACACTAATCTCTTCATATTGACTGGGCTTCCTCACAACACAGCACTGCATTTCCAGGGCAAGGGGAGAGACAGAGAGAGAGCGAGAGCAAGAGTATGTGAGAGAGGGTGCCAGGCAAAAGCTGTTACCTTTCGTGACCCAGCTTCAGAAGTCATACAGCATCACTTTCACCACATTT
>NW_011484328.1:5683-6851 GCF_000754665.1 Bison bison bison
TGAGACAGTAGCATGGAAACATATACATTGAAAGTGAAAGTGAAAGTGAAGTTGCTCAGTCATGTCCGATTTTTTGGGACCCCATGGATCCCATGGTCCAACTCTTTGGGACCCCTGCCAAGCTTCTCTGTCCATGGATTTCTCCAGGCCAGAGGAACCACTACAGTGGGTAGTGGTTCCCTTCTCCAGGGGATCTTCCCAACTCAGGGACTGAACCCAGGTCTCCTGCTTTGCAGCCAGATTAATTACCAGGGAAACCAGGTATCTGAGCTATCAGGGATACCCTAACATATATATTACCATGTGAGCACACACACACGCATACTTTTTTAAATTATTGTATTGTAATATATTTTTACAGAATTTAGAGTGACTTTTAAAATTTATTTTTAATTGGATAATTGCTTTGCAATGCTGTATTAGTTTCTGCCACACAACACCATGAATCAGCCATGAATATACATATGTTCCCTCCCTCTTGCCGTCCCCCCCCATCCCACCCCTGTAGGTTGTCACAGAGCACCGGGCTGAGCTCCCTGTGTTATATAGCAACTTCAGTTGTGGGCGCAGTAAGAGGGAGGGAACATATAGAACATTTATAGATTCAAAGGAATAAAGTATGGGGTTCATATGAATCGGAGTCCGTAGAATGGAAGTTATACCCACAACATTTTTTGAGATGGGCTTCTTTCTACTTTGGATAGCATGTTAAGGCCCGTGGGACAATGCCTTTTTTCTTTTTAAATTGAAATGTAGTTGATTTACAGTGTTTCATTAGTTTCAGGTGTACAGCATAGTGATTCAATATGCTTACAGATTATACTCCATTTAAAATTATTATAAAATATTGGCTATATGCCCTGTGCTGTGCAATATATTCTTGTAGATTATTTTATGCATAATACTTTATACCTCTTAATCCCCTACCTCTGTATTGCCCCTCTTCTCTTCCCTCTCCCCACTGGTAACCGCTAGTTTGTTATCTATATCTGTAAGTCTGTTTCTGTTTTGTTATATTAGTAATTTGCTTTATTTTTTAGATTTCATGTATAAGTGATAACATATGTATTTGTTTTTCTGTATTTGACCTAAGATTCAGTAAGAATAATACCCTCTGGTTCTATCCATGCTGTTGCAAATGGAAAAATCTCATTTTATTTTTATGACT
>NW_011484328.1:9587-11730 GCF_000754665.1 Bison bison bison
TGACAGGAGAAAGGCAATAGATAGATTATTCCCTGGTGGCTCAGTGGTAAAGAATATGCTTTCCAGTGCAAGAGATGCAGGTTCAATCCCTGGGTCAGGAAGATCCCCTGGAGAAGGAAATGGCAACCCACTCCAGTATTTTTGCATGGGTAATCCCATGGACAGAGGATCCTGTCAGGTTACAGTCCATGGAGTCACAAAATAGTCAGACACGACTGAGTGACTAAACAACAACAACGTGGAAATAGTTCAACACTCCTGTCTCAGTAACTGATGATCAAATAGACAGAAAATCAGTAAAGGACTTAGGAGACCTGAATTGCACTGTCAACAAGCACATCCCAAGTGACATTTATACCACACTTCACCCAACAACCCCCAAACACACATTCTTTTCAAGTGCCAAGACAGACAGAACATATTCTGGGCCATAAAACAAGTCTTAAATTCAAAAGCACTTAAATGATGGAAGTATAGCCTTTGATAATGTTTTTGGTTAAATTGTATTCTCCCAAGACATATATTGTAGTCATACCTTAGAATGTGACAGAATTTGGAAATAGGATCATTGCAGATGTAATTAGTTAAGATGAGGTCATCCTGGAGTCCGGTGCCCTTAATCAAATATGACTGGTGTCCCTCTAAGGAGACACATGAAGGTAGAATGCCATGTGACAACAGAGGTTGAGACTGAAGTGCTGCAGCTGCAAACCAAGGAATGTCAAGGATTACCAGCAATCACCAGGAGCTAGGAAGAAAGGAAGCATTTTCCCCTATAAGTTTTACAAGGAGCATGGCCCTGCTGGCACCTTGATTTCAAGCTTCAAGCCTCCAGAACTGTGATATGATAAATTTCTGTTGTTTTAAACCACCCAGTTTTTGGTACATTGTTATGGCAGCCCTGGGCACCTAATACAGACCATAATAGAAATAAGCTAGGAATCAATAACAGAGATGAAGATTTCCACTTCTGGAAAGGTGGAACAAGTGTACTTTTCCCTATTCTTCCCACTAAGGTTAGTTAAAAACCACGTACATTAGACATAAAAAAAAAAAAAACCACACAGGAAGACTCTAAATGATCTTCTCTGAAATAGAAGAGAAAGAACTGCTGGAGACCTTAAAACCTGAGATGAATTTCCTGGGCTTCTCTTCATATATTCCAGACTGAAGACTGGAGAAACTAACAACCCAGAAAAGCCAATGAGTGCAAACAGAGTCTCAAGAAAATCCTGCTCTCTTCAGCCAAAGACCAGGAAGGGGACAGCCTAGCGAGACAGAAAACTTTTAGACAACTGTGTAACATGCGAACACTGCAGACAAAAGCTCTGGTTCCATCCCTACCCACAGCAGATAAGGCTGAGTAGAACACCTTGCAACCCCACCTTGACAGACTGTAATATGGTGTCCCAGCTGTTGCTGCTGGGGTAATATCAAAGAAGCTGACTCAGGAGCTGGGAATTTTAGACTCACTGGGCAGTAACAATCTCCTTTCCCTCTGCCTCTTAACCTCTCTACCTCCACACAGAAAGTGCAGACTTCCACAACCACTTAGCAGTAACCAGGTACCTTTATCATTTTCTGCTACAGTGGTGGTAAGGTAGCCTAGTGGACATTAGAACACCCCTCTCCACCCAACCCTGATATGAATGAGGCAGCACCCCCTCCCCCATTCCCTTGCTAGAGCAGTGTCAGGGGAGGCCTCCTAAAGCAAAATTTATAAATAAGATCCAGGCCTTATAATACTTAAAATATCCAGGTTTAAACAGCAAGTTTCTCATCATCCTGAGAACCAGGAAAACCACAACTTGAATATGACACCAGCAGTCAGATGAATCAGATGTCACAATTATCTAACAAGGATTTTAAAGCATTCATTAAAAATTGCTTCAGTAAGCAATTACATACTTTCTTGAAATAAAAAATGGAAAAATCTCAGCAAAGAAACAGAGGCTTAAAAAAGGACTAAGTGGAAATTATAGTACTGACTGAAAAATATGATAACAGGAAATTTAAAAAACCCCACTCATTGGATGGGCTCAATGCCAGAGTGGAAAAGACAAAGGATAAACTCAGTGAGTTTAAAGAGAGATCAATAGAATTCACCCAATCTGAACCATAGAGAGAAAAGAAATTAGAAGAC
>NW_011484329.1:0-633 GCF_000754665.1 Bison bison bison
CCAAAATCAGACAAAGATGCCACAAAAAAAGAAAAACTAACAGGCCAATATCACTGATGAACATAGATGAAAAAATCCTTAACAAAATTCTAGCAAACAGAATCCAACAACACATTAAAAAGATCATATACCATGACCAACAGGGCTTTATCCCAGGGATGCAAGGATTCTTCAATATTTGCAAATCAGTCAATGTAGTACACCACATTAACAAATTGAAAAATAAAGGCCGTATGATTATCTCAATAGATGCAGAGAAAGCCTTTGACAAAATTCAACATCTATTTATGATAAAAACTCTCCAGAAAGCAGGAATAGAAGGAACATACCTCAACATAATAAAAGCTATATATGACAAACCCACACCAAACATTATCCTCAATGGTAAAAAATTGAAAGCATTTCCCCCAAAATCAGGAACAAGACAAGGGTGCCCACTCTCACCACTACTATTCAATATAGTTTTGGAAGTTTTGGCCACAGCAGAAAAAGAAATAAAAGGAATCCAAATTGGAAAAGAAGAAGTAAAACTCTCACTGTTTGCAGATGACATGATCCTCTACATAGAAAACTCTAAAGACTCCACCAGAAAATTACTAGAGCTAATCAATGAATATAGTAAATTTTCAGGAT
>NW_011484329.1:3370-4134 GCF_000754665.1 Bison bison bison
TACTGGCACAAAGACAGAAATACAGATCAATGGAACAAAAATAGAAAGCCCAGAGATAAATCCACACACCTTGGAAACCTTATCTTTGATAAAGGAGACAACAATATACAATGGAGAAAAGACAATCTCTTTAACAAGTGGTGCTGGGAAAACTGGTCAAACACTTGTAAAAGAATGAAACTAGAACACTTTCTAACACCATACACAAAAATAAACTCAAAATGGATTAAAAATCTAAACGTAAGACCAGAAACTATAAAACTCCTAGAGGAGAACATAGGCAAAACACTCTCTGATCACAGCAGGATCCTCTATGACCCACCTCCTAGAATACTGGAAATAAGAGCAAAAATAAACAAATGGGACCTAATTAAAATTAAAAGCTTCTGCACAATAAAGGAAACTATAAGCAAGGTGAAAAGACAGCCTTCAGAATGGGAGAAAAGAATAGCAAATGAAGCAACTGACAAACAACTAATATCTAAAATACACAAGCAACTCTTGCAGCTCAATTCCAGAAAAATAAATGACCCAATCAAAAAGTGGTTCAAAGAACTAAATAGACATTTCTCCAAAGAAGACATACAGATGGCTAACAAACACATGAAAAGATGCTCAACATCACTCATTATCAGAGAAATGCAAATCAAAACCACAATGAGGTACCATTTCATGCCAGTCAGAATGGCTGTGATCCAAAAGTCTACAAGCAATAAATGCTGGGCAGGGCATGGAGAAAAGGGAACCTTCTTACACTGTTGGTG
>NW_011484329.1:4234-4834 GCF_000754665.1 Bison bison bison
GAAAGAAAAACACCAATACAGTATACTAACGCATATATATGGAATTTAGAAAGATGGTAATGATAACCCTGTATGCGAGAGAACAATTGAGACACAGATGTATAGAACAGTCTTTTGGACTCTGTGGGAGAGGGAGAGGGTGGGATGATTTGGGAGAATGGCATTGAAACATGTATATTATCATATAAGAAATGAATCACCAGTCCAGGTTTGATGCAGGATACAGGATGCTTGGGGCTGGTGCACTGGGATGAACCAGAGGGATGGTATGGGTAGGGAGGTGGGAGGGGGGTTCAGGATGGGGAACACGTGTACACCCGTGGTGGATTCATGTTGCTGTATGGCAAAACCAATACAATATTGTAAAGTAATTAGCCTGCAATTAAAATAAATAAATTTAAATTAAAAAAAGAAACAATCTCATCACTTACTCATATATTTTTTATTTGAACCATTCTAATAGGTGTGTTATGATATATTATTTTAGTTTTAATGAATATCTCCTCAATTGCTTATAATGTTGAGCATCTTTTCATATACTTAATTGCTGCCAATTTATCTTATTTGGTGAAGTGTCTGTTCAGGTGTTTTCCCTTTATA
>NW_011484329.1:4934-5755 GCF_000754665.1 Bison bison bison
CATAGCGGGTTACTGATGTCCCCTACTGTTATTGTATTGTTGCCTGTTTCTACCTTTGGATCTGTCATGAATTGCCTTATTTATTTAGGTTGTCTAGTACTGGAGATATTTTATCTTGAGTAATTGACCACACATTTTGACCACATATTTTCTTTCTGTCTTATTACAGTTTTTGTCCTAAAATCTGTTTTCTTTGAAATAAGTATAGCTAACCCTGCTCTCTTTTGGTTTGTGTGTACATGTAATATCTTCTTCAGCCATTTACTTTGAGCATAATATGTCCTTAAGTCTGTAACGAGTTCACTGTAGGCAGCTTATGGTTGAGTCTTTTTTAAAAAATCTGTTTAACCACCATGTCCTTTGATTGGACACTTTAGTCTATTTGCATTTAAAATAATTATTGATAAGTAAAACTTACTGAGGGCTTCACTAGTGGCTCAAGCAGTGAAGAATCTGCCTGCAATGCAGGAGACCAGGGGTTCAACAATCCCTGGGTCAGGAAGATCCCCTGAAGAAGGGAATGGCAACCTACTCCAGTATTCTTAGCTGGAGAGTTCCAGGGACAGAGGAGCCTGGCATGCTACATTCCATGGAGTTGCAAGAGTCAGACACAACTGAGTGTCTAACACTTTCACTTTTAAGGCCATTTGCCATTTCTTAATTGTTTTCTGAGAGTATTTTAGATTTTTTGTAACTTTTTTTCTTGATGTCTTTGTGATTTAATAATTTTCTATGGTAATATACTTTGATTTCTTTCACTTTTGTATATTGACTATAGGTTTTTGCTTTGTGGTTACAATGAGGCTTACATAAAATACCTT
>NW_011484329.1:8067-9973 GCF_000754665.1 Bison bison bison
CACAAAGGGAGGGCCTGGGGTGCCCAGAGAGGCAAAGCATACAAACTTCTCCAGCGCACACAACACTCACAGCACAGAGGGCAGGCCCAGGGGATCAAGAGAGGTGTGGCATACAAACCTTTCCAGTGCACACAAATTGCAGGGCACAGAGGGCAGGCCCAGGGAGCCAAAAGAAGAACACACAAGCCCCTTGACATACAGGGCAGGCTGGGGAGCCAAGACAAGTGCACACAAGCCACGTGACACAGAGAGCGGGCCCAGGGAGCCAAGTACACAGAATCCCCACTACACAGAGGGTGAGCTCATGGGGCTGAGGGAAACCCCACAAGTTTCCGTGATACACAGGGCATGGTCGGGAAGCCGAGAAAAGATGCACAGAAACCCCTACCTAGCAAGCTTATGTGTGCAGTGTAAGGTGGGACCTGGGAACAGAAGCACCAGCAAAGATTCCAGGGACAAGTAGGGGGCTGGAAGCAGTGAAGATGTGCTGAGATGGCCACTTTTACTTGGCTGCGGAAATAGATGTGCCTAACACTGACAAAGCCAGAAGGACTGCACAACAACATACCGAACCCATAGAAACCCCAAAACCCACTGCTGGACATGCACTGCCCAACTAATTTTCATTTTACAGCTAACTAGCATTCCAAAGCAGAAAATACACCTTTAGTCAAGACACTCAGATTCCAACATTTACACACAGCATGTGCGTGACCAGTGTAGAGACTCTACAGGACACACTGGATGATTTTTTTGAACACTGGTATAATCTGAGAGTTCTGTGACTAGTTAGTAATATACCTATAACTAACCTGTTTAGGTGAAACTGTTCTCTGAGATGACCACCCATCAAGGAGTTCCAAGGAACCCATTTCTTTTAGAAAACTCAAGCATTAGACTAAGGAAATATTGACTGAATACAACAGAAGCAACCAATGTGTTTTTCAACTAACTCTGTCTACAACTGACTAGCTTTCCGAGGCAGAAAATACACTTTTGGCCAAGAGGCTCTTATTTCAGTATTAACACAAAATGGTTCTGAACAGTGTAGAGACTCAAACAGGAGACACCGGATGCTTCTTTGTGAACAAGGTGTGATCTGAGAGTTCTGGGACTAGTTAGTATTTTACCTATAATTAATCTGGTTAAGTGAAAATATATTCTGGGATAACCTCCTAATAAAGAGTTCCAAGAAGCTCTATCCTTCAGAAATTCAAGGTTTAGCTTAAGGAAGTTGTTGAGTGAATACAACAAGAGCAATGAAAGTGTTTTTCAACTAAGTTTCAGTCTACAACTCACTAGCATTCTGAGCTGTAGTCAAGAGGTTCATATTTCAAGATTCACACAAAGCATGTTACTGAACAGTGTAGAGACTCAAAGAGGACACTCTGTATCCTTCCTTGTGAAACTTGGTTTGAGGCAAGGATTCTGTAACTAGTTAGTATTATCCCTATAAGTAACCTGCTTAGGTGAAAATGTCCTCTGAGATAACCTCCTAACAAGGAGTTCGAAGCAGCGTGTTCCCTTCAGAAAACACAAGCATTATACTAATGAAGTTGTTGACTGAATAAAATGAAAGCAACCAAAGTTGTTTTCAACTAACATTCAGTCCAAAACTAATGAGCTCTCTGAAGCAGAATATTCAGCTTTAGCCAAGAGGCTTGGGTTTCAAGATTCACACACAGCATGTTTCTGATGTGTGTAGAGAATCAAACAGAACAAACAGTAAGCATTTTTGTAGGAAGCTGATAAGAATCCAGCTTTTTGTGATTGGTTAGTCAGTCAGTCAGTCAGTTCAGTCGCTCAGTCGTGTCCAACTCCTTGCGACCCCATGAACCGCAGCACGCCAGGCCCCGCTGTCCATCACCATCTCCCGGAGCTTACCCATCATGTCCATCGAGTCCGT
>NW_011484329.1:10073-11192 GCF_000754665.1 Bison bison bison
TGTAGAGACTCAAACAGGATACACTGTATCCTTCTTTATGAACACTGTTTTGAGATGAGAGTTCTGTGACTAGTTAGTACTATACCTATAACTAAGCTGATTAGATGAAAATGTACTCCTAGATGACCACCTGACAAGGAGTTTCAAGCAGACTGTTTCATTAAACAACAACAACAACAACAAAAACTCAAGGGTTTGAATAAGGATGTTGACTGAATAAAACAAAAGAAACCAAAGTGTTTTTCAACTCACCTTCAGTCTACAACTAAATCATTCCCCGAGGCAGAAAATACAGCTTTACCTAAGAGGCTCGGATTAGAATATTCATAAACAGCATGATTCATAAACAGCATGTAGAGACTCAACAGGACACACTTGCTGCCCTTTTTTTACCTCTAGAGCTCAGGACAGAGCCACAAGCTCTGCTAGTTGAACATTCATTCCTGGAGGGAGAGACTTTGCTTCTAAAACCTGTTTAACTATCACAATGGTGTAACTTGCTTTCTGCTTATCATCCTTAACAAAAGAACTGACGTCTGTAAATATTTCTATGTCAGAATTGTCTAATGAGGTATCCATTAGATCTTCCAAAGCTGCATAGTTTAAAGTTATAAATTGGCAACAATCATCATCAGGTGTTTAATTTTCCTTCTCAGAAAGAAGAGTGGGAGGATTAAGTTTCCACAAACTTTAAGCTTAGTTATTGGTCCTTCTAACAACAATGACTGATATTTAAGAAGCTGACTATCTATCATCCAAATATTAACCTTAGAGTTTAAGATTCACATCTTAAATGTGAAGACTCACATCATGAGAGGTCAGTACACTAAGATTTTTCCCATTAGTAAACTTAAGAGATATCGGCACTAATAAAGCAATAATAGCTATCAACCTTAAATTATTTAGATAAGCTACCATTTGTTGGTGAGGCACTTGGAGTTGTGTCATAACTCCCGAGGGCATACCTTTTCTTTCAGTGACAAACAAATTAAACTCTGACCCTGTGGGAAAGCTCAAAGTGGGAGCTTGCAGGAGAGTAGTTTGAGGAGCCTTAAAAGCCTTTGGGGTATCTAGAGACCAAATCAGCTTGTTGGTTTGGGCTTGCTGAGTTTCAGTTAC
>NW_011484329.1:13470-14136 GCF_000754665.1 Bison bison bison
AGTCAGTCCCTTTTCACCTGGGTGGGTCCCTCAGGACATTTTCCTCTGGCTGTTTCATAGCAGACCTGAGAGCCATCGCTGGGGCTTCAGTCTTTCCCAGTCTTTTTTTGCCTCTTTTTCTCCCTATTCTCTGCCATAATAAACTGTCTGAGCCCGTTGGACAGGTTGGCTAAGACTGATTTATTCCATACACCTGTTTTAGTAGTTTATGGCAGATATCTGGAGCTGACTGAGTGAGAAATCTACCTTTTAAGATCACTCCTCCCTCTGCATTTTAGAGATCAATCTCACTGAATCTCTGAAGAGCTTTCCAAGGTTTATCTAAGAATTTACCGGGAACTTCCTTCTCTCCATGTTCTATGCTTGTCAGTTTGGCAATAAGCCGTAGCATGTGGTCACCTGAGTTCTTCAAGAATACATCTGACAGAGTGACTCTGGTCCCCATCTTTCTTTAACCATGCTATTATCCAGTCTGGCTCCGTTGCGGGGACTATCTGATTCCAAGTTGGGAAGGTAGCTATCTCACCCCCTCCCCTTTTATTGACTTATTATCAAGTCATTCATCTCCCTAGGGAACAGTTCAGGTCAGTCGCTCAGTCATGTCTGACTCTTTGCGACCCCATGAATCACAGCACGCCAGGCCTCCCTGTCCATCACCAACTCCCG
>NW_011484330.1:4708-5931 GCF_000754665.1 Bison bison bison
CCCAGCCACTTCTTTCTTTCTGGAGCTATTAGTAATTGCCCTCTGCTCTTCCCCAGTAGCATATTGGACACCTTCTGACCTAGGGGGCTCACCTTCTGGCGTCATATATTTTTGCCTTTTCATACTATTCATGGAGTTCTCAAGGCAAGAATACAGGAGTGGTTTGCCATTTCCTCCTCCAGTGGGCCACAATTTGTCTGAACTCTTCACTATGACCTGTCTTGGGTGGCCCCGCAAGGCAGGATTCATAGCTTCATTGACTACAAACATTTCAATTTAAGCTTCTGGTGTCTATGTGCAGCTAGCGGTAATAGAATGTTCACATTCTCATAAGCCATTTTACTTCCTAACTGCAGGAATATAGATCTTTTGTATCCTTAAGTAGGTTTATTTCTAGATGTTTTATTCTTTTTGATGCTTTTGTAAATGGGATTGTTTCCTTAATTTCTCTTTCTGACCTTTCATTGTAAGTGCTGTTGTTGTTCAGTCGCTAAGTCAGTCTGAATCTTTGCAGCCCCATAGACTGGAGCACACAGTGGGGTCTAACTCATGCCCATTGAGTCAATGATGCCATCCAACCATCTTATCCTCTGTTGCCCCCTTCTCATCCTGCCCTCAATCTTTCCAAGCATCAGGGTCTTTTCCAATGAGTCAGTGTCCTTTTTTGTTCCAGCATTTTTGGTTGATGGCTGTCTAGCAGTTGGTCATGATTTTGGTGCTCCATCAAGAAAAGCATGAGCATCCTTCTACTCTGCCATCTTGAGACCAATCCCTGCTTCACATATTTCTAATCTGCTTGGTATGTGTTGCTCCACAGATGCATCTTAAGACACAAAGCCTCTTAACCCAGCAGCAGTCTCTGTTTAGCATAATTTTCAGACCTTGCTTTTGTAGTCCTCTCTCAGCCAAAAACGTTCTCTCTTTTATTTTCATTTCAGTAACATTTGCCTTACATATTTAGGTGCTCCAGGGTTAGATGCTTATATATTTACAAAAGCTATATCCCCTTGATGAATTTACCCATTTATAATTAATCTACTTCTAATCTTCTGGCAGTTTTTGACTTAAAGTCTATTTCTTTTCTTTGGATATACATGTATCCATTCTCCCCCAAACTCCCCTCCCATCCAGGCTACCACTAACATTAAGAAATCCATTCAGGCACTCTGAGTCTTTTGATTGGGAAAATTTAATCCATTTAGAGTTAATTATAGATAGGTAAG
>NW_011484330.1:9674-10240 GCF_000754665.1 Bison bison bison
GGTTCTATCCCTGGATTGAGAAGATCCCCTGAAGAAGGGAATGGCTATCTCATATATACAATGGATCAAAAAAGTCCTGTCAAATTTACTTTCTTAAAAAAACTCTCCAATTTATTAACTTTCCTAGGTCTCCAAAACCATACCTACTAACCACAAAGTTATTAATAATGCTTAATTGTACTGCTCCAATACTTTCTTAACTAGTTTTAACATAAAATCTTTTGTCGCCATCCAATGTTTTCTCTACATAACAAAGAGCAAAAATATTTAATTCAAATTTGATTATGTCATCAACTTGATTTTCATTGTTCTTTGCAGCCCCCTAATTACTATATCAAATTTCTTAACATTGTCACGTCACTGCCTAGTTCTCTCCTATCTCATGTCTTACATTCTCCCCTCACTTTATTCCAGGTATACTGGCCTTTTTTCATTTCCTTGAACATACCAAGTTTTCTCCTGCTTTGACTAGCTAATCAATCCTCTTCACATAGTTTACTCCAGCTCATTCTTTAGATATGTTAACTATAACTTTTGGCTCTGGTCCCTTGAAGACTACACCATGT
>NW_011484330.1:14411-14885 GCF_000754665.1 Bison bison bison
GGCTTGGAGAATTTTGAGCATTACTTTACTAGCGTGTGAGATGAGTACAATCGTGCAGTAGTTTGAACTTTCTTTGGCATTACCTTTCTTTGGGATTTGAATGAAAATTGACCTTTTCCAGGCCTGTGGCCACTGCTGTGTTTTCCAAATTTGCTGGTATATTGAGTGCAGCACTTTCACAGCATCATCTTTTAGGATTGGTAATAGCTCAACTGGAATTCCATCACCTCCACTAGCTTTGTTCATAGTGATGCTTCCTAAGGCCCACTGACTTCACATTTTAGGACGTCCGAGTCTAGGTGAGTGTGAGTGATCACACCTTCATGATTATCTGGGTTGTGAAGATCTTTTTTGTACAGTTCTTCTATGTATTCTTGCTACCTCTTCTTAATCGCTTCTGCTTCCATTAGGTCCATACAATTTCTGTCCTTTATTGAGCCCATCTTTGCATGAAATGTTCCCTTGGTATCTGTA
>NW_011484331.1:0-1022 GCF_000754665.1 Bison bison bison
CTCATCTCTTCCCTTACCCCTTTTCTCCCCTCCCTTCCTTATCCGCCCTCCATGTCCCCCTTTCCCACTTCCAGTTTTTTAGTCACAAGGCGCAGGGGAAAGTTCTTAGGGGCTGAGTGATTGCCTGCCTGCAGCCAGTCCCAGAAGAGAAAAAGAAAGTACGGGACTCGGGAATCTAGAATGTAAGCTTTAGGACCTGCCTCTGCTACGGCCTGTGCAAACTGTAGCTCCTTTTGGGTTTTAGGTAGCCCATGTGTAAATCAAGGGCATTGCAGGAGATGGTCTCTGATCCCCAGCTTCACTATTCTGGGTTTTTCAGAGAAACCCCTCCCCTGCAGTCTTGAATGGAAGAGGGGCTCATACTGCTTGCTGGCACTAGATGGGCCCGATCTCTGTACCACCCTCCCTGACAACATCTTGGCCTCTGGGCAGCCCTGGAAATCAAGACTAAGCTTCCTCCACCCTGGAGCCCGCAGCAGTGCTGACAGTGGTCCCATCTCTTTGTATATATTTTCTTTGGCGGGGGGAGGAAAAGGCCCAGAAGAACACAACTTTTCCTAAGGTTTGCTGAAACCTGCTCCTCCAGCCTTCTCTACCCCCTCGCCTCTCACTAGGAAGCTCCGTTGGCACAGCTTTCAGAACTCTCACCGGCCCAGCCTCAACTCAGAGTCATTGGAGATCAACCGGCAGTTTGCCAGCCAGATACATCTCCTGCACAAGGGCTCACTGCTGCGGCTCACCGCGTTCATGGAGAAGTACGCCATCCCCCACAAACAGGGCTGGGTCTGGTGAGTCCTCTGGGCCAGAGTGGGCACTGAGCTGCTTATCCAGGTCTTAGATCCCTCCCTGCCCCACTCCAGGGTCCTGGGAGGGTCATCCTCAGAAAGTGGGTCAGGCAGGCGGAGCCCTTATGTCAGTGGACTGGTGGGATGTGCTGGGGAACTGGAGAGGCCAGCATGACTCCAGGTGCCTTATTTTTTTTTTTTTTTTAATCTCAGTTTTATTTATTTATTTACTTTACA
>NW_011484331.1:1122-2095 GCF_000754665.1 Bison bison bison
GGCCAGCCACTGCCCCAGAGCATTCAGCAAGCCATGCGCTACCTGCGTAGCCAGTGCCTGGACCAGGTGAGGCCTTCCAGGGAGCATGAGGAGAGATGGCAATGGGAAAGAAGTCCAAGGCTGAGGGATCGGGGAGGGAAGCCACTCTGGCCTTCCTCCTGGGTCGGGCTGGCCCAACGGAGACTTTTCCTATATTCATGAAGGCCAAAGAAGGATGGACCCAAGCTCCCTTTCACCTGGCTCTGTGCCAGCTTTTTCTTGCCCAAGTGCAGTAGCCCCCATCTACCAGGAGCCTGCCTTAGCCTAGGACCTTGTTTTCCTACTCATCTCCCTTAAGGCCATCTCTTTCCTTGGACCCAAAGCTATACAAACTCATCTTTTTGGTTTTTCCACTTCTCTCCTACCCTGCCTAGCAGGAAGCTTGCCAGGCTTGGGGGTCTCCGGGGTGGCCTACACTCCTGATACCCAGTCCATGGCTGGCCTCACAGTCTCCTTCCCTCCCCTCCATGGGCCAGGTGGGCATCTTCCGCAAGTCTGGGGTGAAGTCCAGGATCCAGACCCTGCGTCAAATGAATGAGACCTCCCCTGACAACGTCTGCTATGAGGGTCAGTCAGCCTATGATGTGGCTGACTTACTGAAGCAGTATTTCCGGGACCTGCCCGAGCCCATCTTCACCAGCAAGCTTACTACCACTTTCCTGCAGATCTACCAGCGTGAGTCACCCACCTATCCCCGGTAACTTGCCAGGTTCTCAGCCTTCCTGAATCCTAGGGTTTGTGGAAGATAAACCTTGTGCAGGCAAGTATAGCCATGCCCATGAGCTCAGTGAAAGATTTTCTATGCCGAGTTGTAAGGTTGTTAAAGACCACATTGTATTCCCCAAACCCATTATATGGAAGGATAGACTGAGGCCCTGAAGAAAGGCAGGGACTTCCACGAGGGTACACTTCACATTAGAGCCAGGCTTGATCT
>NW_011484331.1:2195-2801 GCF_000754665.1 Bison bison bison
AGAGTCCACCTTCCCCCTCACCAATTTCACATTGGGATTGCTGTGCCTTCTGCATTCCTGGAATGCAGAGGCTCTTGGGGAATAAGGAAACCCTTCTGTCACGCCTTCCTCACAGTCCTCCCCAAGGATCAGTGGTTGGCAGCCACACAAGCCGCCACCTTGCTGCTCCCCGATGAGAACCGAGAGGTACTACAGACCCTGCTCTATTTCCTAAGTGACATTGCCTCTGCTGAGGAGAACCAGATGACAGCCGGTAACTTGGCAGTGTGCCTGGCACCTTCTATTTTCCACCTCAACGTCTCCAAGAAGGATAACCCCTCACCCAGGTGAAACAGGGCAGGGCATGGCAGGAAGGGTTTGGGGCTCATTGGCTTTTTGGCCCTGGTTGGCTGGCACGGCAGTTCCCAGGCATCACCACAAGGGGTCAGTCTGACTCTTCAGGGGCCTGGGGCTGGTTGGACGCTGTGAAGCAGGGGCTTGGAAAGGGCAACAGACTGTTTTGTGTTCAGGACTGGCAAGCAGGCTTCTGGGGAGCTTGTCTTGTGCCCTTATGCCATCTTCTCTTCCTGGCCCTCTCTTCCTGGCGCTTCCCTCCAGGATCAAGAG
>NW_011484331.1:4601-5366 GCF_000754665.1 Bison bison bison
TGAACTGCGGCAGGCCCGGGCTGCTGGTGTAAGCCTGAGCCTCTATATGGAAGAGAGCATCCAGGAGCTGCTGCACAATGCTGCTGAGCGCTTCAAGGGCTGGATGAGCATGCCAGGGCCCCAGCACACGGAGCTGGCTTGCAAGAAGGTGAGGACCTTGCTGCCCAGGCTGGCCATGGGACCAAGAGGGGGCAGAGCACAGGCTGTGTGCAAGGATCCCCAAGGAAGGAGCTGCCCCGCCTCTCACTGTGCTTCTGCATGGAGAATGGAGAATGGCAGGCAGCAGAGCAAGCACCATAAGGAAGTGAGAAGCAAGCGAGACCAGGGCTCTGTCTTGGGGAGCACCTGCTGGCATTACCTTCCCGAAGGCTCCTTCCAGAAGGCCGCACTGACTAAAAGGTCACTACTTTTAGAGCCTCACTCCCATCCCTCCCTGCACCGCAGTCATGCTGAGCTCCTTACATTTCCACCTTTGTGCTTCTTACCGCTGCGGTTCTTCTGCCAGGACAGACCTGCCCCAAGCATTATATTTCCCCAGCCATTTCCAGCCCCAACTTGATATGCCCCCTCCTCTGTTCAAAGGCTCCAGTCATGCCCCAGGCTGGAGGTAACTTCTCTCTGTCCTTCTTGACATGAGCCATGTTCCTTCTCCAATTCTGATTATAAGTAAGGCCACAAGTCCGAGGTTTGCCATGGTCATAGTAAAAACCCCCTCACAGGATCAGGGTAAGAGGCTTGTACAGGGCCTGGCACATGCAAAAGGCA
>NW_011484331.1:5466-6137 GCF_000754665.1 Bison bison bison
GAAACCAGTGCCAGGAAGCTGAATGTGTGCATCCCTTCCCCACAGGATGTGGCGCTCTGACCTGCCCCGTGGGGGTTGCCTCCTCGTGTCTCAGTCCCTGGATCCTGAGCAGCCTGTGCCGGAGTCGGGGGTGCGGGCTCTGATGCTCACGTCCCAGTACCTCATGGAACCCTGTGGCCTGGGCCGCTCCCGGCTCACTCACATCTGCCGTGCTGACCTCAGGTACAAAGCCCCCTCAGCCCTGGTGTCCCTTGCCCCTGCCCCGCCCCATGCCCCTGATCCTAGGAGGCAAGTCCTATCTTCCTTGTCCCTGGAAGGGGCTCAAAGGAAGAACCCACAACTCATGCCTTCCTGCTTCTACCTCCTCAGGGGCCGTTCTCCTGACTGGTACAACAAAGTCTTCGGACACCTGTGCGCCATGGAGGTGGCAAAGATCCGGGATTCCTTCCCGACCCTGCAGGCAGCTGGCCCTGAGACAAAGTTGTGAGCCTCAGCCTGATCCCAGAGTGCCACTGCTCAGGCCCCCTGGCACAAAGGCAGTGAGGGGGGGATGAGAGCAGAGAGCTCCCAGATGGATGCTGCTCCTAAGGGTAGAGGCAAGGCCATGCAGTCCCCTTTACTTCCTGAAGTTCCTCCATATGTACAAGGGAGGAAAAGAGAATTTCAGTGTC
>NW_011484331.1:6237-6605 GCF_000754665.1 Bison bison bison
AAACCTGATCTATCCCACCTACCAGTCATGTTGGTTCACATGCAAAGTCAAATGCCAAACGCCAACTGGTGCTTTGTTATTTTTGGCTGAATAAACTGTAGTGGGATGGGTTCCAGCCAACCAGTTGTAATGTTTAAACCTATCTATTTTATTTGTACCTATAAATACTGTACAGTCAGTATTGTATCAATATTAAAACTGTGTTATGTACATATAGATAAATATATATATATTATACAGTCACATCTATCTATATATACACACACACATATTCTATCATGAGTGTACCATAATCTGTGGGTGGGGGCAGAGGTCTAGCAAGCCTTGGGGGGCAGGGCACTTAAGATGAGACAGGGGAGGTGGAGAGC
>NW_011484331.1:6705-7805 GCF_000754665.1 Bison bison bison
GCGGAGGTGATTGGCCAGGGACAAGGGACAAGTTACGATGCAAGTTCAGTTCAACTTCAGGCTCAGATGTTGTGAACATTAACACAGGACACCAGGGGAGGCCACAGGAAAAATGGGGAAAGGCTTCAGTCTTTCTCTTTGGGAGTTTATTGGGGCTGGGGGGAGGTAGGATTCCAAGAAGTCAGGGCTTCAGTAGAAGCCACAAACCCTATTCCCTGACTTGACCAGGTCCCCTATCTGAGCAGCTCCTAAGCATGACCTTATGCATACTAATGATAGCCCTATGGAGGGATGCCTTTGGCTATGCTGTCCTTTCTTCCTCTGTTGCGCACAGCTCAAGCTGATGGATAAAGAGTTATGACCCAGTCTCAGGAAGCTTGGAGACCCTGTTCTACCCACAAGACATGTCTCAGTGCCTCAGGGCAGCCCCTGATTTGGCTCCAGTGACCAGCAAAGAGAGGCCTCCTCATATTGACTTCCTGTAGGAAGCACTTTTTTGGTCACATTGCTGTAGCCATAAAATTCCCAAGCTCTGAGGGGCAGCTGGAGAGAGTATAGGCTTTCCAACCAGTCTGTTTGCACCCTTTGAGTACTGTTGAGCAGCCTGGAGAAAACAAGTCCTGCTCGCTTGCTCACGGTGTCTCTCTCTCTCTCTCTCTCTCTCTCTCGGAACCTCAGCTTCCTCTTGGGCCAAACAGGCCAGTGATCACCTCGTCACAAGTCTGACTTGGTAAATGTTCAACATGGCCCATCCCAGTCTGTACCTCTACCCTGCCTGAACAGATCAGGGTACTTTTCAAGTCCCTTTCTCTGTCACCTTCTTCCAATCTCTTCTGGGTTCAGCCATACATACATGTCATTGGCCTTTCCTCACTGCTGCTGCCTGGGGGTCTTGGCTAGACCTGGAAGAGAGTGGAGCAGAGGGCCTGTTAGCCCCTTGACTTTGGGAAAACAATGAAGGCAACCCAGGTATGATGGTAGGATAGGAAATCACTCAAGCAGCTCTGGTGTTAGGCAACACTGGTGTGAAGCCCAAGCCAGTACTTTTCCAGGCAGGCAGCTAGGGGACCTTCTGGCACAGTGCTGCCCCACTTGGTCAT
>NW_011484331.1:7905-8695 GCF_000754665.1 Bison bison bison
TGAACTTGTGTTCTGCCCTTCTGAGAGAAAGGAGTCATTTTCAGAGCAGGAAGACAGCTACTGCCCTCTGGGTCCATGGGGCGACCAGTCAGTCTAAAGTCTTCTCAGCTCTCCTGCCTGTGGGTTGAGGAGGCAGAGAGCAGTGTGTGCTCCCAGCTCTCTGCTATTCCGAGAGGTTAAGTCATCCTGTTTGCTGCTAGGGTCCTTTTGAGGTTGGACAGGAGGTTCTGGTCTTGCCTTTGGGCCCAGCACTGATCCTGAACTGGCTTTTGCAGAGAAATTGAACTGGAGTGGACAGGCACAGGGGCAGAGCACAGCACAGCCCCAACCACCATGAGCTGTTTGATTTGTGTAAATAAGATGCTGATTTTTACGAGGCTGATTTAAGGAGGGGGCAACGATGGGTCCCAGTAGGTGACATGACGATTTGGGTTAGCTTGGGATGTGAGAGTGGGGAGAACCTTCCTTTATCAGATCTCAAGAGACCAATGAGCCAGTCTCCCCTGACTTGGGCCCCATACTTTATCTGCCACTCCCTGGGGTCCCATGTAGCCGTTGGCCATGCACTGCCATGTCTAGTGAGTAAACAGACACCGCACAGGCTGAATAAAAGCAGATGGTGGTGAGGAGACACTATCTGTGTTTGTGTCACTTTTTCTGCTCTTCTTGCCTGTGGTAGCAGGCTGATATGACAGCCCCTCCCTCCAGCAGAGACCTGGCCCCTGGTTCAAGCAGCCAGCCCGTCAGATGGAAGGGCTTAGTGTCATCTCAGCCCACTGGGACTTGATCC
>NW_011484331.1:9729-10881 GCF_000754665.1 Bison bison bison
TGTTTGTCTTTCTGAGAGAGGTAGTACCAAGCAGGGGAGCTTCTCCGGGCCTTAGTATTATTCCCCTGCGTAAAGCAGAGGCTTCCATTCCTCCATCCCTGCCTCTCTGCCTGGCCCGCCATGCAGTCTGTGAATGGACTGCCATAGCTTATAGACGTGGGAGTAGATGTCATGATGATGAGGGTCACCCAGGCCGCTCCCACACATGGCAGGCACCACTCATGGCCATTTGTAACCCTCAGTCTTATATCTTGATCCACCTTGAGTTGGCCTTGCCCTGTTGCCAGAGAATTTTCATCTTCAAATTCCCAACCCATATAGTTCCCCAGATCCACTACTTCAATGAAACCAGACGGTGGGTGAATCCCACATGGGAACTGGACAATCTATCTGTGAGCATCAATTTGTTATTTTCTAGTCTCCAGTGCCCTGTTGCCAGAGTGGCTGAGGGTAGATGGTAGACAAACCCAGACAAGATCTATCATCACCAGGTTCTGTGACTTTAAGTGGCATATGAAACCTTTCTGATTTGGTTTTTCTCACAGAAGACAAGGCTAATGATTGTTTGTGTCTTTAAGGTTGTTGTCATATTTAAATAAACCAATGATTGTGAATATGGCTACACAGTGCCTAGGACATGGCAGACATGAATAAATCATAGTCTCCCCTGTCCTGCCTCCTCCCTGCCAATCAGCCTCTGTGGAGGGCTTGGGCCTGGGTGTTTGGCTGGGTGGGGGTGGGCTACATATGCATATCATTTCCTGACTTGCACCAAAGCCCCACCTACCCTTTTGACTCTCAGACCCCCCACAACCTTGGCTTTCACCATTCTGGACACAGCTACCTCTTGACCAGGCCCTAAATATCCTGGTGATCTCTTTGTGTCCTAACCACTGATTGGTTTTCACCCTACTTCCTCCTGAAGAAGTTGGCCCCATGGGCTGATCTTCCTGTTTATCCGTCCATGCCTTCCTTTCTTATCCTGTCCCCTCTGTCTCACCTTGTTCATTAGGGACCTCGCTGACATCCGTTGTTTCAGTTTAAACCTCTGTGCAGATGCCCCTACCATCATGACTGACAGCTCCATCACTTCTTTTGGCTCTGGCCAATATTTCCCACTGTATAAATGGACCTTTCCACCTGGAGGCCCCA
>NW_011484331.1:10981-11583 GCF_000754665.1 Bison bison bison
GCTCCTTGCTTCCTGCTCTGTCTCAACTTGTGGTGCTGTCTCTTCCTGGCTGCCCAGCTCAGATCCCCACATCAGCCATGATCCCTCCTTCTTTCTCAACCAATGCATCCATCCATACATTCATTCAACTTCTCATCCATTCTGCCATTTGACATGTAGTTGTGGAATGTCAGTTTTTTGCCAGACTCTGCTGAAGCACAGAGAATACATCAGTTAACAAGACTGATAAGATTCTCACCTGCCTTTAGTGCCCATTCTAGTAGATGGATGGGTGGAGGGAGGTGGATAAGCTAACTTCAGCTATGATAATGGTGATGAAGGCATTAAAACCTGCTGAGGTAATAGTGACTGAGCACTTACTCCAATAGGGTGGTCACAGAGGGCCTTTTTGAGCAGGTGATATGGAAGCCAAGACCCGAGGAGAAGGAATGGGCCATGCAAAGATTTAGGGTAAAGAGTTATGGGCGGAAGAAATACAGAGCAAGTACCATGACTTTAAGGTGGAGACAGAGTTGACATTCCCAAGTCAGGGTGGCTGGGGTGCAGGGAGTGGGGGAAAGTGGGAGAAGGTGGGGTCAAAGATGTAGGGCCAGATCACGTGG
>NW_011484331.1:11683-13119 GCF_000754665.1 Bison bison bison
CTCTCCTCTTGCAGCCTTTTCCACCTATACCTCATACTAGGTTAATCTTCCAAAGTCGAGTGTCTTTCTGACTCAAAAACTGTCAGTGCCTCCACTTTCCTTCCCCCTCCAGTTGACTACTAAACTATGGCATTCAGGACCCCACAATGCAGCCTTGATCTGTCCACCAGGTTTCTTCCCCCTTCACTTCTGTTCTCCAGCCATGTCCTGGGCATGCTCCTTTAGTTCCTTTTTGTAGGACTATCTTGGACTCAGTAGACCCAGGTTCAAGTCTCTGCCAGTTCTTAGCTGTGGGGCTATGGACAAATCATTTAATCTTTTGGGGCCCCAGTTTCCCTGTACATAACTAAAACAAGCTTCAGAGAGATGTGTGAACTACTTAGCAAGGTAGGTTGATTATTGCAAGGTACTCTCACCCTCCAGCCTCACCAGTCTGGCAACACTCAGGCCCAATATGTCTCTACAATAAAGTCATTCCCAGAACTTCTAGCAAGGTTTGTTCTGTCCCTCCTCTGAGTTGCCATTGCCCTTTGCATCTAAGACCTCCATCTTGCTGATGCCTCATCTTAGGATTCTTTGGGTACCAGTCACATTGCCAGTATCCCCATTAATTTGGGAGCACCTGGGATCCAGATCCTGGTGAGATTCATCTCTGAGTCCTTCATAGTGCCCAGCTTGAGGAGGCTGGGAGGTCCAGGGAAGGCATCTGGAGACACAGAAGTGGGATCAAGTTCTGGTTCTGCCACTTGTTAGCAGTGTGAACTTGACTCTGAGCCTCATCTGTAAAATGGGTTCAGGAATGCCTACCTCTCTACAGTGTCGCAAGGAACCCACATATCCAGTACAGTGCCCAGTATAGTCCTAGGCAGAAAGGGACCACTTCCCTGTGTTTCCTGTGTAGGCTCCTTTACTCCAAGCCCTTGCTGTCCAAGTCCCACTCCCTGCAACTTGGTTTGCCCTCTTCTATCCTCTCTGTTTACACCCTTCCAGGCTCAGCTAGCCTCCCCCACCCAGCCTGCCTCTGAGCTCATGAAGTATTTTTTTGAGTGGAATTTTATCACATAAAACTGACCTCAAATGTACAAGCTCATCTCTTCGTCTAGGCTATGACATCCAGAACAGGGGCCAAGTGAGAGGCATCTCTGTAGTTCCAGTGGCCAGCACCGGGTCTGGTCTAGAAGAGCCAACATCAGGGAGCTCAGGGAGTGTGTACTGAATGCAACTGAATGTGTGTAGGAGCAGGGAGACATGAAAGAACATGAAATTGGGGTTGTGGGAATGGGAAGGGGCCCTGGAGCTCGAAGGAACCTGGGGAAGGTTGAGTAAGGACTGCAACAAACTTCCACCACCCAGGAGGGAGCACATGGATACTGATTGCTGACTCTATACCAGGCCCACACAGGATATCCTTTAACTTCAAAATTCCCCTGTGCATT
>NW_011484331.1:15503-15725 GCF_000754665.1 Bison bison bison
TCCAGGCCTAGCCACCAAGTGTTAGCCCTGGAGTTACAGGATTTAGTGGAAACAGGAAAGGAACATGGCAGAGAAAAGCCATCAGAGAGGTACTGGGAGCTTTGGAGATGGACTAGCCCACCACATGGTAGCCTTTCCAGAAAAGGGAAGCAGAACCACAGTAGCTGCCTTCAGTCTAACCCAGTGCTTCTCAATGGAAGGCAATCTTGCCTCCCAGGGGAA
>NW_011484332.1:0-1119 GCF_000754665.1 Bison bison bison
GCGTATGCCGAGCCTCCTTCCTCATGACCTTTGCCATGGGCGAAGTTCCTCATGCTGGCTCCCGGCAATATCTGAATAGCTTCTTAGGATACAGAGAAAGGTCTACATTCCAGCTTTCTTTGTTATGTTATCAGGGCCTTTCTCTTGCTTCATATATCTATTGAGAACATTAAAAATCGCTAGCCTGAAAATGGTGGACTGGCCAAAATAATTTACTGAAATTTCTTTCAGATCAGATTTAAAATTTCCAAAGATCTATATATAAAAAACTATAAAACAATGATGAAAGAAATCAAGGATGACACAAACAGATGGAGAAATATACCATGTTCATGGATTGGAAGAATCAGTATAGTGAAAATGAGTATACTAC
Source organism: Bison bison bison (assembly GCF_000754665.1). Classification (NCBI taxonomy): domain Eukaryota; kingdom Metazoa; phylum Chordata; class Mammalia; order Artiodactyla; family Bovidae; genus Bison; species Bison bison. Next base: position 374 of record NW_011484332.1, read on the forward strand.
CCAAAGCAATCTATAGATTCAATGCAACCCCTATCAAGCTACCAATGGTATTTTTCAGAGAATTAGAACAAATAATTTCACAATTTGTATGGAATTACAAAAAAAACTCAAATAGCCAAAACAATCTTGAGAAAGAAGAATGGAACTGGAGGAATCAACCTGCCTGTCTTCAGGCTCTACTACAAAGCCACAGTCATCAAGACAGTATAGTACTGGCACAAAGACAGAAACATAGACCAATGGAACAAAATAGAAAGCCCAGAGATAAAACCACACACCTATGAACACCTTATCTTTGACAAAGATGGCAAGAATATACAATGTAGAAAAGACAATCTCTTTAACAAGTGGTGCTGGGAAAACTTGTCAACCACTTGTTGTTCATAAAAGAATGAAACTAGAACAATTTCTAACACCATACACAAAAATAAACTCAAAATGGATTAAAGATCTAAATGTAAGACCAGAAACAATAAAACTCCTAGAGGAAAACATAGGCAAAACTCTCTCTGACATAAATCGTAACAGGATTCTCTATGACCCACCTCCCAGAGTAATGGAAATAAAAGTTAAAAAAAAAAAGGACCTAATTAAACTTAAAAGGTTTTGCATAATGAAGGAAACTATAAACAAGGTGAAAAGACAGCCTTCAGAATAGGAGAAAATAACAGAAAATGAAGCAACTGACAAAGAATTAATCTCAAAAATATATAAGCAACTCCTGCAGCTCAATTCCAGAAAAATAA
>NW_011484332.1:4697-5761 GCF_000754665.1 Bison bison bison
GAGTCGGTGATGATATCTAACAATCTCATCCTCTGCCGTCCCCTTCTCCTCCTGCCTTCGATCTTTCCCAGCATCATGGTCTTTTCCAATGAGTCAGTTTTTCATATCAGGTGGCCAATACGGAGCTTCAACTTCAGCATCAGTGAATATTCAGCACTTATTTCCTTTAGGGTGGACTGGTTGGATCTCCTTCAGCTTCTTCAGACAGAATGATCTCTGTTTGTTTCCAAAGCAAACAATTCAATATCTCGGTGATTCAAGCCTGGTATGCTGGATTGGCATACTGGTTGGTATGCTCCAACCAGTAACACTGAAGAAGCTGAAGTTGAATGGTTCTACGAAGACCTACAAGACTTTTTAGAACTAACATCCAAAAAAAGATGTCCTTTTCATTATAGGGGACTGGAATGCAAAAGTAGGAAGTCAAGAAACACCTGGAGTAATGGGAAAATTTGGCCTTAGAGTACAGAATGAAGCAGGGCAAAGGCTAATAGAGTTTTTGCAAGAGAAGGCACTGGTCACAGCAAACACCCTCTTCCAACAACACAAGAGAAGACTCTACACATGGACATCAGCATATGGTCAACACCGAAATTAGATTGATTATATTCTTTGCAGCCTAAGATGGCATAGCTCTATACAGTCAGCAAAAACAAGACCGGGAGCTGACTGTGGCTCAGATCATGAACTCCTTATTGCCAAATTCAGACTTAAATTGAAGAAAGTGGGGAAAACCACTGGACCATTCAGGTATGACCTAAATCAAATCCCTTATGATTATACACTGGAAGTGAGAAATAGAGTTAAGGGACTAGATCTGATAAATAGAGTGCCTGATGAACTATAGACAGAGGTACATGACATTGTACAGGAGACAGGGATCAAGACCATCCCTATGGAAAACAAATGCAAAAAAGCAAAATGGCTGTCTGGGGAGGCCTTACAAATAGCTGTGGAAAGAAAAGAAGTGAAAAGCAAAGGAGAAAAGGAAAGATATTCCCATTTGAATGCAGAGTTCCAAAAAATAGCAAGGAGGGATAAGAAAGCCTTCCTCAGCGATCAAT
>NW_011484332.1:9575-10763 GCF_000754665.1 Bison bison bison
AATGGTGAATGGAATTGTTTCCTTAATTTCTCTTTCTGTTTTCTCATTATTAGTGTATAGGAATGCAAGGGATTTCTGTGTGTTGATTTTATATCCTGCAACTTTATTCTGAATTCAGCTTGAACATCTGGAATGTCTTAGTTCACCAGTTAGCTTTAAAAATTTAGCTGATTAGTTATAAGAAATAACCAAATCATTGTATTTGATGACTACTAAAATGATGATCCTACTTTTTATATAAAGTTCCCACTGAGATACATGAAAATGTTTTCCACTAACCAGAAGAATAATCAAACTCAAAAATTTGTAAACAAATCTTTCATAGTGTATCAAAAGGAATGTTTTGATAAACTGTTCATAAACATCTGCTCATAAACTCTATCTCAAGTATCTAAGATATACATATAATAAATAACTAAATATAAAATATATATAAAAGTTTGTAATAGTCCCAAATATAAAAGTTAAGAGTCTATCATGTGCATGATGCTGGTCTCACATAGTTTTTGAACAGCTGCAGTCATGAAAACAATGAGACCAATAAAAAAGAGAAGGTCTTGGACAATCTTCACTCCCAATTTTATTTGTAGGAGAGTAAAATGTCACTCACTTGGGTGGCAGGTGATTGGCAAGGATAAAAAATTCATTAGAATGTCTCGTTTGGGTTTTATAACCAGCAGAATTCAGACTTCATTTAGTTTCTGTATATCAGCCACATTAAATTCTTACAACTGACTTTAAACAAGATAAGCCACACTCGTTCATTAATCCATTGCACATACTGCCATTTCAATGTGAAGTACACATATAAATAAGAATACCCATATAAAAGGGGTACAGACCTTGTCTTTGAAGGTCTCAGAGGCTAACTGAAGAGAGAAATCTTCCTAAGTATTTTAATATTACAAGAGAATGAAATAAGAACATGTATATGATACAAAAGAGCAGAATAAAATGAGATGTACTTAGGGCTAGATATGTGTTTGCTTTTTATCAAAGAGATGTCAATTTGAGATATAAATATGGAGGCAATCAAAATATTGTATAGTTAAAATCTTCTGTTATATAGAGGAGTTAAGAGTGCTTAAAAACATGTTTCAATATTATGGACAGTGAAAGGAAATGAACATTTAGTTCTCTTTGCTAAAAGCTTAGCATTCAACATGGACACAAAATGGTTTAAATAAA
>NW_011484332.1:14855-15280 GCF_000754665.1 Bison bison bison
GCCTCATTGAGAAGTTCATGGACATTAAAATCTATCTCTATATGAATCCAGAATGCTCTTAGTAGCATATGCTAAACATCATAAAATTCTACACTTTCTTTGCAAGAGTCTTTACTTTTGACCCATACATAACTACTACTTTCTACATATTTCCACAAATTATGTAAATGTTCTTTTGTTTTGATTCAATTTTATATAAATAATTCAATTTGTTTATTTTCTATTTATTTTTGTTACTTTTAGCTCTTTATCAAAGTAACTTTGTGTTTAAATAATAAGTGTTTAAATAAGTCCTGTAACATTTCTTTATATCAGTTCAGTTCAGGTCAGTCTCTCAGTCGTGTCCGACTCTTTGCAACCCCATGAATCACAGCATGCCAGGCCTCCCTGTCCATCACCAACTCCCAGAGTTCACCCAGACTCAC
>NW_011484333.1:0-547 GCF_000754665.1 Bison bison bison
ATAGTGTAGATACTATTTTCTTCATTGATCTATGTCACATGCAGAAACTGAACTTTTCAAGGTTTTTGCTGGTTTGGTGACATTTTCCAGTACTTGTTCCAAGCTTCTTTTATAATCACTATTTCTATGAAGTCATTCAACTTGAAAATAATTGCTTGCCAAAACTGAGTTTCTCTGGTGAACCACTCAACACAGTTTTAGTTTTACAAAGAACACCATTCTTTGTGTGCTGTTAATCTTGGCTTTGAAACACCACATATTATCCTTCCCACTTGAACAGTTCAGCTCCTGTTCTCTTGGTTACACTTTAGAACCATTAGACTTAGGGCTGGAATATCAATGTGAGTCACCTAGCTGGTGACTCTTTGAAAACAGATTTTCCAAGTATGGCTATATGGATCCTCTGCTCATAGCAACATCTAGTAGTTGTTAAAAATGTGAGGACTTCCTGAACAGTCTGCAAACCTGCATTTAATCAGAAAAATTGCTGGCATTTATTACATGGAGTTTTGTTACTTAGTCTGATTTTAACTTTGACATTAAGTAT
>NW_011484333.1:4113-5029 GCF_000754665.1 Bison bison bison
GCACAAATCAGTTAGCCCATTAGTTAACTTCAGAGGACCAGGTGATAACCAGATGAAAACCAGATGAATTCTACTCCTCTACTGACAATTATATAAATCTATCACTATTCCTTTTTTAATGAAGACATTTAAAATACTTGGGGAAAAAGAAGCCTTCTATTTTAATGACTTTTAAACAAAATGATCATCCTAATTGCTACACTCTTTTGAACTACAGTGCTTACAAAAGAATCATTAATTTTCAGATTAACACCATTTCGATTTTCTTCTTATACAATTCTATTTAACACTTTCCAATGAGAACATAGAGCAAAAGCTTTTATATGCACTTTTGTACAGTAAATAAGTGTGAATACCGATCTAAGCCTCTTAACAACGTGTACAAGGTTAGTGTTCAAATCACTTCACTAGAGCAAATATTAATTTTATGTGCAATAGGCAAATGCAGGTGTAGGGTTAGGGAACAACTTATTACCATTTATACTAACGGCTCACCTTCTATAAAAATACTTAAGCTTGTTACATATGCACAATTGTTTGCTGTAATGTTTGGTAAGTGATTTAAAGGGTACTTAGGACAAAAGCAATCATGCATATTTCTTTCTAGTTGCCCCAGGGAAAACAGAGATTCTCAATTTTTCCTCATTCTAGATATGGCTGAGGCACAATTTCTAACCACATAATGAAATGCACATGTCTCCAAATCTTGACTCCCTTCCCATAGAGATGCTCATTGCCAAAGCATAACCTCCCATTAAAACGTAGGTGGAATATGTATCATTAACCCAGTTACATTCAGAACCCCCGTTAGATGCTGAAGGGAAGTTTACTTTTCAAGAGTTCACTCAAGCAAATAACCAATATAGTCACTAGATGGGATAAGCAGGCGATAAGGACTCTAACAGTGGAATCCTTG
>NW_011484333.1:5129-6045 GCF_000754665.1 Bison bison bison
GATAGACAAAACAGTATTTCAAATGAGCCATGATAACTTTCATGTTGTACTGAACTTGTTAGTAATGAAACACTTTCAACTATTAGTGATGGTAGAAATATAGCAAAGGGCTCTTCACTGGAAAGGGGAAAAAAGTAATATAAGAAATCTACTTTTCATTAAACTGCAAATATGTGTGCCTTGGCTATACCATATTCTGTCATTTCCGGCTTTTTCAAATTGACAGAGAATGAAAATTTGATCAAGACTCGAGATGTGATATTGGTCTAACAGCACCCTGCATCCTCCACTAGGACTAAGAAAAGTGCCTCATTGATGTCAGCACCAAAGTACTGTTCTTCCATTATTCAGGAATAAAAAGATTCTCTCACAACAGAGAGTGTTTAGTAGCTGAAATCCCTATCCAATAAATATCATATTTCCCATGCTGCTCTGCTAATATGCAATTAACTACAAGACAGTCTGGCCCAGATTTTACTATTTCTCAAGAAAATTGCTTCAAAAGATTCTATAATAGTAATATCTTTCTGGAAAATGTTCACTCATAGTTTCTTACGATTCTATACAGGATTATTTACTTTTATAAAGTTTTCTCTTTAGAATGCACTTAATTAGTTTTGTCTGTCATTGTTAAAATAAGCCCGGTTCTTCAAATTTACTTCATGATTCCATAGAAAAGTCACAAGATAAGAGGTTTTAAGCATTTGAATAATAAAATAGTGGATTTTTTCCTGTTGTTTTTGGCAACAGTTCTTAAGACAAGCTGAAAGCAGAACTCTGCTTTGGGAGGTAAAGCAAATTATTAAACACTATTGATGTAGTCCTGTTCTTAATGGATTTTGCAATACAACAGAATATAGGTATTTTTTAAATGGTTTCTCCAATGCTTTCTGCAAGAGGGCCAAATAGTGTCCTT
>NW_011484333.1:9607-10315 GCF_000754665.1 Bison bison bison
TGGAAAAGACAGCAGGAGGCCATTCAGGAGTGGTCTTGTGAACCATGGTCAGGGGTCTGGATTTTGTTCTAAATGTGATGAGCAGCTCCAAGAGGAGTGTGAGCAGAGAAGTAATAACTGATCTGAATTATATTTTAAAAGGATTATATTGCTTCTTTGTCAGTCAGTCAGTCCCTGGAGTGAGGTGTTTACCTAGCCTGCTTTTAATACCCATTTCAATGTGTTTTATTTAGCAAATATTTGGCCTCCATGGTATAATACAAAGATATAGTTTCCCTCTAGTGGGAAAAAAAAAATACAACTCCATTAGGCTTCACTGGCCTCCTCCACTCTTCTGAGCAGCTTTCTTAGAGACAGAATTTTGTGTTGTTTGCCAGATGAAAATGACCCTAAAATGCTTTATGCTTCTTAATTATTTTTACTCTCTTTGGAATCACTGAGAAAAATGTGTGTAATGCAAAACTGAGAAAAAATATAAGCCTGCATTTGTAAATGATTTCCTTCATTTAATACAATATACAGATGCAGGTTAAAATGTCTCCTTGACTTTTGGTGAGCTGCAAAGGAAAAAAACAAACAAATCTAGAGTCCAGAACTGAAGAAAATGCCACCATACTCTACCGCCAACCAATGAAACATAACAGATGCTGGTCATGGTATTTTCTATGCTCTATCTCAGAGGCATAAAGTAAAGTTGTGTAGCATTTT
>NW_011484334.1:0-849 GCF_000754665.1 Bison bison bison
TAATTTGCTCTTCTCTTTTTAGTTTCTAAGGTGGAAGCTTAGATAATTGATTTTAGATCTTTCTTTTTGTCTAATATATTCACTCAATGCTATATATCTCCCCCTGTAAGCACTACTTTCACTGTATCTCACAAATTCAGATAAATTGTTTCCATTTTCAATTGCTTCAAACTATTTTACTTTTCTTTTTTTTTTTTTTGTATCTGGTGTATTTATAATTATTCACAATCAGAAGGAGTGCCAGGGTGAGTCCAGCTGAGCAGTGTGAGAGACAGCTTTCTTAAAATATCTTTTGTGACTCTTGTGTTATGTAGAAATGATTTAAGCTCCAAGTATTTTGGGCTTTCCCAACCATCTTTCTATTATTGATTTCCTTAATCATTGGTCTGAGAGAAGATGTTGTATGACTTCTATTCTTTTTTTTTTAATTTAATTTTTTTTTAATGTATGACTTCTATTCTTTTAAGTAGTCTGAGGTATATTTAACAGCCCAGAATGTGGCATATCATGGTAAATATTCCTATGAGTTGAGAAAAATATGTATTCTGCTATTATTAATGTACTCTGTAGATGCCAATTATATCCAGTTGATTGATGATGTTTTTGAATTCAACTATGTTCTTACTCAACATTCAGAAAACTAAGATCATGGCATCTGGTCCCATCACTTCATGGGAAATAAATGGGGAAACAGTGGAAACAGTGTCAGACTTTATTTTTTTTGGGCTCCAAAGTCACTGCCGATGGTGATTGCAGCCATGAAATTAAAAGATGCTTACTCCTTGGAAGGAAAGTTATGACCAACCTAGACAGCATATTCAAAAGCAGAGACATTACTTTGCCAACAAA
>NW_011484334.1:4173-5472 GCF_000754665.1 Bison bison bison
AATAAGAATCAACTATGTGGCAAGCAGTGTGCTGGAAGCCATTTCACAAATTTCATTTAATCTTGTCTATAATAAGTGAGGTAGGGTTTATCATCATCATTTTACAAGCAAGGCAACAGATATTTTGTGTTAAGTACTTTAAGTTCTCCTAATTTTTATCTGAAAGACTATTAGTAAACAACTCTAAAACTTTCTTTGAATAAATAAACTCAAAAAGATGTTAGAGTTTGTGCTCAACCAGTCCTATCACACTACTAGAGTATATGGTTCTTGCTACTCTAACCTGCTATTCTAGCTGATTATCAATTTTACCACTTCCTGTAGGTAAACAATATTGGTGAAAATATCACCCAGATTTAATATTCAAATTATTAAATAAAATCAAAATTATTAAATTCAAATTATAAAATCATTAGTTAAGCTTTCGCTTTTCCAGTATGAAGTCTTACCAGGCAGAGATTACTGAAGAAAAGACAGAAGGAATGTTCTCTCTGTGAAAATCTTTAATAATTCACTTCAAAATAAATCCCAGTTTGTTGGAAAATCCGAATTTATTGAAAGAGATCCTTTGGAAAATTGAGATATTTTTCTGCTGAAGTTAATTAGATGTTCAAAGGAGAAAACCAAAGGAAAATTTTTGAAACATGTTTCCCTGTAGCAACATAGTAGCAAGGTAATAGAAGAAAAGTCATTGCTTTCAGTTGGGTAGATGACTAAAAGCAATTTGGATTGTAGAAAGAAATCAGTGACTTAAATAGCAGGATACATTTTTCTATAACTTTCAAGGCTAGGTTATTTTGGGTAAAAAAAAACAACAACATTGGGGTGGTTTATTATATCATTAGGATGCTAATATTGTATTTTTCAGAAAAGTAGTGATCATGTCTTAAATAGGAATTTTTCATTTAGATGTCCTCCACAAAAACGTTGTTTCTGAGAACATGTATTACATAATGTTAAATGCAGTTTGTAACATAGTTTTAGGTGATTATAAATCTTCATTATTTTCCTCATGAAAGATAGGTTCTCACGGTCTGCTTATATTGGAATTTCATTTTTTAATCAAAGAAAATATATACTTACAAAAAAATATTTCCCTTAAACTAGAGTTTTGGTCATAGGAGAAAAATTCCAGTTACAAAAACATTGAATATTCAAGAGCAAGTGAAAGTCTATATAACTGTAGACTGATGTGTCTCAACCTCGACTACACATTGGAACCACATAGAGCATTTTAAAAAATTCCAATGCTCAACATGCATATAAAGCAAATTAATCCAGTATCTCTGGGGGAGGGAG
>NW_011484334.1:8102-8556 GCF_000754665.1 Bison bison bison
GTGCGTTGGTGGTGGCCTGCTGCAGGGTTGGGGGCACTGTGTGGAGCAGTGCAGGCATGGGACCTTTTGAAGGAGGTCGCCATTATCTTCATTACCTCCACCATAGTTTGTCCTCAGGTCAAATAAGAGGGAGGGAGCACAGCCCCACCCTTCAACAGAAAATTAAGTTAAAGATTTACTGAGCTTGGCCCTGCCCATCAGAACAAGACCCAGTTTCCCCCTCATTCAGTCTCTCCCATCAGGAAGTCTCCATAAGCCTCTTATCCTTCTCCATCAAGGGCAGAGAGACTGAAAGCCATAATCACAGAAAACTAACCAATCTGATCACATGGATCACAGCCTTGTCTAACTCAGTGAAACTATGTGCCATGCTGTGTAGGGCCACCCAAAATGGACGGATCATGGTGGAGAGTTCTGACAAAACGTGGTCCACTGGAGAAGAGAATGGTAAACC
>NW_011484334.1:8656-10144 GCF_000754665.1 Bison bison bison
TAACGAGTAATGCTGAAAAAGCTGAAGTTGAATGGTTCTATGATGACCTACAAGACCTTCTAGAACTACCACCCAAAAAAGATGTCCTTTTCATCACAGGGAACTGGAAAGCAAAAGTACAAAGTCAAGAAATACCTGGAGTAACAGGCAAATTTCACCTTGGAATACAGAATGAAGCATGTCAAAGACTAACAGAGTTTTTCCAAGAGAATGCACTAGTCATAGCAAACACCCTCTTCCAACAACACAAGAGAATCTATACATAGACATCACCAGTTGGTCAATACTGATATCAGATTGATTATATTCTTTGCAGCCGAAGATGGAGAAGCTCAATACAGTCAGCAAAAACAAGACTGGGAGCTGACTGTGGCTCAGATCATGAATTCCTTATTGTCAAATTAAGACTTAAATTGAAGAAAGTAGGGAAAACCACTAGACCATTTAGGTATGACCTAAATCAAGTTACTTAACTATACAGTGGAAGTGACAAATAGATTCAAGGGATTAGATCTGATAGACAGAATGCCTGAAGAACTATGGATGGAGGTTCATGACATTGTACAGAAGACAGGGATCAAGACCATCCTCAAGGAAAAGAAATGCAAAAAGGCAAAATGGCTGTCTGAGGAGGCCTTACATATAGCTGTGAAAAGAAAAGAAGTGAAAGGCAAAGGAGAAAAGGCAAGATCTACCCATTTGAATGCAGAGTTCCAAAGAATGGCAAGGAGAGATAAGAAAGCCTTCCTCATTGATCAATGCAAAGGAATAGTGGAAAACAAGAGAATGGGAAAGACCAGAGATCTCTTCAAGAAAATTAGAGATACCAAGGGAATATTTCATACAAAGATGGGCACAGTAAAGGACAGAAATGGTATGGACCTAACAGAAGCAAAAGTTATTAAGAAGAGGTGGCAAGAATACACAGAACTATACAGAAAAGATCTTCATGACCCAGATAATCATGATGGTTTGATCACTCACCTAGAACCAGACATCCTGGAATGTAAAGTCAAATGGACCTTGGGAAACATCAGTACGAACAAAGCTAGTGGAGTTGAGGGAATTCCAGTTGAGCTATTTCAAATCCTCAAAGATGATGCTGTGAAAGTGCTGTACTCAATATGTCAGCAAATTTGGAAAACTCAGCAGTGGCCACAGTACTGGAAAAGGTCAATTTTCATTCCAATCCCAAAGAAAATCAATGTAAAAGAATGATCAAACTGCCACACAATGGCACTCATCTCACACTCTAGCAAAGTCATGCTCAAAATTCTCCAAGCCAGGCTTCAACAGAACGTGAAGCATGAACTTCCAGATCTTCAACCTGGATTTACAAAAGGCAGAGGAACCAGAAATCAAATTACCAACATCTGTTGGATCACTGAAAAAGCCAAAGAGTTCCAGAAACATCTACTTCTGCTTTATTGACTATGCCAAAGACTTTGACTGTGTAGATCACAACAAACTGGAAAATTCTCAAAGAGA
>NW_011484334.1:12805-14640 GCF_000754665.1 Bison bison bison
AGAACTGTTATAAAATAAATTTTGCTTTTTAAAGCCACTCTGTCTATAGAATTTGTTGTGGCAGTCAACCAAACTAACACAGATTTTGATACCAAGAGTGGAGTGGTGCCATAATATACTTAAACACATGGAGGCAGTTTTGGACTGGGTAATGGGTAGAGGATGGAAGAGTTTTGAAGTCTGTGCTAGAAATATGGACATTAAGGGTGATTCTTGTAAGGTATTAGATGGAAATGAGGACCGTGTTATTGGCATTTGGAAGAAAGGTGATCCTTGTTATAAAATGGCAAACAATTTGGCTTAATTGTGTTCAAGTGTTTGTGGAAGACAGAATTTGCAAGCATTGAAATTGGATATTTATCTGAGGATATATTTGATTCCTCTTGAATGTTTATAGTAAAATGCAAAAGGAGAAAGGTGAATTGAGAAAGGAATTGGTAAGAAAAACGTAAGCAGAACTTGAAGATCTGGAAAATTTTTCTGCCTCTTCATACTGTAAAAAATGAGAAATCATATTCTGGAGAGAACACCAAGGGTTAGACTGGACTATTGCTGAATAAAGAACTTAAGAAATCATCTGAACAGAACCACTGACCTTTTGAACTGAAGGGGATGGAGACAGAATGAATTGAAGCAAAGTGTCAGTCTTCTTGGATTGGATAGGATGGAACAATAGAACTATTCAGCTGTGTACATGTACTAATTCTTAAGAAGATAGAAGAATAATCCTATGGATGATTCAAGGATCATCAGTACCATTGCTTCAGTTTGAACAGGCCAGAATAATGGCCTCTGGCTTGAGTCTTGGGAGTGAGACTGTAAGGCAGAGTCAGGAAGGCAGGACCACCAGTGAAGCTTTGATGGCAGGACTACCCAACAAGACTCTAATCTGGAAGCACTTTAGAGTGCAAGATCCCTTTTCAGAGTTGTGGAAGTGATGCTGCCACCCCACTGGACTTAGAAGTTGGAAGATCAAGCTAAAGAGGATTATTCTTGAACCTTACAATATAATGGAATTTACTTTGCTAGGTTTTGAACTTGCTTGAAATCCATCACACCTTTCTTTCTTCCAAATTCTGTCTGAGATAAGAATGTTTATCATATGCCTATCCTTTCATTGTATTTTGGAAGCACATAATCTGTCTCATTTCACAGGTTCATACCTGCATAGGAATATTGCTGCAGTATAAATCATACCTGAAGTTTCATCCATATCTGGTTTGATGATAGTTACATGATAGATTGATTTTAGACTTTTGAGTTGATACTGGAACAATTTAAGAGTTTTTTGTTTGTTTGGTTTTTGGCTATAAGAGTTTATTTATTTATTTTTTGGCTATTGAGATGGAATAAGAAAAGTGTTCCAAGGCTTCATTTCAATGTGTCTGTGTGGAAGTTTCCCCACACAAGCAAATAATTCTCAGATGGCAAAATGATGTCTAAGAAATCAAGTCAATTTTAGCCCTATCTGTGCAGAGATAGAACCAGATTCTACAGATAAAGGACTTAAGTCCCAAGACCACACTCCACTGTACAAGCCAGTCACCAGCCCAGGTTGGTATTTGTACTTCTAACCAAACAGCTACACAACCCGTTTTTTTAGTTCAATTAATTTGCTAGAATGTCTCACGGAATTCAGCAAAACCTATTTACTCACCAGACTGCCAATTTATTATAAAAATGTATCAAAGCAACCCTGAATATTCATTAGAAAGACTGATGCTGAAGTTCCAATACTTTGGCCACCTGATGTGAAGAGCTGACTCATTGGGAAAGACCCTGATGCTGGGAAAGATTGAAGGCAGGCGGAGGAGATGACAGAGGATGAGATGGTT
>NW_011484334.1:17759-19434 GCF_000754665.1 Bison bison bison
CCATCTATGGGGTCGCACAGAGTCAGACACGACTGAAGTGACTTAGCAGCAGCAGGATCAACTTTACCTCCTCTTAATTTTTGAAAGATGGTTTTGTTAGATATATGGTTCTTGGTTGAGAGTTTATTTTTCTCTTAGTACATTGAATGTAATCTCACTGACTTCTAGCCCCCATATTTTTAAAATGAAAAGTTGGCTATTAATATTTTATGTTTTCTTAGTAGGTAAAGTGTCGTTTTACCCCCTGCTGCTTCCAAGATTTTCTCTTTCATTTAAAGTCTATTTTGTCTGAGTACTGCTACTTCTGCTTTCTTGTAGCTTCCATTTACAGGAAATATTCTTTTCCATACCCTCACTTTCAGTCTGTGTGTGTCTTTAGGTCTGAAATGAGCCTCTTGTACACAGCAGATAGGTGGATCTTTTTTTTTTTTTAAATCCAGTCAGCCACCATATGTCTTTTGATTGGAGCATTTAGTTCATTGGCATTTAAAATAATTGATAGGTATGCACTCCAGTATTCTTGGGATTCCCTTGTGGCTCAGCTGGTAAAGAATACACCTGGAATGTGGGAGACCTGGGTTCGATTCCTGGGTTGGGAAGATCCTCTGGAGAAGGGAAAGGCTACCCACTCCAGTATTCTGGCCTGGAGAATTCCATGGACTGTATAGTCCATGGGGTTGCAAAGAGTTGGACATCACTGAGTGACTTTCAATTTCATGTACTTATTGCCATTTTATGATTTGTTTTCTGATTATTTCTGTAGTTCTTCTCTGCTTGTTTCTACATTTGTTTTTTACTTTTGTGGTTGGATGATTTATAGTATGCTTATGTTTGTTTCTTTTCAGCTTTTGTGTTTCTATTGGAGGTTTTTGTTGTGTGTTTACCATGGGTTCATATATGTTGAACCAAAATTACTTCAACTTGTTTTAAACTAGTAGTGATTTAAGTTCAAATACATTCTAAATGATCACATTTTTAACTCTTTTCTCCCACATTTTGTGTTTTTGATGTCATATTTTACATTTCAAGCTTACTCCTTAACTGTTTATTGTAGTTTTATTTGCTTTTACAGTTTATTTATTTTTTGTCTTTTAATCTTTGTATTGACTGAAGTGCTTGATCCTTAATCCTTACTATACGTTTGGTTTTCCAAGTTGAATTTTCCCTTTCCTAAAGATTCTCACTTCTTTCACATTAATAGAAGACTCTCTTTAACATTTCTTTCAGCGTAGGCTTAGTATTCATGAATTCTTTTTTTTTTAATTGTATTTTATTTTTAAACTTTACAATATTGTATTAGTTTTGCCAAATATCGAAATGAATCCGCCACAGGTATACATGTGTTCCCCATCCTGAACCCTCCTCCCTCCTCCCTCCCCATACCATCCCTCTGGGTCGTCCCAGTGCACCAGCCCCAAGCATCCAGTATCGTGCATCGAACCTAGACTGGCGACTCGTTTAGTACATGATATTATACATGTTTCAGTGCCATTCTCCCAAATCTCCCCACCCTCTCCCTCTCCCACAGAGTCCATAAGACTAATCTATACATCAGTGTCTCTTTTGCTGTCTTGTACACAGGGTTATTATTACCATCTTTAAGGTTTTGTTTCTCTGAGAAGTTATTCTGTTTCTATTCTAAATGATATTTCTGGGTAAAGTATCCTAGATTGTT
>NW_011484335.1:0-631 GCF_000754665.1 Bison bison bison
GTCGCTATTTCCATTGTTTCCCCCATCTATTTGCCATGAAGTGATGGGAATGTATGCCATGATTTGATTTTTTTGAATGTTGAGCTTTAAGCCAACTTTTTCACTCTCATCTTTCACTTTCATCAAGAGGCTCTTTAGTTCCACTTCCTTTTCTCCCATAAGGGTGGTGTCATCTGCATATATGAGGTTATTGATATTTCTCTTGGTCATCTTGATTAAAGCTTGTGCTTCATCCAGCCCAGCATTTAGCATGATGTACTCTGCATATAATTTAAATAGGCAGTGTGACAATATCATCCTTGATGTACTCCTTTCCCAATTTGGAACCTGTCTGTTTTTACATGTCTGGTTCTGTTTCGTCTTGACCTGCATACAGATTTCTCAGGAGGCCAGTAAAGTGGTCTGGTATTCCTATCTCTGTAGGAATTTTCCACAGTTTGTTGTCATCCACACAGTCATAGGATTTGTCATAGTCAACAAAGAAAAAGTATGTTCTTCTGGAGTTCTCTTGCTTTTTCAATGATCCAACGGATGGTGACAATTTCATCTCTGGTTCTTATCCCTTTTCTAAATTTAGCTTGAATATCTGGAAGTTCTTGGTTCACATACTGTTGAGGTCTGGCTTGGATAA
>NW_011484335.1:3625-4325 GCF_000754665.1 Bison bison bison
AGACAAACTTCTCACCTAAATTCAAGACAAAAAAGTTGAGTAAAATAAAAAGGCAGAATGAATCCCAACTAAAAGAGTAAGAGAAAAAAACCTGAGACTAAATTATGAAACAGATATTGTCAGTCTATGAGACATTGGGTTTCAAAAAGAGGTAATAAAAATGTTAACTGAATTAGGAAGATTACTAATATAAACACAGATAATTGTAACAAGATATTCTTAACTATAAAGATGACTGAATCAAAAATAGATAATTCAATTTCTGAGACAAAAGGTGACCTAGAAACATTGAATAGCTGATTAAAATACACAAAAGAAGGAGTAAGTGATCAGAAAGAGAAAAATTAAAATCATGCAATCAAAAGAGCAGACACACACACACAAAAATAAACCTGAAAGCAAGATACAAGATCTATGCGATCATGTAAAATGTTCCAGAAGAAGAGAGAGAGAAGGAAATTAAAGATGTATTTGATGAAATCATGGCTGAAACCTTCCCAAACCAAAGTCCTGAGGAAATAGATATCCAGGAATAGGGAACGCAGAAGGTCCCAAACAAATTAACCCAAACAGACCCATGGCAAGATATATTATACTTAAAATGGCAAAAATTGAAGATGAAGAGTATACAGCCATGGAATTAAAAGACGCTTACTCCTTGGAAGGAAAGTTATGACCAACCTAGATAGCATATTCAAAA
>NW_011484335.1:4425-5723 GCF_000754665.1 Bison bison bison
AAAAAAAAAAAAAAAACTATTCATAATTTTAAAAGGTACATGCACCTCAATGTTTATAGCAGTATTGTTTCTAACAGCCAAGATATGAAAACAGCACATGTCAGGTAACTGGATAAAGAAGCTATGGTACATGCATCTGTTCATGTGTGTTAAGTTGTTTCAGACATTTCTGACTCTTTGTGGCTCTATGGATTGTAGCCCACAGGCTTCTCTATTCATCAGGCTCTCCAGGCAAGAATACTGGAGTAGGTCACTATGCCCTCCTACAGGGAATCTTCTTGATTCAGGGATCAAACCAGTGTCTCATAAGTCTCCTGTATTGGCAGCTGAGTTCTTTACCACTAGCACCACCTGGGAAGCCATATATATATATATACATATACATACATACATACATATACATATACACACACACATATATATGTATATTTATATATACATATATGTGTGTATATATATGTATATACACACACACATATGACTCAGCAATAAAAAGAATGAAATTTTTCCATTTGCCACAGCATGAATGGATCTGAAGTTTATTGTAGTTAGTGAAATGAATCAGAAAATGACAAATACTGTATGTTATCACTTATATGTGAAATCTTAAAAATAAAACAAGCTACTTCATAAGAGCAGAAACTCCTAGACATAGAGAAGAAACTTGTGGTTCCCAAAGGGAAGAAGTATAGATGAGGCTCAAGATAGAGGTAGGAGATTAAGAGGTAAAAATTACTATGTATAATAGAAATAAGAAGAGGATGTCATATCAAGATGGTGAAGTGGGAGAGTATGAACTGCACCTCCCTCCCATGAACACATCAAAATTACATCTACATGTGGAACAATTGTCATGTGAAAAAAGATGAAAATGGCAAAACTCCTACGCAACCAAAGCTTCAAGAAAGATTTCCATGTAACTAGGTAGGAAGGAAAAAGGACATAGGATTGGGATTTCTGCTCTTGGAAAGGATCTGAAAGGAAGAGAAAGTATGCAAAGGCAGATCATTAGAGAGTGACCAGGTTGAGCCAAAGACTACATGGCCCAGACCTGTGGTACTATGCAAAGGATACAAACCCCTTAGCTGCTAGAAGAATTGCTTGAACAGATATAAGTGATGGAGAAGGCTAAATTCCACTTCCATAATATGAGGGTGCTGGCTTGACAATAAACAGGGTGGAGACAACTTTGTACTAGTGACTGACACCTCACCTCACTCTCCAATCTAAGAGGAATGGACAACTCAGGCCTGCTTATTCTACACTGCAGCTTGGCATGGGACCCATGCTACACAGGC
>NW_011484335.1:8691-9466 GCF_000754665.1 Bison bison bison
TAAATGAAAATATGTTATAAAATCTATGGGATGCAGCAAAAGCAGTTCTTAGAGGGATGTTCATAGTGCACAGGTCTTGCTCAAGAAGTAAGTACATTCAAGTAAACACCTTAACCTACCACATTTAAAATAATTAGAAAGAGATGACAAAGCAAAGCAGTAAAGCCAGCAGAAGGAAATGCATAAAAATCAGAGAAAAGATAAATAAAATGAAAACCAAAATAAAGCAATAGAAATATCAAGGAAGATGAAAGCTTTTAATTTTTAAATTTATTTTTTAATTGGAGGAAGTGTGCTTTAAAATATCGTGCTTGTTTCTATGAATAACATGAATCAGCCATAATTATACATATATACTCTCCCTTGTAGGCCTCCATCCCCTTCACACATGTCCTCCCTCTAGATCATCACAGAGCACCAGGCTGGCCTCCCTGAATTATACAGAAACTTCCCACCATCTTTTTATTTACACATCATAGTGTATATATGTCAATGCTACTTTAACTTTTGGACCCAACCTCCCCTTCCCCTACTGGGTCCACAAGTCTGTTTTCTCATTCTGAGTCTCCAATCTTTCCCTGTAAATAGTTTCGTCACTATAATTTTTCCAGATTCCATATGTGTTACTATACAATATTTATTTTTCTCTTTCCGACTTACTTCACTCTGAATAACAGGCTCTAGGTTCATCCATTTCACTACAATTGACTTAAATCCATTCCTTTTTATGTATGAGTAATATTCCATTGTATATATGTACCACATCTTCTTTATC
>NW_011484335.1:9566-10491 GCF_000754665.1 Bison bison bison
GTAATCACCTTAAATGTCAATGAACTAAATGCTACATCAAAAGATGTATGTGCATGCTAAATTGCTTCAGTCATGTCTGACTCTTTACAACCCTATGTACTGTACCTTGCCAGGCTCTTCTGTCCAGGGGATTCTCCAGGCAAGAATATTGGAGTGGATATAGGGTGGCTAATTGGATAAGGAAGCAAGATCCAATAATATGCCTACAAGAGATTTGTTTAAGAATGAAAAACACACAGACTTAAAGTAAGGGGATGGAAAATGATATATGATCCAAATTAAAATAAGAAAGTGAGATAGCAATATTCTTATCAGATAAAATAAACTTTAAAGCAAATGATATAATGAAAGACAAAGAAGGATATTATATAATGTTGAAAGGATCAATAAGAAAAAAAGAGGATATTACACTTGTTAACATACAAAATCCAATACAAAAGCACCTAAATACATAAATCACATGCTAACAAACATAAAGAGAGGAATTTACAATAAGATAATAATAGTAGGAGGTTTTAGTACCCCATTGACATCCGTGGACATACCATCCAGGTAGAAATTTTGTAAGACAACAGAAGTCCTAAATGACATATTAGAGCAGATGGGCTTAATTGATATAAGTCAAGACACACCATCCATAAAAAGAAGAACACACATTCTTCTCAAGTGCACATGGAACTTTCTCCAGAATAGAGAGCATAATGGGTCACAAAACAAGCCTCTACAAACTCATGAGGGTAGAAGTTATATCAAGCAGAAGTTCTGACTACAACAAAATGAAATGAGAACACTTTATATTCTTGGGCTCAAAAATCACTGTGGATGGTGACTGCAGTCGTCAAATTAAAAGATGCTTGCTCCTTGGAAGAAAAACTATGAAAAACCTAGACAGCATATTAAAAAGCAGAGACATCACTTTGCCCAT
>NW_011484335.1:13795-14129 GCF_000754665.1 Bison bison bison
CCTCTCCCACAGAGTCCAAAAGACTGTTCTATACTTCTATGTCTCTTTTGCTGTCTCGCATACAGGGTTGTCGTTACCATCTTTCTAAATTTCATATATATGCATTAGTATACTGTATTGGTTTTCTTTCTGGCTTACTTCACTCTGTATAGTAGGCTCCAGTTTCGTCCACCTCATTAGAACTGATTCAAATGTATTCTTTTTAATGGCTGAGGAATACTCCATTGTGTATATGTACCATAGCTTTCTTATCCATTCATCTGCTGATGGACATCTAGGTTGCTTCAATGTCCTGGCTATTATAAACAGTGCTGCGATGAACATTGGGGTACAC
>NW_011484336.1:0-1111 GCF_000754665.1 Bison bison bison
TAAGATTATTTCAAGCATATTCTTATTTTTTTGTGTATAGTTATTTCTACTTTTACTTTGGTTTCCTATTTTCTGTGCCTTTTGATTCTGTTGCATCTCTTCATTTTTCTTTTTAAACAGGTATGCATTTCGATATTAATTGTGATTTTCTGTTATTCTGTGGGGGCTGTATCTGATCTTCTTGTCAGATTTGCTTTCTTTATTTTTCAGTTTTATATATGTATATATATATTCTTTCTTTCTTAAGCAGCAGGAGGAAACAAACTAGTGATTTTTTTTTTCATTCTCTATACAAATTTAAAAGGAATTTTCTCTTAAAATGCTGTGTTGCCATAATGATACCTGGTTTCATCTGAAGTTAACTATTCTTAAACCTAGAGATAACTAATGCATTTTTCTTATGGAAATGTTTGTCTTAAGCTATACTAATGTACTATGCATTTACTCCAAACTCTGTCCTCAAGTCGGTTCTGCCTAATAGCTCAGAACCTACTTGACAAATCAGTATGTTATACTCAGATATTGTTTCCCTAATCTATGTAAAGGAAACTATTTGTATGATAATCTATCCTTATTTAAGATTCAGGTTCATCATTTTATGGCCCTGGATGGATTGTCTGGTGCCAAGATGATCCCAAAATTCAACTTATGAGTGAGTCGCCTGGTGCCATTCTGAGTTTTAATACATTCGTCTCTTTCATTAAAAGACTGCTAGTTATTATATAACATTCAGCTGAAGACTAGCAGAGGAGTACTCTGTCTGCCCCCTTCTGATTCCTATGTCAGAAGCTTCCTCTATCTCCTCTATACTTTAATAAAACTTTATTACACAAAGCCTTATCTGGCCCCAGATTGTATTCTCCTCCAGAGGCCAACAATTTAGGCGCCTTTTCATTCAGCAACAATATTTCATCTTGGGGACTCATCTGGGATCCTTCAGGACAAGGTAAGGATGCTTGGAGCTCTAGTTCTTTGTTCTCCTAGTGAACACGTTTTCTGCTGTACATTACTAATTTTACAGTGTGCTTGTGTGAGTGAATGAAATGCCCTGCACCAAGCAAGTGAGGAGCTTTTCTCTGTGGTTCCCGAATGATCTCATATAGCTTATTGC
>NW_011484336.1:4586-5643 GCF_000754665.1 Bison bison bison
AAGAGATCTCTAGTCTTTCCATTCTGTTGTTTTCCTCTATTTCTTTGCATTGATCGCTGAAGAAGGCTTTCTTATCTCTTCGTGCTATTCTTTGAAACTCTGCATTCAGATGTTTATGTCTTTCCTTTTCTCCTTTGCTTTTTGCTTCTCTTCTTTTCACAGCTATTTGTAAGGCGTCCCCAGACAGCCATTTTGCTTTTTTGCATTTCTTTTCCATGGGGATGGTCTTAATCCCTGTCTCCTGTACAATGTCACGAAACTCATTCCATAATTCGTCATTGTACTAAAGAAGTAGCTGTTATGCATTGCAAGGGGCACAGCAGGGATGAGAGTAAAGTAGACCAAGGTATTCAGTTGGCTGACTATCAAGCCAGAAATGCAGCACTTTAGGAAACCCCTTCACCAATGACACCTTTGATCTGGACAGGTCCTATGAAACAGAAATAATCACAATATACTGAGGAAAAATTAGAAAGATATGAAAAAAGAGGAGCAAAGTTTACCTATAAAGAGTGGTTACAGTCTGAGGATGAATGATTAATAATTCCTGAAAATGCTCAGTGAAAAATTCTTAAGGATTTACATCAGAGTTTTCATTTAGGTACAGACAGTACTTACAAAATGACTTCTCGTTTGTTTGAAGGAAAAAAATGTAAAGAAAACTTTAAAGAATATTATCAAAAGTTGTGAGGTTTATCAGAAAAGTAACCCAAAGACAGAAAAGCTGGCAATATCGGGATAACAACGAAGTGGGAAGTATCCTGGAGACGCCTGGGAAATTTATTTTACTCATATGCCAAAAGCTAATGGATATTCTTGCTTACAAGTTTGGGTAGATACTTTTACTGGATGGATTCAGTCTTTTCCCTGTTGTAGTGTACAATAAGGATGTTATAAAGATTTTAATCCATGAAATTATCCCCAGGTTTGGGGTGCCATGGAGCCTTCAGAGTGACAATGGCTCCGCCTTTAATACTGCTGTAACTCAGGGAATATCTAAAGCTCTAGGAATAGAATATCATTTACACTGTTCCTGGAGACCCCAATCCTCAAAAAA
>NW_011484336.1:8995-10063 GCF_000754665.1 Bison bison bison
ACACTAGAAATGGAACTCCTGATAAAAATTCAACAAGTTCAAAAAAAAAATAAAAAATAAAAAGAAACACAAGCATCCCAAGGAAGAAGAGACCTGACAAAGTTAATTGATACTTGTAGGACCTTTCACCCAAACACAGCAGAATATATATTTGTCTAAAGTGAAAGTGAAATATTTTCAGGATAAATCACAAATGGAATCTCAAATCAAGCCTTGGTAAATTTAAGATAATTGTAATTGTATCAGTCTCTCTCTCTCTCTCTCTTTTTTTTTTTTAACCACAATGCTATGATTTACATACCAGATTTTGAGGGCAGGGACTGTGAAAAACACGAATCAATTTAGGCTAATAAATACACGTCTACAAGGCCAAGAGATCACTGATGAAATCAGAGAAAATATAAAAGAAAACATTTTAGAAGCAAATAGTATTAAAAACATGATTATCCAAAACTTATGGAGCATGGTAAAGCAGTAAAAGAGTGAAGTTGATAAATACTACAAATCACAAGTAATCTACATAACCTTATATCTAAAGCATTTAGAGAAAGAAGAAAAAAACATACACAATTCCCCAAAGTGAATAGAAGGGGAGAAAATGATAGAAATCAGAGCAGACATTAAAGAAAATAAATGATGAAAAAATTAGACAAAATCACTATCACTAAAAGGTCTCTGTTGGAGAGAAAAAATGAAATAGTCAAATCATGGTCCAGACTTATCAAGAAAAAAAGGACAAACTCTTAAATCAATCAAATTTGACATGACAAAGGATGACATTGTTACTTGTACCACAGAAGTAACAAGGAATCATAAGAGATACAGCAAACAACTATGTCAATAAAATTTAGAATCTGAAATCCATGGACAAATGCTTAGAAATTCAAGTAAGAGAAACAGAAATATGAACAGAGCAATTAAAACATTAATATTTAAACTGAGATGAAAATTTTCCAGTTCACAAAATTAAAGCCAGATGGCTTCACATGGAAATTTTATGAACCAGTCAGAGAACTGCTAACACATGAACTTCTGAAACTCTTCCAAAATTCTACACAAACTCATCCT
>NW_011484336.1:13710-14690 GCF_000754665.1 Bison bison bison
TGTACTGGAGTGAGGTGCCATTGCCTTCTCTGAAAAATGGTATACTTGTTTACAAATTTTTCAATGCGTAAAAAATTAAAGAAAACATTCCGAAAGAACCAATATTTCAAAGTGTAAGTAACAAGGGAAATTAGAAAATTATCTGAGGTGAATGTAAGTGAAAGCACCTTTAGCAAATCATCAGATCCTGCAAAAATACATACCTGCAGTTATATAACTCCTACAAAAGGTATACTGCTACCTATAGACAGCAAAATTATATACCTAAACTTTCAACATATACATATGAATGTATCAGTTCAGTTCAGTTCAGTCACTCAGTCGTGTCTACTCTCTGCGACCCCATGAATCGGAACACACCAGGCATCCCTGTCCATCACCAACTCCTGGAATTCACTCAGACTCAAGTCCATTGAGTCAGTGATGCCATCTCACCATCTCACCATCTGTCGTCCCCTTCTCCTCCTGCCCCTAATCCCGCCCAGGATCAAAGAATTTTCCAATGAGTCAACTCTTCGCATGAGATGGCCAAAGTACTGGAGTTTCAGCTTTAGAATCTTTCCTTCCAAAGAAATCTCAAGGCTGATCTCCTTCAGAATGGACTGGTTGGATCTCCTTGCAGTCCAAGGGACTCTCAAGAGTCTTCTCCAACACCACAGTTCAAAAGCTTCAATTCTTCAGCACTCAGCTTTCTTTACAGTCCCACTCTCACATCCACACATGACCACTGGAAAAACCATAGCCTTGACTAGACGGAACTTTGTTGGTAAACTAATGTCTCTGCTTTTCAATATGCTATCTAGATTGGCCATAACTTTTCTTCCAAGGAGTAAGTGTCTTTTAATTTCATGGCTGCAGTCATCATCTACAGTGATTTGTACCCCCCAAATAAAGTCTGACACTGTTTCCACTGTTTCCTCATCTATTTCCCATGAAATGATGGGACCAGATGCCATGATCTTCGTTTTCTTAATGTTAAG
>NW_011484337.1:0-575 GCF_000754665.1 Bison bison bison
CTCCAGTACTTTGGCCACCTCATGCAAAGAGTTGAGTCACTGGAAAAGACTCTGATGCTGGGAGGGATTGGGAGCAGGAGGAGAAGGGGACGACAGAGGATGAGATGGCTGGATGGCATTGCTGACTCGATGGACCTGAGTCTCAGTGAACTCCGGGAGTTGGTGATGGACAGGGAGGCCTGGCGTGCTGCGATTCATGGGGTCGCAAAGAGTCGAACACGACTAAACGACTGAACTGAACTGAACTGAACTGATCCTATTCATGTGCACTCCAGTCTCATGCCTTTAGTTCCGTTCAGTTCTGTGGTGCAGTGGAAATTGATAGAAGTGCAGGACACTTTTTGAAATGAAAACTCTTCTGACAGGAAATTATCCCCAAATTTGTCCTTGAATAAATAGGGATAAAGTAGAAAAGGATTGGGGCTTCCCAGGTGGCCCTAGTGGTGAAGAACCAGCCTGTCAAGGCACGAGACATAAGAGACGCAGGTTGAAGATCCCCTGGAGGAGGGCATGGCAACCCACTCCAGTGTTCTTACCTGGAGAATCCCATGGACAGAGGAGCCTAGCGGGCTACA
>NW_011484337.1:3941-5524 GCF_000754665.1 Bison bison bison
TTATAGCCGCAGCTTCTCTGGTGTTCAAGGCTCATCAAGGCTCATGCGGACAAGGACTCTGCAGTGCTTGCCTGTGACCAGGGTCGCAGGTCGAGAATGTGGAGAGAGGGGAAGAGGGGTGCAGGGGTGGGGCAGTTTACCAGGCATGTAGTTGTTCCAGACACCCTGCCTCCAGCAGCTCTTCGAGGGATGCTTAAGGTCTACACAACATGCCAGATCCCAGGATTCTCTGGGAAAGACCTGAGGTTCTGTCTGGCCAGGAGCTGTTGAGACCGAGTAGGGAGTTAGGAGGATGTGAGCTGTGATGGGAGAACAGCCATATTCCTGAGGGTAAACAGGCTGCTCTTAAGGAACTCAGGAATCTTGTCCACAACTCCCTGGCAGTGTCAAGGAGTCCTGACTGTATCTCTTAGGATACTCTTGAAGGATGGAGGTGGTGCAAGTTTCAGAAAGAAGTTGGATCTGTGGGCACCATATGCAGGTGCCCTGGCAAAATTTGGTGGGAAAATAAAAGATGCAGGACCATGAAGCCATCAGGGATTCTTAGGACTTTTGTGACTGCAACCTCAACTCTGGCTCACTTACGTAGCTCTGCAGGCACCTAAACCCACTTGTGCGTCTGCACATCCCTCTCTCTTCTTCCTGGGCGAGGCCCCAGGGGAGTTTATTAAGAAGTGCTGACTGTCGTATAAAATGTGAAGGAGTAGGAAACATCTCAAACACTGGCAAGCATGTGGAGTAACAGAAACTTTTATTGCTGGTGGGAATTTGAATAATAAAACAATCCAATAAATTATGAGTATGAGATTCAAACAGATGATTCGCCACAGAAGATACATAGGTGGTGAATATTTATAATGAATGATATTCAACATCATTAATCATTAGGGAAATGCAAATTAAATCAAAATAATATGCCGCTTTTGAAACTTTAAAAACTGTACCTACTAAGTATTGTCAAAAACATGAAGGAACTTAAATACTCATATTCTGCTACTGGAAATATGAAATAGTGTAGCTATGTTGTCATTTATTAAAAAGTTAGATATATGATCTATTCATCTGATCTATTCATAGCATCTCTTTTGTTGTTGTTTGTATGCAAGAGGGGAAGATGTCTGAATTTTACTGAATTTCAACTCTCCCGTGGTGGAGGGGTGGGGGGTGGGAATCTAGGAAACAAGCAGAAAAGGGAGTGACTGCCCCCACACCCCAGAGGGGACCCAGAACTGTTTCAGCTGCATTCTGTGCCAAGTCAGCCTTTTATGTCATCCTTCCTTTGCTAAGTGTGTTCATGAGTTCCATGTGATACCAAGCCATGGGTTTTACAGGCACTCTAGGTGTTTAAAGGTGTATACACCTGATGGCTTCCCTAGGAAGCAGATGCCAAAGTGATGCCCACTGTGCAGGTAGGGTTCTGGGGAGATGCTGAGATGCACATGGCTTGTCTCCTGTCATATGAGGAGGAGGAGGAGGAGCCAGGTCTGAACCCAGCTGCTTCCTCAAGGCTGGGTCCCTGGCCACACCCAGGCTTCCCAGGGACTGTGGGGTAGGCTGTGTTGGAGTCACTGTGATGGACGTGG
>NW_011484337.1:5624-6246 GCF_000754665.1 Bison bison bison
ATCATTCCTGGGCTTCCCTGGTGGCTGCTCTGGTAAAGAATCCACATGCAATATGGGAGACCTGGGTTCGATCCCTGGGCTGAGAAGATCCCCTGGAGAATGGAAAGGCTGCCCACTCCAGTATTCTGGCCCGGAGAATTCCATGGGCTATATAGTCCATGGGGTTGCAAAGAGTTGGACATGAATGAGCAACTTTCATTCTTTCTACCGACTTCTTTTTGTGCTTATAAAAGTGTGATAAAGACTGCATGGGTGATGAATGATCCCAAGAAGACTATGTCATTTTCAACAAAATCCACTGAACCACCACCAAGACCTACAGAAGAAACCGGGGTTGGTGAAGATGACCAGACCCTACTCGGCCTGGAGGGGCCTCTTGTTCCCAGAGCTAAGACTTCCTTGTGTGTCTTGGAAGCACAGCAGCTCTGTGGAGGGTGTGGTTCTACTTCTCTTCAGGCTGAGAAGAGCCTAGGAGCCCTCCATCCCTGGAGCAATGTCTCCTTCTCCAGTCCACAGGTGTTCAGACTGGGGATCTCCAGGCCAGGGCACTCACTGCCACCTCCTTCAGCCGAGGAAGGAGGCAGAGCCCAGGAGCCCACTGTTACAGCCGTAGCTCCTCTGG
>NW_011484337.1:9336-10650 GCF_000754665.1 Bison bison bison
TCATTGGAAGGACTGATGCTGAAGCTGAAACTCTAATAGCTTGGCCACCTGATACAAAGAACTGACTCCTTTGAAAAGACCCTGATGCCGGAAAAGATTGAAGACAGGAGGAGATCCAGACGACAAAAGATGAGAGGGGTTGGATGGCATCATCGACTCAATGGACATGAGTTTGCATGAACTTCAGGAGTTGGTGATGGACAGGGAGGCCTGGCGTGCTGCAGTCCATGGGGTAGCAAAGAGTCGGACATGACCGATTGACTGAACTGACTGTGAGGGGTGAGTTCTGGGCCACACAGGGAGGAGACCCACTAGCAAAGACGCCTCAGACCACCCATCTGGCGGACTGCAGTTTGACAAGATTTTCTATTGTGAATTCCTGAGCTGAGCCTTCTCTGGAAAGCTCTGTGAAGATTTCTCTTCTTGGAAACACACATGCAAAGGCAGACACGTAGGTAATCTTTTCTTCTCTCACAGTTGCACACTTCCACAAGTGACTCCATAACCAACATCTGTGTGACTAGGTGTATGCTGAATCATGTCTGACTCTCTGTGACCCCATGGACTGTGGCAACCCAACGTCTCTGACCATGGGATTCTTCAGGCAAGAACACTGGAGTGGGTTGCATTTCCTCCTCCAGGGGGTCTTCCTGGCCCAGGGATCACACCTGAGTCTCCTATGTCTTCTTCATTGGCAGGTTGATTTTTTACAACTGAGTCACCTGGTAAGCCTGTCCAATATCTGCAACTTCTGAGGTTTTAGGTGCAGGTGGTTACTAAGTCCACAGGCAGACAGCTTCCAGCAGGGCTGTTCTTGGAACTCAATGATGTCAGCAGGAATCAAGTAATCATCTCTCCTGACCTCTCAGCTTTCCTTAGTGAGGCCCATGGGCTCGCAAAATGTCAGACATGACAGGAATGACTTAACACACACACACCTCTCTCAGGTGGCTCTGCTTCATGAGAGCAAGATGGCATCAACTGCTACAGGGTGAGACCACGTGCCCACCAACAGAAACAGAGCTTCTCTTCTCCAGGATTTCAGCACAAGACCCATAGCAGCTTTATAGGAAATATCAATAAACCATAGTAAGATGGCAGTAAAATAGGAATAACCCAAGTATCTGCTAAACAGGTAAATGGATACATGGATTGTGGTATATCCATAAACTGAAGCACTACTTTGCAATACATGAAATGACATTTATATTAAAACACATTACAAAAAGATGAATGGCACAATAATCATTCTGAGCAAAAGAAAGTGAGATTAAAAAAGAAGAGGATATAATATATGATTCTATTTATATAATG
>NW_011484338.1:0-585 GCF_000754665.1 Bison bison bison
GCAACAAGCATTGGTTCATCAATGAAATCTTTTACTAGTTTTATTCTGACAGTTTCTAACTCTTTGAGAGGCTCTAAGCTATTTGAATATCTTAAGCTTCCCATGCCTCTCAAGGCTGGGAGACTGTAAACAATCGTATGCATAGCTGTAGGAGTCCCAGTAAACTTGTCAGGTGAGTTAGAGAGCTATCTGAGGGGTTTGGATTTAAACACTCCTAATTGCCCAGGAACTTTATTAATTGGAGCTGTAAGTTAACTCTTTGACAGAGAGAGCGAGATGGTGGTAGAGGACAGCCCTCAGTAAAGTCAGAGGTGAGAGCACAAAGCAATAAAGTAGGCAGAGTCTGGTTTTTTGCGGGTAGATGCTCGAGAATATCCAGGGGGACTCCTGAGGCTCGATCCCGCCTTTGCGTATGCCGAGCCTCCTTCCTCATGACCTTTGTCACGAGTGGAATGTCTCTCGCCGGCTCCCGGTATTGAAGCAACAGTTAGAACTGGGCATGGAACAACAGACTGGTTCCAAATAGGAAAAGGAGTACGTCAAGGCTGTATATTGTCACCCTGCTTATTTAACTTATATGCAGAG
>NW_011484338.1:685-1512 GCF_000754665.1 Bison bison bison
AAACTACTGCACAATTGCACTCATCCCACATGCTAGTAAAGTAATGCTCAAAATTCTCCAAGCCAGGCTTCAGCAATACATGAACCGTGAACTTCCTGATATTCAAGCTGGTTTTAGAAAAGGCAGAGGAACCAGAGATCAAATTGCAGACATCCGCTGGATCATCAAAAAAGCAAGAGAGTTCCAGAAAATCATCTATCTCTGCTCTATTGATTATGCCAAAGCCTTTGACTGTGTGGATCACAATAAACTGTGGAAAATTCTGAAAGAGATGGGAATACCAGACCACCTGATATGCCTCCTGAGAAATCTGTATGCAGGTCAGGAAGTGCTGAGGTCCAGCCCCGGCTGCTCCAGGGTATTCGAAGGGGAGACGGCGTCGGCAACTATTTATTTATTTATTCATCAAAGATATAAAGAATAATAGAATGAAGATAGCTCAGTAGGAAAATTCAGTGGAGAAAAGAAGCTGAGTAACTTGGTTTACGCGGAAAATCAATATAACCCGTGACACCAGGTTAGCTCTGACCATGGAGGCTGCAGGCGCCCTCTGGAATAGTGGAAGGTGCCCCACCTTAGACACCTTCTCGAGTGGGTCTTAGAAGCCCAGGCAAATAAATGGTCGCAGAGGATATCCGTGCTCCAGATGGAGACTCAGCTGGAAATTGAGGGGAAGAATGACATGGGGAGACCAAGCTTTGGTGAGCAAAGCCCGTAGCTTTATTTTCAACAGGGGCTTATATACCCTAAGTTACACATAGAGGATAATAGGGGATGCAAAGTCAGCAGTCTTTGATCCTTATCAAAAACCAGGGTTTCTTTCCTGC
>NW_011484338.1:4232-6546 GCF_000754665.1 Bison bison bison
CGGACACGACTGAAGTGACTTAGCAGCAGCAGCAGCAATAATATAATACATTTATCTATGGACTTTTCAGGTGGCTCAGTGGTAAAGGATCTGCCAATGGAGGATATACAGGAGACACAGGTGTGTCTTTAGACTATACTACAAAGCTACAGTCATCAAGACAGTATGGTACTGGCACAAAAATAGAAATATAGACCAATGAAATAAGATAGAAAGGCCAGAGATAAACCCAAACACATATTGACACCTTCACTTTGATAAAGGGGGCAAAAATATACAAAGGGGCAAAGACAGTCTCTTCAATAAGTGCTGCTGGGAAAACTGGGCAGCTATGTGTAAAGAATGAAATTAGAACACTTTTTAACACCCTATACAAAGATAAATTCAAAATGGATTAAAAACCTAAGTGTAAGACTAGAAACTATCAAATTCTTATAGGCAAACATAGGCAAAACACTCTATGATATAAAGCACAGCAAGATTTTCTGTGATCCACCTCCTAGACTAATGGAAATAAAAGAAGAAATAAGCAAGTGGGACCTAGTTAAACTTTAAGGTTTTTGCACAGCAAAGGGAACTATAAGGTGAAAAAGCAACCCTCAGAATTAAAGAAAATAATAGCAAATTAAACAACTGATAAAGGTTAATTTCCAAATTTAGAAGCAGCTCATAAAACTGAATACCAGAAAAACAAATAACCTAATAAAAAAGTGGGGAAAATACCTAAACATACATTTCTTAAAAGAAGATATACAAATGGCTAATAAACACATGAAAAGATACCCAGCATCTCTCATTATTAGAGAAATGCAAATCAAAACTACAATGAGATATCACCTCACACTGGTCAGAATGGCCATTATCAAAAAGTCTACAAACAATAAATGCTGGAAAGCATGTGGAGAAAAGAGAACACTCTTGCACTGTTGGTGGGAATGTAAATTGATACAGCCACTATGGAAGACAGTATGGAGATTCCTTAAAAACCTAGGAATAAAACCACCCTATGACCCAGCAATCCCACCACAAGTCATATACTCTGAGGAAATCAAAGTTGAAAAAGACACATGTACCCCTTGTTCATTGTAGCACTATTTATAATAGCTAGAACATGGAAGCAACCTAGGTGTCCATTGACAGATGAATGGGTATAGAAGTTGTGGTACATATACACAATGGAATATTACTCAGCTGTAAAAAGGAACACATTTGAGTCAGTTCTAATGAGGTGGATGAACCTAAAGCTTATTATACAGAGTGAAGTAAGTCAGAATAAGAAAAACAAATACTGTGAACCATGAACTTCCAGATGTTCAAGCTGATTTTAGAAAAAGCAGAGGAACCAGAAATCAAATTGCCAACATCAACTGGATCATTGAAAAAGCAAGAGAGTTCCAGAAAAACATCTATTTCTGCTTTATTGACTATGCCAAAGCCTTTGACTGTGTGGATCACAATAAACTGTGGAAAATTCTGAAAGAGATAGGAATACCAGACCATTGGACCTGCCTCTTGAGAAACCTGTATGCAGGTCAGGAAGCAACAGTTAGAACTGGACATGGAACAACAGACTGGTTCCAAATAGGAAAAAGAGTATGTCAAGGCTGTATATTGTCACCCTGGTTATTTAACTTATATGCAGAGTACATCATGAGAAACCCTGGACTGGAAGAAGCACAAGCTGTAATCAAGACTGCTGGGAAAAATATCAATAACCTCAGATATGCAGATGACACTACCTTTATGGCAGAAAGTGAAGAACTAAAGAGCCTTTTGATTAAAGTGAAAGAGGAGAGTGAAAAAGTTGGCTTAAGCTCAACATTCATAAAACTAAGATCATGGGATCAGGTCCCATCACTTCAATTTAAATAGATGGGGAAACCATGGAAACAGTGGTTGACTTTATATTGGGGGGCTCCAAAATCATTGCAGATGGTGATTGCAGCCATGAAATTAAAAGGCGCTTGCTCCTTGGAAGAAAAGTTATGACCAGCCTAGACAGCATATTAAAAAGCAAAGATATTACCTTTGCCAACAAAAGTCCATCTAGTCAAGGCTATGGTTTTTCTAGTAGTCATATATAGATGTGAGAGTTGGACTATAAAGAAAGCTGAACCTGGACTGGCATCTTTCCTATTACACACTATGCTACAACAGAAGTCTTCAAATATGTGAAGTATGCAATACCCACGCTTATGTAAACTACATTTTTAGGAAAAAGTAGATTTGCCGAGACAAACAGTATATACATTTACAAAATTACAAACATTTCCTAAAAAAAAAAAAAAAAAGAAAGCTGAGTGCAGAAGAATTG
>NW_011484338.1:6646-7370 GCF_000754665.1 Bison bison bison
GGCATCACCAACTCTATGGACATGAGTTTGAGTGAACTCCGGGAGTTGGTGATGGACAGGGAGGCCTGGCGTGCTGTCATCCATGGGGTCACAGAGAGTCAGACACGACTGAGTGACTGAACTGAACTGAAAACTAGATAATACTCTGTCAGTGTATATCTTCAGACAGAAGTCCTCAACATAATTCATTCTAAATATATATAGCATAGGAATTGATACTATATTCTCAGACATGGAAAATTATATGATGTCAGCTTCAGTTATTTGAAAATTATTTATGAAGTGGTACATGAGTGGTACACAGATTACAGATTATGGATTTATGAATATGCACCAATAAATGCTTACATATATTTATGGGGGTACTCAGGTGCTCAGTCATGTCTGACTCTTTGTGACCTCATGGACTGTAGCCTACCAGGCTTCTCTGTCCATAGAATTTTTTTCAGCAAGAATACTGGAACAGGTTGCCATTTCCTCCTCTGGGGGATTTTTCTGACCCAGGGATTGAACTCACATCTTCTGTGTCTCCTTCATTAGCAAGCAGGTTCTTTACCACTGCACCATGTTGGAAGACCACATATATGTATATACAAATTATATAAGTAAATTATTGATATATGCAGTTAATACATAATCCAATATGTGACTATTTTATATATATATATATATATATAACTATATATATGCTCTATGCTCATTTATATAAGATATATACATTTTT
>NW_011484338.1:10964-11615 GCF_000754665.1 Bison bison bison
AGTCTGAGTGAACTCTGGGAGTTGGTGATGGACAGGGAGGCCTGGCGTGCTGCAGTTCATGGGGTTGCAAAGAGTTGGACTGATCTGAGCGACTGATCTGATCTGATAGTTTCTTTTGTTGTGCAGAAGCTTTTAATTTTAATTAGATCCCGTTTGTTTATTTTTGCTAATATTTGCAATATTCTGGGAGGTGGGTCATAGAGGATCCTGATGTGATTTATGTCAGAGAGTGTTTTGCCTATGTTCTCCTCGAAGAGTTTAATAGTTTCTGGTCTTATGTTTAGGTCTTTAATCCATTTTGAGTTTATTTTTGTGTATGGTGTTAGAAAGTGTTCTATTTTCATTCTTTTACAAGTGATTGACCAGTTTTCCCAGCACCACTTGTTAAAGAGATTGTCTTTTCTCCATTATATATTCTTGCCTCCTTTGTCAAAGATAAGGTGTCCATAGGTGCGTGGGTTTATCTCTGGGCTTTCTATTTTGTTCCATTCATCTATATTTATGTCTTTGTGCCAGTACCATACTGTCTTGATGACTGTGGCTTTGTAGTAAAGCCTAAAGGCAGGCAGGTTGATTCCTCCAGTTCCATTCTTCTTTCTCAAGATTGCTTTGGCTATTCGAGGTTTTTTGTATTTCCATACAAACTGTGAA
>NW_011484339.1:0-584 GCF_000754665.1 Bison bison bison
TCCTTTAAGATGGACTGGTTGGATCTCCTTGCAGTCCAAGGGACTCTCAAGAGTCTTCTCTAACACCACCTATATTTCCTATATTAGAGTTAATAATTTTCTCCATAAAGGTATTAGGCCTACCTGATTAAGGTAATGCCTAAGATATTTTTAAATTTTGATGCAATTGTGAATAGTATATTTTCTATTAATTGGTTGTTGCTGGCATGGGAAAATGCTGTTGATTTTGTATCTGGAAGTCTTGCTTAACTCTTCATAGTTTTAATGATTTGCTAATTCTACACATTCTTCTATGCAAACAATCATATAATTTGCAAGTAATGATATTTTTAAGGTCTTCCTTCTAATCCGTAAACTTCTTTATATTTTATGTATTTTTTATAACATTGTCCAGGACCTGCAATACCATGTTAAACTGCGGTGACAGCTGGCTGCTTTGTACTCATTTTGGTTTTAATGGAAATATAACTAATGTTATTCCATTAAGTATAATATTTTCTATAAGTTTTTGAACACTTATCAAGTACCCAGCTTTTATGACTTTTAAAAATAATCATAAATGGATGTTGAACCTTACCAAATAT
>NW_011484339.1:3939-4779 GCF_000754665.1 Bison bison bison
CTATGGACTATAGCCTGCCAGGCTCCTCTGTCCAGGGAATTCTCCAGCAAGAATACTGGAGTTGGTAGCCATTCCCTTCTCCAGTGGATGTCCCTTTACCATCTGAGCCACTGGTGAAACATATCTAGTGAGAAGATAACATGAGCAGTGTATAATTCTCACAGCATCACATTAGGATGCATATCATGTCAAGCCATTCCATTATTGTTGAGGTCTAGCTTTACCACTAGGTTAATGTGACCACCAGATCTGTCTATTGTAAAGCACTATTTCCCTTTTGGTCTAATCAGCCACAGCTTGAGGGTGAACAGGGTCATTTGGTATAGACTATGGTGGTGTATACCCAGCAGGGATGTGAAAAACAGGCAATAAGTCATCACTGGTATATACAAATACTCCAAAGATGATAATAAATTGAAAAGAACTGTAAGAGAATTGCTTATAGAAACATACACAAGGGAGCAATCATTTATGTGTGCCTAGAGTGGAGATGGAGGCTGTGGAGGAAATAAGGGAAAGCTGTGGAGCAAAGGTGATATTTGAAAATTAAGTCTTTCAATATGAGTTGGGGTTTATTAGTGGTTGAAAGTTATGGGGGGAAAAGCATGAGGGAAAAAAAGGTAGAGGCCTGAAATTATATGGTTTAGCTGTGAGAAAAAAGTCCTGAGTGCTAGCATATATGATGCATGTAAATGAGTGACTGGGAGATAAGGTTGGAAAGGTAGACTAGGATAGGTAGTGAAAAACCCTGAACTCCATGCTAGGGAATTTAGCCATGATTCTGTAAGAAATGATGCTAAGGAATGTTTCTAAGCAAAGGAATATTCATATTGGGCTTTT
>NW_011484339.1:4879-5740 GCF_000754665.1 Bison bison bison
TAGGAATCTTTGAAAAGTTCTGATGTATCCCTGGGGATCTAGATGGCCATGAACATGTGCACGTCTGAGCAAATACCCAAGAAAGAACTGAGAAGACCTAATCTCTTATCTGGCTGACCTTGAAGTTATGCAAAAGCAGGAAGTAAAGGCTAAGATGGGATTGTAAACTGCCAATATTGAAGGCATTTGTCAACAAACCTCCTACCTCAGTAAAAGGTAGGAGGCTTACTAGTTTGAGGTGGTTGAGGTAACTGCTGTTCAGTCATGAGCTGACCACTCAGATATCTGAACAGAGGCTTCAGTGGCCACAAAAGGCTAAGAATATAATCTCTGAAGAATTAGTTAAGGGAAGACACTAAACAAATATCAATAACACACCCTGGGGAAGGAAAATCTGATTTCCAGAGTTGCCACATTATTTTATTTAAAACATCCAATTTTCAACAACAAAAAATTACAAGACACACAAAGAAATGGGAAAGTATGGTACATACACTTAAAAAATGTAGTCAGTAGAAACTATCCCTGAGGAAGCCCTGAATTTTGATATACCAGTACTATACAATGAATACAAATAAGCAATTATAAATATGCTCAAAAAATTAAAGGAAACCGTGTATCAAGAGTTAACAGAGGTATGAAAATGATGTCCACCAAATAGAGAATATCAGTAAAGAGAATTTATAAGGCAGAACCAAATAGAAATTTCACAGTTGAAAAGTGCAGTTCATTAGAGTCAGTCTCAAAAGCAGATTTGAACTAGCAGAAGAAATAATCAGACATGTTTAAGATAGGACCGTTGAGATTATCCAGTGTGAGGAACAGAAAAAAAAAAAAAAAATAGATGAAAAAAATGAATAG
>NW_011484339.1:8403-9053 GCF_000754665.1 Bison bison bison
CTGCCATAAGGATGGTGTCATCTGCATATCTGAGGTTATTGATATTTCTCCCAGCAATCTTGATTCCAACCTGTGCTTCCTCAAGCCCAGTGTTTCTCATGATGTACTCTGCATAGAAGTTAAATAAACAGGGTGAAAATATGCAGTCTTGACGTACTCCTTTTCCTGTTTGGAACCAGTCTGTTGTTCCATGTACAGTTCTAACTGTTGCTTTCTGAACTGAATACAGGTTTCTCAAGAGGCAGGTCAGGTGGTCTGGAATTCCCATCTCTTGAAGAATTTTCCACAGTTTATTGTGATCCACGCAGGCAAAGGCTTTGGCATAGTCAATAAAGCAGAAATAGATGTTTTGCTGGTACTCTCTTGCTTTTTTGATGATCCATTGGATGTTGGCAATTTGATCTCTGGTTCCTCTGCCTTTTCTAAAACCAGCTTGAACATCTGGAAGTTCATAGTTCACGTTTTGCTGAAGCCTGGCTTGGAGAATTTGGAGCATTTATTTATTAGCATGTGAGATGAGTGCAATTGTGCAGTAGTTTGAGCATTCTTTGTCATTACCTTTATTAGGGATTGGAATGAAAACTGATCCTTTTCCAGTCCTGTGGCCACTGCTGAGTTTTCCAAATTTGCTGGCATATTGGGTGCAGCAC
>NW_011484339.1:9153-10569 GCF_000754665.1 Bison bison bison
GGGAGTTGGTGCTGGACAAGGGAAGCCTGGTTTGCTGCAGTCCGTAGGGTTGCAAAGAGTTGGACACTACTGAGCCACTGAACTGAACTGAACTGAAAAGTCTGTTACAGAGTGGGATTCTCTCTAAGTTCAGTAATGAGTTCCTATGTCTTAATGGAATTTGCTCCACCATTTGTATATGGGTGTACTTCGTGCTCCTAATTTTCATACTTCTCACTCTCATATCTGCTTCCCCCTCAAACTTCAGTCTTCGAGCTACCCCAGTCTGAGCAGGCTTTGTACATGTTCAGTTCCCAGAAGATATTGCTACTCTCACCAGGAGAGTCAAAGTGAAGTGTGATGAATATGTGTATGAGGAGAGTGAACTACACCTAAATGTGTA
Organism: Bison bison bison; assembly: GCF_000754665.1. Classification (NCBI taxonomy): domain Eukaryota; kingdom Metazoa; phylum Chordata; class Mammalia; order Artiodactyla; family Bovidae; genus Bison; species Bison bison. The sequence continues at coordinate 9,536 of NW_011484339.1, forward strand.
TACACAAACATGCAGGGACAGGTTTGCAGACTTTACTGAGAACTATAATTCCAGTCTGTAAGGAATGAAGACTCTCCCAATCAATATAAATAACAATATAAGAACCTTTCTCAAGGGGGACATCTGCTTGACTACTGCATTCAGGGAAAGAGGATTTTATCTATTTCAGGAAATCTTTTATCTGTCATTATTATTATTTTTGAATTGTTTTCCAGTGAACTATGTCTGTCAGATCTGTGATATAGGCTTAAAAATGATATGTTTTATTAGTTACTCTGAAACTACTTAGTAAGTGTCTCTCTCTACCTCTCTCTCTGTGTATTCCCTTTGAATTAGCTTTTCTCTCCTTTTCCATGGGAATAGTATGTATTTTCAGGGATCAAAACTATTCCTTGGTGCTGTAGGGAAGATAAGACATAGCTAAGATGGCCTTGGGAAATATGGGATGGAAGAGAGAATACATAAAGGCTTTATTCTTTTGAAGGCCACTCTGGTCATAAAGATAGACTAGGGAAAAAAAAGAAGAAAAAATTCTAAACCTTGCCAGGCCATGAGGAAATCATCTCTTTTAGTATGATGTTCTAAAATTCCTGTGGAAAACAGTTTGAATGAACAAAGGTACAGATGGGACTATAGACATAACAGTTTTATTGTGCTTTGCAGATACTGTGTTGTTTTTTTTTAATTAATTCAGTTAGTACAGTTCAGTCCTTTAGTTGTGTCCAACTCTTTGCGACCCCATGAACTGCAGAATGCCAGGCCTCCCTGACCATCACCAATTCCCTGAGTTCACCGAAACCCATGTCCATTGAGTTGGTGATGCCATCCAACCATCTCATCTTCTGTTGTCTACTTCTCCTCCTGCCATCAAACTTTCCCAACATCAGGGTCTTTGCAAATAAGTCAGCTCTTCGCATCAGGTGGCCAAAGTATTGGAGTTTCAGCTTTAGCATCAGTCCTTCCAATAAATATTCAGGACTGATTTCCTTTCAGATGGACTGGTTGGATCTCCATGCAGTCCAAGGGACTCTCAA
>NW_011484339.1:10669-11277 GCF_000754665.1 Bison bison bison
TTTCTGTTTATTATTTGGCTTTCATTTTGTATGCTTCCTCTATTTGTGCCCAGAAATTACCCACTGATTCTTCCAATCTACTAGATCGATCCTGTCTGGATTAGAAATTAAAGAACAGTGATTAGGAAATGAAGTATAGAATGAGAAATCTGTAGAAAAAAGGGAAACTTGAAAATTTGGAGATGGAACTAATCAAATTTATGAAGCAGACAAACATGTTTCTTTCGTAGCTTCTGTTCTCCTTGTTCGGCCTCTCTCCCCACCTCCATTATCTTACTTTTGCTCTTTCATCCCCTTCCTGTCTTGCTTGATTTTACTTCCTATAGGGCCTTGCCCTTTGCTAGCTTGACAGCTGTATCCTCTAAAATAATAATGGATGCATCTAAAAGTACCCTTTGTACAAGTATTTGCATTTTGCTAAAAGGAAGTCAGTCCTGAATATTCATTGGAAGACTGATGCTGAACCTGAAGCTCCAGTACTTTGGCCACCTGATGTGAAGAACTGACTCATTAGGAAAGACCCTGATGCTGGAAAAGACTGAAGGCAGGAGGAGAAGGGGATGACAGAGGATGAGATGTTTGGATAGTTTCACTGACTTGATGGACAC
>NW_011484339.1:13658-14172 GCF_000754665.1 Bison bison bison
CTGGATAGAAGTTCAAACCAGCCACAATATTCCTTTAATCCAAAGCCTAATCCAGAGCAAGGCTCTAAATCTATTCAATCTATGATGGCTGAGAGAGTTGAGAAAGCTGCAAAAGAAAAGTTTGAAGTTAGCAGAGATTGGTTCATGAGGCTGAAGGAAAGAAGTTATCTCTATAACAAGTGCTGCAGCAAGTTATCCAGACCATCTACCTAAGATGCTTAATGAAGTTGGCTCAACTAAACAATAGATTTTCAATGTAGATGAAACAGCCTTCCATTGGAAGACAATACCATCTTGGACTTTGATAGCTAGAGAGAAGTCAGTTCTTGCCTTCAAAGGACAAGGTGACTGTCCTGTTAAGGGCTAATGCAGCTGGTGACTTTAAATTGAAGCCAATGTTCATTTACCATTCTAAAAATCCCATGTATGTTATATCTACTTTGCCTGTGCTCTGTAAATGGAACAGCAAAACCTGGATGACAGTACATCATGTTTTTAACATGGTTTACTGAAT
>NW_011484339.1:14272-15497 GCF_000754665.1 Bison bison bison
TTAATAAATGAGGAGTTGTGTCTTATGGATGAGCAAATAAAGTTGTTTCTTGAGATGGACTCTACTCCTGGTGAAGATGCTGTGAAGATTGTTGAAGTGACAGGAAAGAATTTAGAATATTACATAAATTTAGTTGATAGAGCAGTGTCAGGGTTTGAGAGGACTGACTCCAATTTTGAAAGTTCTACTGTGGGTAAAATGCTATCAGACAGCATCGCATGTTGCAGAGAAATTGTTCATGAAAGGAAGACTCACTTGACGTGGCAAACTTCATTGTTGTCTTATTTTAAGAAATTGCCACAGCAGTCTTCAGCAAACACCACCCTGATCAGTCAGCAGCCATCAACATCAAGGCAAGACCCTTTACCAGCAAAAAGATTGTGACTTTCTGAAGGCTCAATTGATTGCTAACATTTTAGCAAATAAAATATTTAAAATTAAGATAGATACATATTCAACATAGATTTTTCAGACATAATGCTATCACACACTTGATAAACTACTATGTAAACATAACTTTTATATGCACTGGGAAATTTTTTAAAGTTTGTATGACTAGCTTTATAGCAATACTTGCTTTACTGTGGTGGTCTGGAACCAAACCTTACAGAATAAATTGGAAGATATGTAAACACAGTGATTTGGTTGAGAATTTTTTCTCCAATAGCAGTAGTGTATGTTCCCCCAGCCTTTCTATAAACTCTGATCCCCTGTACATACTGTACAGACATTGTTGTCTTTTTTATGTTTGTTCAGAAATCAACTGCAAACTGGTGACTATCTACCAAAGTCTGTTCTACTCTCCTTCTTGGGCACCTAACTAGATTATATTTCCCAGCTTCCCTTGCAGTTAGGTTAGGCCATCTGACGAAGTTCTTTCCAGTGGAATGGGAGCAGAAGTTACAAACACCAGTTCAGGACTTGCCCATAGAACCTTCATGTGTGCACTTCCAAATTTTATTTGCTTTTCCAAAATTTCAAAATTTTATTTTATTCCTTTCAATGGGAAGGAATTATGACAACCAAAGGAACCTTGGAAACAATATGTTGAAAGTATTAATAGAAAGATTTCTTGGTGACCTGAATACCCACTCTGGATTGTTAAGTGAACAAGAATTAAGCTTTTGTTACATTTGAGCAATTATATGTTTGTGTTTATTTGTTAATAGCAGCTTCACCTACACTTTTATGACAGTTCTTCCCTGGTGTAGTAAAAGTGTAGGTG
>NW_011484340.1:0-1078 GCF_000754665.1 Bison bison bison
TGAATGCAGAGTTCCAAAGAATAGCAAGGAGAGGTAAGATAAGCTTTCCTCAGTGATCAATGCAAAGAAAAAGAGGAAAACAATAGAATGGGAAAGGCTAGAGATCTCTTCAAGAAAATGAGAGATACCAAGGGAACATTTCATGTAAAGATGGGCTCAATAAAGGACAGAATGCTTCCTAACAGAAACAGACGATATTAAGAAGAGGTGGCGAGAATACACAGAAGAACTGTCCAAAAAAGATCTTCATGACACAGATAATCACAGTGGTGTGATCCCGCACCTAGAGCCATACATCCTGGACTGTGAAGTCAAGTGGGCCTTAGGAAGAAACACTACGAACAAAGCTAGTGGTTGTGATGGAATTCCAGTTGAGCTATTTCAAATCCTGAAAGATGATGCCGTGAAAGTGCTGCACTCAATATGCCAGCAAATTTGGAAAACTCAGCAGTGGTCACAGGGCTGGAAAAGGTTAGTTTTCATTCCAATTCCCAAAGAAAGGCAATGCCAAAGAATGCTCGAACTACCACACAATTGCAGTCATTTCACATGCTAGTAAATTAATGCTCAAAATTCTCCAAGCCAGGCTTCAGGAATACATGAACCAGGAACTTCCAGATGTTCAAGCTGGTTTTATAAAAGGGAGAGGAACCAGAAATCAAACTGCCAACATCCACTGGATCATCGAATAAGCAAGACATTTCCAGAAAAACATCTATTTCTGCTATATTGACTATACCAAAGACTTTGACTATGTGGATCACAATAAACTGTGGAAAATTCTGAAAGAGATGGGAACACCAGACCACCTGACCTGTCTCTTGAGAAACCTGTATGCAGGTCAGGAGGCAACAGTTAAAACTGGACATGGAATACACTGGTTCCAAATAGGAAAAGGAGTATGTCAAGGCTGTATATTGTCACCCTGCTTATTTAACTTATATGCAGAGTATATCATGAGAAATGCTGGGCTGGATGAAGCATACGCTGGAATCAAGACTGCCAGGAGAAATATCAATAACCTCAGATATGCAGATGACACCACCCTTATGGCAGAAAGTGAAAAAGAACAAAAGAG
>NW_011484340.1:4038-7285 GCF_000754665.1 Bison bison bison
GGTTGCCAAGCCAAATACAGAGGCATGGAAACCTCACCATGTTCCTCCAGTGGATGGATTTTCCAGTTCAAGGAATGACAATCTGTCTGTGAGGAATCTTCCCCAGCTACAATTCAAACTGAGAACCTGAGAATGCAACCCCCAGAGCTTTAGACACTGGAGCTATGAATAGAGATGTGGCTAGGGTAGAGGCAAAGGGCAGGATGACTTCTCCCATCCTTGCAATGAGGGCTGTGAGAACTAGAAGATCATGTCCACAGCAAGGGGGTGAAGGGGGTTGGCAACCTTCAGAAGAGGGGGGCTGTCATGGAGAAATGCTCCCAAACATAAGGAAGAGCCATGGTGGCAGTGACTGGGTCACATGATGCTGGAAGATCATTCCTCCATTTTGGTGCACTGTTAGAACCTCCATCCCTTGCCTCAGCACCATGAGTAGACAAGACACCCTGTCTTTGAGGACTAGGCCATGTTGGGAAAGACATGGCCTAGGAGCCAGACCCTAGTTCAAAGCCCCTCCTGGACACTTATCATTTGTGAACTTGAAGATGTTCCTACTCTTCCCATCTTTAAAATGGACATATTTACACGTTCGTTGTGAGGGTTTAAACTTAACATGTAAGTTGCACACAGTACAGTGCCTGGTACATAGTAGGCACTCAGTAAGTGGTACCTTCTATTGCCTCAAAATCAAATGTGGGTTGAGGTTTGGTACACCAGATACCACTCTGACAGATTTTTTTCCCCCACACAATTCAGACAGCCTGAAGAACACACATAAATGCAGTGGAAAGAATAAAAATAGAACATCTGGAGACAGATTCTAGTTCCAGCTCTGACTGAAACAGATCATGTGACTTGGCAAATCAATTACTTCTGTTCTCTCATCAGTAAAAGGGGGAAATTGTGCCACATGACCTCCAAAGCCTCTTCCCTTCCAACATTACATAAGTGCCTAGAACCTCACTGTTTAGTGTCCACCATACCCTAAAGCAGCATTTTCCAGACTTTCTTGATAAGAATCACTGAGGATGCTTTTAAACATACAGATTTCTAGGGCCTTCCCATAAAACAGAACTGTCCAAAACAGTAGCCACTAGGCATGTGGGATTATCAGCCTTTAAACATAACTAGTCGAAATTTCGGAGAAGGCAATGGCACCCCACTCCAGTACTCTTGCCTGGAAAATCCCATGGATGGAGGAGCCTGGAAGGCTGCAGTCCATGGGGTCGTTGAACGTCGGACACGACTGAGCGACTTCCCTTTCACTTTTCACTTTCATGCATTGGAGAAGGAAATGGCAACCCACTCCAGTGTTCTTGCCTGGAGAATCCCAGGGACGGGGGAGCCTGGTGGGCTGTCGTCTATGGGGTCGCACAGAGTCGGACATGACTGAAGTGACTTAGCAGGAGCAGCAGCAGTCCAAATTTAGATGTCCCATAAGTATAAAATACACAAAGAAATTTAAAATTTAGTATGAAAAAAGATTATAAAACATTTCAATAATGTTTTATTGCTCACATGTTAAAATAATAGTATTCTGGATATGCAGGTAAAATATATTGTTTATACTTTAAATAATAAAATATATTATTAAAGTTAATAAAATATACTTGAGTAAAATAGAGGAAAACAACAGAATGAGAAAGACTAGAGAGCTCTTCAAGAAAATTATAGATACCAAGGGAACATTTCATGCAAGGATGGGCACAATAAAGGACAGAAATGGTATGGACCTAACAGATGCAGAAGATATTAAGAAGTGGCAAGAATACACAGAAGAACTATACAAAAAAGATCTTAATGACCCAGATAACCACAATGGTGTGATCACTCACCTAGAACCAGACATCTTGGAGTGTGAAGTCAAGTGGGCCTTAGAAAGCATCCCTACGAACAAAGCTAGTGGGGGTGATGGAATTGCAGCTGAGCTATTTCAAATCCTAAAAGATGATGCTGTGAAAGTGCTGCACTCAATATGCCAGCAAATTTGGGAAACTCAGCAGTGGCCACAGGACTGGAAAAGGTCAGTTTTCATTCCAATCTCAAAGAAAGGCAATGCCAAAGAATTTTCAAACTATTGCACAATTGCACTCTTTTCCCATGCCGGCAAAGTAATGCTCAAAACTCTCCAAGCTAGGCTTCAACAGTACGTTAACCAAGAACTTCCATATGTTCAAGCTGGATTCAGAAAAGGCAGAGGAACCAGAGATCAAATTGCCAACATCCATTGGATCATAGAAAAGGCAAGAAGGGAATTCCAGAAAAACATCTACTCCTGCTTCATTGACTATGCCAAATCCTTTGACTGTGTGGATCACAACAAACTGTGGAAAATTTAAGAGATGGGAATACCAGACTACCTGACCTGCTCCTGAGAAACCTGTATGCAGGTCAAAAAGCAACAGTTAGAACTGGACATGGAACAACAGACTTGTTCGAAATTGAGAAAGGAGTACATCAAGGCTGTCTATCATCACCCTGCTTCTTTAACTTATATGCAGTGCACATGATGTGAAATGTCGGGCTGGATGAAGCACAAGCTGGAATCAAGACTGCCAGGAGAAATATCAATAACCTCAGATATGCAGATGACACCACCCTTATGGCAGAAAGTGAAAAAGAACAAAAGAGCCTCTTGATGAAAGTGAAAGAGGAGAGTGACAAAGCTGGCTTAAAAGTCAACATTCAAAAACTAAGATCATGGCATCTGGTCCCATCACCTCATGGCAAATAGATGGGGAAACAATGGAAATAGTGACAGAGATTATTTTCTTAGGCTCCAAAATCACTGTAGATGATGATGTATCTACCTAAAGAAACTAAAGACCTATATATAGAAAACTATAAAACACTGGTGAAAGAAATCAAAGAGGACACTAATAGATGAAGAAATATACCATGTTCATGGAGTGGAAAAATCAATATAGTGAAAATGAGTATACTACCCAAAGCAATTTATAGATTCAATGCAATCCCTATCAAGCTACCAACGGTATTCTTCACAGAGCTAGAACAAATAATTTCACAGTTTATATGGAAATACAAAAAACCTCGAATAGCCAAAGCAATCTTGAGAAAGAAAAATGGAACTGGAGGAATCAACCTGCCTGACTTCAGGCTCTACTACAAAGCTATAGTCATCAAGACAGTATGGTACTGGCACAAAGACACAAATATAGATCAATGGAACAAAATAGAAAGCCCAGAGATAAATCCACACACATATGGACACCTTATCTTTGACAAA
>NW_011484340.1:10096-13330 GCF_000754665.1 Bison bison bison
GATACTGTTTTACAACTAGACCGGATCTGTAGAAAACAAGAGAAATGGGCAGAAGTGCCATATGTGTTGCTCTTGATCTCTCTGCGAGACATGCCAGCCTTATGTCCTAAGGGTACAGATTTGGGTGTGAAACCTTCAGCTGCCTCCTGTTCTCTTACTTTACCCCTGAACCTGAGGCTCCCAACTGAACAGGCTGGGAGTCAGGGCACCCTTCTAGGAGGGGTTGCCTCAGTCTCAGTAGAAATTCAAACGGTACCATTTGTGGTTGAGACTATCAAGAGGATCCAAAAAGTACATACAAGACTTTATGGGACTAGCTTTACTCTATGAGCTTACTTGGAGAGATGTAATGCATGTCTTGGGACAGACGCTGACTTCGGACTTGAAAACTTGAGTTTGGGAGGAAGCTACTACTTTTGGAGATGAATGGCTTGAACGTGAGATAAGAGGAAAGAGGGAGCCCGAAATAGCCCTCCTCTCTACTGGGAGCCAAGCAGTTCCTATAACAGAGCCACTTTGCTGAATGTATTCTTGAAGCACTCAAGTGAGCACGTGCTAAGACTGGGCTAAGTTTACTGACAAAGAATAGGGACAGAAGGAAACTCCTGGTAAATTCCTAAATAATTATTGGAGGCTCTCTACAAGTTTACTGACGTTGAGCCTGAAAGTTCAGAGGGAGAAGTGATCTTAAAAGATTTCTCACTCAGTCGGCTCCAGATATCTGACGTAAGTTACAAAAAGGGGCGTTTGGACCAAATCAGTTTTTTAAAAAACTGTTGCAGCTGGCTCAGATGGCATATTATGGTAGAGAATATGAGGAGGAAAATAAAAGGCAAAAAAGAACCAGGCGAAAGACTGACGCCTCAACAATGGCTGTTAGACCTGCTCTGAAACAGCGTGAGAAAAATGCCCAGAGGGACCCAGGTGAAAAGGGATGGGCTTGTTATTACTGTGGAAAGGAGGGGCATCTCAAGTGGGATTGCCCTCAGGCATCTAAGCTGCGCCCTGCTCCAGGTCTGGTCTGCAAAGGACGATACTGGAGAAGAGACTGCCCTCCGAGGTGTAGGCCCCAGGGGTCAGGCTCTTAGGACAATCAGGACTGAAGGTGCCCAGGGGTCCCCACACAAACTCCCATCCTAATTACACCTGAGGAACCCCGTGTATTAATAACTGTGGAGGGCCAAACAGTTGATTTCTTTTGGACACTGGGGCAAATTTCTCTGTGCTCACTGAAGCCCCTGGTCCACTTTCCTCTGGATCTACTACCATAATCGGACTGTCTGGACCAGCCAAATGCTATTATGCCAGTCATCCTTTAAGCTACAACTGGGACTCTGTGCTGTTTTCTTGAGTTTCTAATCGTGCCAGAGTCTCCCTCACCGCTTCTAGGGAGGGATATACTGAGCAAGGTCCAGGCCTCTGCTCTTTCTCTCCCATTAATTGAACAAAATGTAAATCCTAAAGTGTGGGCTGATGGAAAAACTGTAGGTCGAGCACACAATGCTGTTCCTATCTTTATCAAGCTCAAAGACCCTCACCCATTTTCACATCAAAAGCAGTATCCATTAAACTTGAGGTGTTAAGGAAGGGTTAAAACCCATCATTGAGAATTTAAAGGAGCAGGGGCTATTAATTCCCTGTAACAGTCCCGACAACACTCCTATTTTTGGGTGGAAAAAAGTCAAATGATAAATGGAGACTTGTTCAAGATACATGAATAATAAGTGTTTAATCCTTATACTTTATTGTCTGAAATTCCTAAATGAACCTAATATGACTAAGACAATTGAAAGGATTCTTGGGCATTACAGGCTATTGCCGCATTTGGATTCTGGGTTATGGGGATCTTGCCCAGCCTTTATATAAACTTATAACTGAGACTTAGTAGGCCCAAACCAACAAGTTGGTTTGGTCCCCAGAGACTCAAAAAGCTTTTGCTGCTGCTGCTGCTGCTAAGTCACTTCAGTCGTGTCCGACTCTGTGCGACCCCATAGATGGCAGCCCATCAGGCTCCCCTGTCCCTGGGATTCTCCAGGCAAGAACACTGGAGTGGGTTGCCATTTCCTTCTCCAGTGCATGAAAATGAAAAGTGAAGCTTTTAAGGCTCTTCAAACTGCTCTCTTACAGGCTCCAACTTTGAGCTTGCCCACAGGATCAGAGTTGTTACTGAAAAAAAAAGGCTATGGCAACATTGTATAAGGGCAATTGTTACTATTTTGCTAATGCCTAAAGCTCATAAATTTACTAATGGGCAAAATTTTACTATACTGACTTCTCATGATGTAAGTGGGGTCTTAAACTCTAAAGTTCAGAGTGACAATGGCTCCGTCTTTAAAGCTGCTATAACTCAGGGGTGGCAAAAGCTCTAGGAATAGAATATCACACTGTTCCTGGAGACCCCAATCTTCAGAAAAAGTTGAAAAGGCTAATGACATTATTAAAAGACACCCGTGTGAGCTAACTCAGGAAACACAAGACAGTTGGTTTAAAGTTTTACTCGTAGCTTTAATGAGGGCTCAAACTGCCCCTAAGAAGAAGGGACTGTCTCTATGACAGTCTGTTTTTCTGCACAGATATCCTCATAGATCCTAAAGCCTTAGGACTATTTGACTCAGCTTTCAGCTTTTCAACCTCCTCATTGTCGTGGCCCAGGCGCAGGTTGGAAAAGAATTTCCAGACATGAGACAGAATGAAAGAATAAAGTTTATTAGAATGGGAGACGCTGTTAGAACAGCAGGCCAGCTCAAGGGAGAACCGAACAGGGGTCCTTAGTCCACTTTTATACCCAGGGTACAAGGCGAGGGATAGGGGTCTTGCATCATTTGCTGATTGGATAAGGCGTGTATGCTGGGTCGGGGAAGAGTAGGGCAAATACCTTCTCCCAATGGGGTAGAAGGAGAGACAGGTTATACTGTTCCATTAATAGTTACAACATGGGGGAGGGGAGGATGATAAGGGTCTGGTTTTTCTGTTCCTGCATTCCAAGACCCTCCTTGGTTTTATCTGCTCTTTTGTCCTTGGGTCACCACACTCATCAATTGAAGGCTTCCCATCCAGTCCATAAGGTTGCAAAGAGTAGGACTCGACTTGGCAATTGAACAACAACAACAAGGGAATGGAGGCTTTTTCCTGGTGGCACTAGTGGTACAGAATCCACTTGCAATACAGGAGACGCGACTTCCATCCCTGGGTCAGGAAGATCCCCTGGAGGAGGAAATGGCAACCCACTCCAGT
>NW_011484340.1:15173-16831 GCF_000754665.1 Bison bison bison
GGAGCCTGCCAGGCTCCTCTGTCCACGGGCTTCTCCAGGCAAGAATACTGGAGTGGGTTGCCATGTCCTCCTCCAGGGCATCCTCCCAACCCAGGGATCGAACCCAGCTCTCTTATGTCTCCTGCATTGACAGGTGGGTTCTTTACCACTAGCGCCACCTGGGAAGCTCCTAAGTAAGTCATGGGGATGTCATACACAGCATATTTGAAAGATGCTAAAAGTACATCTTAAAAGTTGTCATCACAAGGAAAAACTCATAATTATGTGTAGTGGTGGATGTTTTCTAGACCTATTGTGATCATTTCACAATAGCTACAAATACTGAATCATTATGTTGTGTATCTGAAATATAGTATGTCAATTACACCTCAATAAAAAAAAGGTCTGTTTCATTTCTTAAAGAAAAATAAACTTTGACAGTCTCTACAATAATATAAAAAAAGACAAGGGGAAGATTTCAGAGCCAGGGCACAATTAATTGGAAATAAGGGACTCTTGTTTCTCTAGCATCCTGGCCAATTTTGGACCAGCTTCTCTGGGTGAAGCTGGAGGATTTAGATTAGGGATATTGAAATATGCCTTCTGACCTTTCCTTTACAAAGCACCCTAAAAATTCTCAATCAAGCTAACTTTAAGGCACTCCATTGTCCTTTCCATACCTTTGGCTTTGTGAGAACCATCCCCCTAGTGGATGATTTAGAAAAACCATATACACAGATCATAAAAGTCAATGAATATTTGAGTGTTTTTGGTGTGCTAGACCCCAGGCTGCTGGAACGATTATTTTTAGTTACTATTTTTGGCCACATTGAATTGCTTGTGGGATCTTGGTTTCCCAACCAAGGATCAAACCCGGGCCCTCAGCTGTGAAAGCACAGAGTCCTACCCACTGGACAAAGGGATTGTCCCTGTTGGAAAGATTATCACTCGGGGCTACTTTTACTCTGGAGCAACATAAGTGTTTTCCATAAGCACGACACCAAATGGAATACAAATGGAGACAAAATGCAACAAATGAATTTAACCATATACCAAGTTGTTGATCTAACTTCACAGGGCATGACTTGAACAACACAGTAATATAGCCAGAAAAAAAGAACTGCCAAAAAACAAGCTTCAGTTGTTTTCAGTTATCAGTGCCACTACAGATGGTGACTGCAGCCATGAAATTAAAAGACCCTTACCCCTTGGAAGGAAAGTTATGACCAACCTAGATAGCATATTCAAAAGCAGAGACGTTACTTTGCCAACAAAGGTCTGTCTAGTCAAGGCTATGGTTTTTCCTGTGGTCATGTATGGATGTGAGAGTTGGACTGTGAAGAAGGCTGAGCACCGAAGAATTGATGCTTTTGAACTGTGGTGTTGGAGAAGACTCTTGAGACTCCCTTGGACTGCAAGGAGATCCAACCAGTCCATTCCAAAGGAGATCAGCCCTGGGATTTCTTTGGAAGGAATGATGCTAAAGCTGAAACTGCAGGACTTTGGCCACCTCATGCGAAAAGTTGACTCATTGGAAAAGACTCTGATGCTGGGAGGGATTGGGGGCAGGAGGAGAAGGGGACGACAGAGGATGAGATGGCTGGATGGCATCACTGACTCGATGGACGTGAGTCTCAGTGAACTCTGGGAGTTGGTGATGGACAGGGAGGCCTGGTGTG
>NW_011484341.1:0-744 GCF_000754665.1 Bison bison bison
GTAGAATTCAGTTGTGAAGCCATCTGGTCCTGGGCTTTTGTTTGCTGGAAGATTTCTGATTACGGTTTCCATTTCCATGCTTGTGATGGGTCTGTTAAGATTTTCTATTTCTTCCTGGTTCAGTTTTGGAAAGTTGTACTTTTCTAAGAATTGGTCCATTTCTTCCAAGTTGTCCATTTTATTGGCATATAGTTGCTGGTGGTAGTCGCTTATGATCCTTTGTATTTCTGTGTTGTCTGTTGTGATTTCTCCATTTAAATTTCTAATTTTGTTGATTTGATTCTTCTCCCTTTGTTTCTTGATGAGTCTGGCTAATGGTTTGTCAATTTTATTTATCTTCTCAAAGAACCAGCTTTTAGCTTTTTTGATTTTTGCTGTGGTCTCTTTTGTTTCTTTTGCATTTATTTCTGCCCTAATTTTAAGATTTCTTTCCTTCACTAACCCTGGGGTTCTTCATTTCTTCTTTTTCTAGTTTCTTTAGGTGTAGAGTTAGGTTATTTATTTGACTTTTTTCTTGAGGTATGCCTGTATTGCTATGAGCCTTCCCCTTAGCACTGTTTTACAGTGTCCCATAGGTTTTGGGTTGTTGTGTTTTCATTTTCATTCGTTTCTATGCATATTTGGTTTCTTTTTTGTTTCTTCTGTGATTTGTTGGTTATTCAGAAGAGTGTTGTTTAACCTCCATATGTTGGAATTTTTAATAATGTTTTTCCTGTATTTGACATCTTACTGCATTGTGGTCAG
>NW_011484341.1:1228-1956 GCF_000754665.1 Bison bison bison
GGTGTGACTTTGGGCAGCCTGTATATTGAAGCTCAGGGCTATGTTCCTGCGTTGCTGGAGAATTTGCCTGGTATGTCTTGCTCTGGAACTTGTTGGCTCTTGGGTGATGCTTCGTTTCAGTGTGAGGTATGGAGGCTTTTGGATGCTCTCTTATCAATTAATGTTCCCTGGAGTCAGGAGTTCTCTGGTGTTCTCAGGTTTTGTGCTTAAAACCTCCTGCCTCTGGTTTTCAGTCTTATTCTTACAGTAGCCTCAAGACTTCTCCTTCCATACATCATCAATGATAAAACATCTAGGTTAATGGTGAAAAGATTCTCTACAGTGAGGGACACCCAGAGAGGTTCACAGGTACATGGAGAAGAGAAGAGGGAGGAGGGAGATAGAGGTGACCAGGAGGAGAAAGGGGGGTATCAAAAGGAGAGAGAAATATCTTGCCAATAATCAGTTCCCTAAGTGTTCTCCTCATCCTGGAACACACACAGAGATTCACAGAATTGGGTAGAGAAGAGAAGGGGGAGGGAGGAGATAAAGGTGACCTGGGGAGAAAAAGGAGAATCAAAGGGGGAGAGAGCAATCAAGCCAGTAATCACACTCCTAAGTGAAAATGGGTACTGCAGATTGGATTCTTAAAGGTACAAAATTGATAACAAATACTAAAAAGCAAAGATTAAAAATCTAGAGTAGAGGTTAGACTCTACTCATGATTTAAATATTTAAAAAAATCATGA
>NW_011484341.1:4687-6300 GCF_000754665.1 Bison bison bison
TGCCTTTCTGGGTGCCTGATGTCCTCTGCCAGCGTTCAGAAATTGTTTTGTGGAATTTTCTCAGCGTTCAAATGTTCTTTCGATGAATTTGTGGGGGAGAAAGTGATCTCCCTGTCCTATTCCTCTGCCATCTTAGCTCACCTCCTCCTAGAATTTTAGAAATATTAAAAATAATGTAATAAACTTTTGCAATGCCTGTTTTCAAGAGGCTGATTGCAACATTTTTTTCTTTTTTAAACTAACTGATGCACAGACCTACACATTCCCCAAATATATAGGGTAAAATCTTGAAATGGAAAAATGTTCCTTTTTGGCTGTGAGCAAAATAACTAACTATCTCCCCACTGATCCATACCAGTGAATGTGATGCCCCTTAGCTTTTCTGAGGTTATGCATAACTCGTGTCTCTCCAGCTTCATAAACTGTGGAATAGGCTTTCTGGAGAGAAAAAACTGAGAGTGAATGTTATAACATGAATCAGCCATGGCTACAAATTTGATGTAGTGTTTGTTAGAATTGACAGCAAAAGGCAACATTAATCCATATACTAGTGCAGTAATGGCTTCATTTCAGCCCTTTGCAGCTATGTGACTTGGCATACATTTGTGTTTTCATTTTATTTCAGTGTGAGCAGACAACATGGCACCTTTTGAGACATGACATAGGTTTGAAGCAGTACAGTTTATACCTTCTTCATTAGAGAAGCATTTGAAGGTTAGGACTTTAGTCTTACAACCTAGAAACAGTAAACATAAAATCATATGGTATGGATAAAAACTATCATGTATGGTTGGCTCACTTAACTGGATTTCTGTGTCCCCACTTTTGGTTGTATCCTGCTTTGTCAGGGTCTCTTCTGTACTCTTGGACAAATGATAGGATTTTATTTTCTACTTTTCTTAGATGAATTGTGTGGGATTTGATTGTACATTGCTAAATTTACCTAGGAGTTAAGTATGTATTCTCCTCTTCATTTAAGCTGTGATTTCACATTTGATTACCATGAGATAATTACAGATGGAAGTTCTGTGATCAGTGGAGAACACAATCAACAATTTAGAAATTTTGTTACAGGTCATTACACCCTCATATTTATTGGAGAAGAATAGTACAAACTAGCAGTGGTAGCTTTTCCAGAGAGAAATTCATAATTGTCTAAATCTCTTCATACTGAAGCTTTTTTTGGCAATGATGGAGGAGTAAGGGATATTTACTTTTTACTCCTCTATAAACGTGTCATTTGTTCCAGATGTGCATTTATGATAAATGCTTGACTTGACTTAAAAAAAAATGTGTATACTTTTCAGTGTTGATAACTGATTTAACAGAGAATACGTGGTAGCAAAGAGTGAGACATGAATTCAGTTCATTTCAGTTCAGTTCAGTTCAGTCACTCAGTCGTGTCCGACTCTTTGTGACCCCATGAATTGCAGCACACCAGGCTTCCCTGTCCATCACCAACGCCCAGAGTTCACCTAAACTCATGTCCATTGAGTCGGTGATGCCATCCAGCCATCTCATCCTCTGTCGTCCCCTTCTCCTCCTGGTCCCAATGCCTCCCAGCATCAGAGACTTTTCCAATGAGTCAATTCTTCGCATGAGGTGGCCAAAGT
>NW_011484341.1:6400-8044 GCF_000754665.1 Bison bison bison
CAGTGTAGGGGAGGAAAAATAATTTTTCTCTTTCTAGGTTCCTGGCTGAGACCACCCCCTCCCCCTTAATAAAGGACAGATCAACAAGAAAAAAGCAAATAGAATTTTAATTACATGTATACTTCTTGTACACACGGAGATACCCAGGAAAACTGACTTAACTCTGAAATGGCCAAATACTATCTCTGACTAAAGACAAAAGAAGATGTTGAGAGTGGGGAGTCAATTATAGGAGTTGACCAGGAAAAGCACAGTAAAGGGTAAGGTTATTATGCAGATTGAAGTCAATGCCTTCTCCATTGATTAGAGTTTCTAGAGATGTGGTCATTCATCTCCTCCTGGTACAGAGAGGGAGATTACAAATGGAGAGTTCTTTTATAAATATTAATTTCCCCCTCAAAAGGGTAGCTTCTGCTGTTTTCAAAATTCTCCTGTGTTTGCACTTAAAAAAAAAATTCAGCATAAAATAATCCTTATGTCAAAGAGCCATATATCACAGTGACAAATTTTGCTCCCCCCAGTCCTGCCTTTGAAATCTCCCTGGGAAGTTTTACAATCCAGAAGCCAAGTTGACAGATTGCTTCATCTCTTTGAACCAGTTTCTCACTTCTTGAGAGTAGGTCAGTTCAGTTAAACAGTTGTGTCTCATTTTAGGAGACAAGTGATGCAGCTGGGCTCCCAAAGTTAGGCCTATATTGTGTAAGAAGTCAGGTATTTAATAAGAGGAATTTCTAAGGAAACAAAGGCTAATGATTGGCACAAATTATAAGTCCAGTGTCTGAGTCCTGAGAGCTGCGAGCTGAGAAGATTTCTAGATGTCAGGCTCGAAGCGTCTTTAGTTGGAGTGAGCCCAGGCAGTGGCAATTTGACAGATTTTCCTGGTTTGTAGTTTGAATGTTTCTGACAATATCATTGGGTAAAGTTTCTGAGAAGCTCATGCAGCAACAGGCATGAAGAAAATTATATAAAAATACGTTATTATAGTGATTTTACAGAAGTTTATATCAACTCATCTAGCTTCAGTTTGCAGGGCTTCAGAAAGAAAGGGCAACTTTAGTTTTCAGTGATTCCAAGTCAAAAAGGTGGGAGAAAATTGGAGATGTTAGTTTGGAGATACATATTTGAGGAAACTAGAAGAATTTAGGATCCAGTCTAGTTTATAAGTAAATAACAAAATCTCAGATACAAAGAACAGCTCTAGAATCTAATGTCCAGAAAGGTATGCTATTAAAACATAAGTTTTCCTCTCTAAAATTACCCTCATTTCTACCAAAGATAGCCAAATTAAGACTAATTTGTTTGGCAAACTAAGGTTAGATTCAATAAACTTGGTCTGGTTATTTACATAAGTATAATAAGCATAATGATTGATCATTTAGGCTCTTTTAAGTATATTATGCTGGAACTTTTCATAAGGAATGTCAGACTGAACTGTTAACAGGCTCGCAAGGCTAGGAAGTGAAGGCAAATACTTGTCATCAAACTTTGTGTACAATACCTATAGATTTGGGTGAATTCCTCTCTTCTTAAGGTTCCATCCTCAAGTATCCTGAGGTTTCTACAACTGCCAAGAAATGACGTTTCTTACTCACTCTATAAGACTGCTGGGAACTCTGTAGGGACGGTTGCTGCTGCTGCTGCTGC
>NW_011484341.1:9479-10789 GCF_000754665.1 Bison bison bison
CCAGGCTCCTCTGTCCATGGGATTTTCCAGGCAAGAGTACTGGAGTGGGGTGCCATTGCCTTCTCCGTGTAGGGACGGTACAAGACTGTTTTTCCAAGGGCCTTTAGTGACTCCATAAAGTCAGCATGAGTTCCTTAAAACTGTCATATCTGAATCTCTGTATACCTGTCTCAAATATGGTATTCCAGTCAAAGCCTTGGTAATATAACCAAATGTTTCTAATTGTGTCTTGTTTCAAGTACAACAGATTCTTATTGAATGTATGCAAATAAATATATTGCCATGAAAAGAATATTTAAGGACTTTCCTGGTGGTTCAGATGGTAAAAGCGTCTGTGTACAATGTGGAAGACCCGGGTTCGATCCCTGGGTCAGGAAGATCCCCTGGAGACGGAAATAGCAACCCACTCCAGTACTATTGCCTTACAATTACAACAGATTCTTATTGAATGTATGCAAATAAATATATTTCCATGAAAAGAATATTTAAGGGTTTCTGAAAGCTGGAGGGCTCAGGTAGGAAAAAAAAGTAAATATTTTGTCTTTGTTCACAAAGATATATTTTATCAAATTTTTGATAGCTTAAGAGAAAAGAGAAAAAGGCTTCTTAAGATCTGGAGAAGCAAAACATTAGAGAAGCAAAACATTAGAGAACCAGCAGTAAAACAAAAAGCCACAAAAATTAGGTATCATCCTCATTAGTTCATTCAGTCTCATGTAATGAATTCTTATTGATCTTGATCTTTTGTTAGTAGTTTTACGAATTCAGTTTTTCCTTGGAGTTCTGAAAACTCTTACTTAGTTCAGTTTTATGTTCTTAAGGTTATCAGAAACCTGTATTTGTTGAAAGTTCTTTCAATGAATCTTCTTGAAGGTAAGGCGCTTTTTTTTGAAGGAATATTTTTGTAAAAGTATCTGTGTAAAACAATAACTCTGTGTAAATGACAAAATACTTAAAAATTGCCATGCTTAAAGATCTGATGAGAGTTCATTGTAATATAGTTGACAAGGAAATTTGGTAATTTCTTTAACATACAACATTTTAAGATAATAACTAGATTATGACTGATCAACATTATATACAAAAAAAGATCTTTATGACCCAGAGAACTATGATGGTGTGGTCACTCACCTAGAGCCAAACATCCTGGAATGTGAAGTCAAGTGGGCCTTAGGAAGCATCACTACAAACAAAGCTTGTAGAGATGATGGAATTCCAAATGAACTATTTCAAATCCTGAAAGATGATGCTGTGAAAGTGCTGCACTCAATATGCCAGCAAATCTGGAAAACTCAGCAGTGGCCACAGGA
>NW_011484341.1:10889-11934 GCF_000754665.1 Bison bison bison
ATATGAGAGACATGAGTTTGGGTAGGCTTCAGGAGTTGGTGATGGACATGGAAGCCTGTTGTGCTGCAGCCCATGGGGTTGCAAAGAGCTGGACGTGACTGAGTGACTGAACTGAGCTGAACATTATATCAGAACATATCAGACTTCCAGGTATTACATACAATTTCTGGAATCCTTATAGACAAAAAAGATATAAAGGGGGCTTAGTGTCACTTCTTATTTGACATTACTTTCCATGTAATTTAACATATCAATAAGCTCAATTAGTGTTAAATCTTCTGTTTTACACCATGACAGAACAAATTTTTTGAAATGTTCTGGGGGCCCTCTGGGAAAATTGAAGTTTGTTTGAGGTCAATAAAGACTTCATTTAGAAATTGATTTGGCAAAGTTTGTAGAAAATATTAAAGAGTTTTGGACACATGCCTAAATGGGATCACAGATCATTGTGAAACAATACTCAGTTATCCAGTTAATCAAAGTGATGAGGATTTCAAAAGCAATATGAAAGGGTACATAATTGTAAGCAAAATTTAACTCTTTTAATATTAAGAAAACTCAGTTTTCCTAAGTAACTGAAGACATGATAGAAACAACACAGGAAATTATTTTGACTAAAAAAAAAAAAGCTTTGCTTTCTAGGTAGATATTGCTTTAAAAGGTAAAGAAACTTTCACCGACTGTTACAAAAGCAGACCAAAAGTCTAAGAAAACTTTGACCTCTTAACAGAGAAAGCTAAATTCTAATTTTTTACAGGCTTACCTTTGATATTGACTCATTCATTTTACCCTTAGGCAATTCTGACATATCAAAACAAGAAAAATCCTTTCCAAAAACTCCTTTTAAAAATAAGCCTTCAACTTTTTTTTCTTTCAACAAAGATATATCCCCATTCTTCATACCTTCTATTACTGAAAACATCAGTTCAGTTCAGTTTTAGTCGCTCAGTCATGTCCGACTCTTTGCGACCCCATGAATCGCAGAACGCCAGGCCTCCCGTCCAAACCACTCCCAGAGTTCACTCAAACTCACATCCATCGAGTT
>NW_011484341.1:15415-16265 GCF_000754665.1 Bison bison bison
TTAAAAACTTTAATTTATAGTGAAAACTAAAGAGTAAAAAATTATGGATTGTCTGTTACACCAGTGTTTTTAGATTGGAAAATTTATAAATACATACATTCAAAATGTACTGTTTCTCATAGTACAGTCTTTCAATGTGGCACAGGAAATGTTTACCATTAATAATATACCTGAATATCTTTAGTTACTCTGTAATAGAAAGTCAAAAGTAGATAAACCTATGCTTAGTAATAAATATTTCACTATTTTATGTTATTTTATTTTATTTGGAAATTATCTAGATATTCAGTAAATTTCCATTATTTAAATTAACTTAGCAAAGCTCCAAAGTTTCAAGTTACTAAAAAGATTTTGGATGTTATTTTTAATTAAAAATATTGTTCACCATTCTTGAGAGTCCCTTGGACTGCAAGGAGATCCAACCAGTCCGTCCTAAAGGAAATCAGTCCTGAATATTCATTGGAAAGACTGATGCTGAAGCTGAAACTGTAATACTTTGGCCACCTGATGTGAAGAATTGACTCATTTGAAAAGACCCTGTTGCTGGGAAAGACTGAACACGGG
This sequence comes from Bison bison bison, assembly GCF_000754665.1. Lineage (NCBI taxonomy): Eukaryota > Metazoa > Chordata > Mammalia > Artiodactyla > Bovidae > Bison > Bison bison. The sequence goes on from NW_011484341.1 coordinate 15,980, forward strand.
AGGAAAAGTAGATGACAGAGGATGAGATGGTTGGATGGCATCACCGACTCAATGGACATGAGTTTGAGTAAATTCTGGGAATTGGTGATGGACAGGGAGGCCTGGTGTGCTGCAGCCCCTGGGGTTGCAGAGTCGGACATGACTGAGTGAGTGAACTGAGCTGACCATAAAGCATAATTACTGTGGCTTAAAAATCTTATCCCATTTGCATGTGTGCTAGAGTACCTTGGACTGCAAGGAGATCCAACCAGTCCATCCTAAAGGAGATCAGTCCTGGGTGTTCATT
>NW_011484342.1:0-768 GCF_000754665.1 Bison bison bison
TGGCATCACTGACTCGATGGACGTGAGTCTGAGTGAACTCCGGGAGTTGGTGATGGACAGGGAGGCCTGGCGTGCTGCGATTCATGGGGTCGCAAAGAGTCGGACACGACTGAGTGACTGAACTGAACTGAAGGATATTTTCATAACGGTCCAACCTAACACTTTTCACAAATACAGTTCTCAGTTGTTAATGGTCAAAATACTGAGCCAGGGAACAGGAGTATAAGAAATATATTACAGGAAGCTGAAATTGTTCCTTGCAGCTTTTCTTTAAAAATGATGGGACTAGGAATCATAGACTGGCGTTTTAACCTATCCTTATGATTAATTTTCTGTAAAGTCTTAGAAAAGTAAATGTCCTTTGTTGGAAGCCAATTTTGTCATGCACAAAATAAGGGACCAGATAAGATGCTCTCAACGGGTTTTTCCATGTCTGCTATTCTAAAATTTCTGAAGCCCATATTCCTAAATATACTGTAAGCTCTTGGAAAACAAGGACTGTGTACCCAGAGTATTGTCCAAACATTCCTTATATCAGAATCAGGTAGGCACTTGATAGAAATGCAGATTTTTAGGCACTACCCCCAAGTTCAGTCAATTCAGTTCAGTCACTCAGTCGTGTCCAACTCTTTGTGACCCCATTAACAGCAGCACACCAGGCCTCCCTGTCCATCACCAACTCCCGGAGTCCACCCAAACCCATGTCCATCAAGTCAGTGATGCCATCCAACCATCTCATCCTCTGTCATCCCCTTCTCCTCCTGCCCT
>NW_011484342.1:3165-3675 GCF_000754665.1 Bison bison bison
AATGGAACACTACTCAGCCATAAAAGCAATGAATGTCACTTAAACTGAGGCAAATGAACCTAGAGCCTGTTATGCAAACTGAAGTAAGTCAGAAAGTGAAAAACAAATATTGCACATTAACGCATATATATGGAATCTGGAAAAATGACACAGATGAACCTATTTGAAAAGCAGAAATAGAGACACAGACATAGAGAATGGACTTGTGGACAAAAGGGGTGAAGGGGAGGGTGGGATGAATTGGGAGATTGGGATTGACATATATAATACACTACCATGCATAAAATAGTTAGCTAGTGGGAACCTGCTGTATAGCATAGCAAGCTCAGTTCGGTGCTCTATGATAACCTAGAGGGGTGGGATGTGGGGGCACTGGGAGGGAGATTCAAAAGGGTAAGGAGATATATATATATGCACACACACACAGATACATACACTTATGGCTGATTCATGTTGTTGTATGCAGAAACCAACACAACACTGTAAAGCAATTATACTCCAATAAAGAAT
>NW_011484342.1:4454-6036 GCF_000754665.1 Bison bison bison
GATGAGACACGATGTTTTCCCATAAAGAAATATTTGAGGGCAAAGCCAGCCCAAAATAGGGCCACAACATAAAGAAGAAATCCAAGCCTAGTCTCCGGGTATAGAAGTCCCTCCATGGTCAGCAGATTAAACTGATTATGTGATTTAGAGTTGTCTATATGCAAGGCTGTTTTATGAACCCTGGCTTGGTGGAGGTTTACCCAGGACGTGGGGTTAAGAAAACAGTGTAAAGAGCCACTTGCTTGTATCCTTATGGCCTCTTAGAATCTGAGACATTGACCACTTGAAGAAGACCTAATTCTGACCCAGCACCATACTCTTTTTCAGTCATAGAGGTGGTTTAATTTTCAGAAGGCATAGAAGGATATGGAACATTTTTCCCAAGGAAAGCTTATACAAGAGACTAATATGTAAAACAGATACATGCTGAAGAACTATTCTGATTGATGAGAAGATGAAGGAAAAAAGTCTTTCTAAATTGATCCTCACTCTCCTTGTCCCAAAGCACCCAGTAGGTTCTATATTGGGGCTTCCCTGGTGGCTCAGCTGGTAAAGAATCTGCCTGCAATGCAGGAGACCTGAGTTCGATCCCTAGGTTGGGAAGATCCCCTGGAGAAGGGAACAGGTACCCACTCCAGTATTCTGGCCTGGAGAATTCCATGGGCAGAGGAGCCTTGCAGGCTACAGTCCATGGGATCACAAAGAGTGAGACATGACTGAGCAACTTTCACTCACTCACTCAGGTTCTGCTTTAGATTGTCTTCTTAAATCTGGTGCAGGCATAGAATACTATGATATTCAAGAAGACAGATTTCTGACATGGGAAAATGTCCACAGCATAGATAGAAATAGTCACAGTATTAAGTTGCATCATATAAATGTGCCAGTATTTGACAATTTTTCTTTCATAAAACATCAATTTCTAATGCTCAACCTAATAAGTCCTGTGATGATCATGATTCATGAGCTGTATGAGTTGATGGCTATTTTACAAAAATCAATAAAAACAGTACAGTTAAGAAAATCATAGCATATGAGGAAGAAAATACAGTGCATAAAGAGACAACTCTAAGGCAAGAGAAACACCTGTAGTATGGGCAATAACTTTGACATATGTTCAAACTTTCATAGGACCCAAAGTTTGAAAATCACATGAGAAAGATTAATACTCAGATAATCATGATTGATAAATACTCTACAGGAAAAAAGAGAGTTGGTACAGGATATGAAGTCCAAATTGTAGAAATCATCCATGGAATATAGGACAGAACTATGATGCATACTCAAAAAACATGAGTATCTGAGTAACAATCCTGGATTTAGGAGAAGGTGGCCATGCTGCATGGGCAAAGATACCAGTAGTGTGTGCTCATCTATGCAATTCTAGTATATAACTATGGTTTGCGATCAAATGATCACGGTAAACAAGCCGCAAACCTTCACACTAAGCATAGATGTCAATGACACAGAAGCAAATGCCCATGATTTGGAAGGAGAAAACTATGATGCATAAGAAGACAAAAATGTTATATGAACTCATGACTAAGATATTAATACATGTTTAAATAACCATTATGCATGA
>NW_011484342.1:6136-7094 GCF_000754665.1 Bison bison bison
ATAAAGGAAGTTACAAGGAACTAACAAGAGGAAATCTCCATTAGCTCATAACTTACAAATTAATATCTCCATCCTACAACTCTCCTGTAACCCATATCTGCACTTTGATGTCCGAGAAGCATCTTAAACCTAACATGTTCATATCTGAGGTTCAGATATCTACTTACACACACACACACACACACACACACACACACACAGACCTGGATCACCTGTCATCTTTTTCATCACATATAATGGTAACTCCACTTTCCATTTGTTCAGAGTTAACACTCTGATGTTATTCTTGATTCCACTTTTGCTCTCACACCCACACTCAATCCATAAACAAGTCTCATGGGCATTCCACTCAAAAGGCAACATATTCAGAACAAAACCACTGGTCATCACCTCTGCTGCTATGACTCTGGCTCATCATCTCTTGCTGAGATCATTGTAAAAGCTTCTTAACTGGTCTTGCTGCCTCTGCTCTTGGTCCCCTGTGGTCTGTTCTTTAAATAGCAGACAGTGAAATGATAAAGTGTTAAGTCAGATCATGCCTCTCATCTGTTCAAAAATCCTCCAATTGATTCCCATTTCAAAATCCTTATTATGAGCTAAAAGAACCTACATGATCTTATCCCCAAGTAACTGGCTAATCTCTGCTACCCTCCTATCTTACACACTCCATTTCAGCCACATGGCCTCCTTGCAGCTCATTGGATATGCCTGGCATACTTCAGTTCTAGAGCCTTTGAAGATGATATTGCCTGTACCTGGAGTATTCTTCCATCCAGTTTCCAGATAGTTTATTCATTTCCTCACTTCAGATATTTATTCAAACATCATGTTTCTCACTGAGGCCCTCCCTGAATATCCTAAATAAAAATTAAATCCTTCTACACACCCCAGTGATGCTTTCTAAGGCCCACTTGACTTTACATTCCAGGATGTCTGGCTCTAGGTGAGTGATCACACC
>NW_011484342.1:7194-8759 GCF_000754665.1 Bison bison bison
AGACATTCATAACATATAAAAGAAGTTGGACATAATGTGTGCCCTCCAACTACCATGACACTTGTTAGCAAACAAATTATTATAATTCATGTGAACATTTATGATATAAAACCATTTGGCCAGGGTATATGTCAGAAAACTGTAATAAGCCTAGTAAACACTGACCAAGAGAAGATGTCCTTGGTACATATTTCATTAAGACATTGCATGTGATCAAAAGAATGCCACTAGAGTACTTTACAAAAATGTGAACATACTTAGTAACATTAAACTGTACCATTAAAACAGTTGTTTATGTGTTTTTAACCAGAATTAATTTTTTAATTAAAAACAACATGGAACAGGTAGCTTTAGCAAGATAGCACATAACTGTAAAACAGGACCCAACTCTGATACGTGTACAGAGAAATATGGCACTTTAGCTGTTATCAGCATTAAATGAACATAAATCCATGTACATGATCATGTACATGTAAATGATGTAAATCCATGTAAATGATCAACCTCAGATGATCATCAAACAAGTGCAGATAAGGACAGTAGAAGGCCAGATGTTTAAAATTCTTCTGCCAACCTTGCTGAATTTTCAAGTGACCACAGTGCATAAACTGAAAACCATGACACTTAAAGAAAGACCCTTCAAACATAATAAAACATCTATGAAGCTAGAGACATCTATGGTATATACTTAAACAACCATGATGAATGTGAAGAAGCATTTGGTATATTAGTCCTTAACTGGGATATGTGCACACACAATGTGTGCATCATGGCAACCATGATACAGGAATTAAGTGACATGGTTTAGGAGGAGATGGTCATGCTAGACTGCCACAAGGTACGAACAGAAGCCATGGTCCAAGAGTAGGCAGACATGCTGTACTTTTTTTCACTGGGTAAGAAAGGTTAAGATATAGATGCAAGAGGTCACAATGAAGAATAGATATCTTTCAAGTAATGATGACCACAGTGAATAAATTATTATTTATAACATATGAACAAATATAATTCACATATTCATGGTAAATACACTGAAAATTATAGAAAAAGAACATCATATAGTGACATGAATATTCAAACAAGTATGTTGCAAGCTCATGCTCAGTTGCTTCAGTCATGTCTAACTCTTTGCAAGCCCATGGGATTTTCCCAGCAAGAATACTTGATTGGGTTGCCATTTCCTTCTCCAGTGTTGAGTAGAATGTAAAACCTAATAATAGTTGTTTAAAATTAGTATAAAGAAGCCAGTTCACATTGCAAAACTAGACAACCATGGTGTATGCTCATATAAGTACAGAAAATTAAACACCAATGACATGTGAACTTAAAACCATTGGGTGTATTCAGATAACCATGGCCACAACGGCAGATCCCTTTGGTAGGTGCAGATTGGCTATAATACAAGAAGCAACAGCCCTTGTGCAGGCTCAGATAATCTTGGTGTTAGAACAAATTATCCACGGTACAGGAACACACAATTATGACACATGCCCAAGCCACCATAACATGGCACTGCACAGCCAAAATTTAGCAAATGGTTATTCAACCAATTTACTCTTCTCCAG
>NW_011484342.1:10053-10508 GCF_000754665.1 Bison bison bison
TGGTGTGCTGTGATTCATGGGGTCGCAGAGAGTCGGACATGACTGAGCGACTGAACTGAACTGAATACACCCCAGATATTCCTTATGTAGTTTCCAGGTTTAATTTTTCTCCTTTGCACTTCTTGCACTGTTGTTGCTGCTGTTATTCAGTCACTCAGTCATGTCCAACGCTTTGCAACCCCATGGACTACAGCACACCAGGCTTCCCTGTCCTTCACTATCACCTGGAGTTTGCTCAAACTTATGTCCATGAGTCAGTGATGCCATCCAATCACCTCATCCTTTGTCATCCCCTCCTCTTCCTGCCTTCAGTCTTTCCCAGCATCAGGGTCTTTTCCAATGAGTTGGCTCTTCACATCAGATGGTCAAATACTGGAGCTTCAGATTCATCATCAGTCCTTTCAATGAATATTCAGGGTTAATTACATTTAGGATTTACTAGTTTGATCTCCGTG
>NW_011484342.1:10608-11916 GCF_000754665.1 Bison bison bison
GGATTCATTTTGATATTTGGCAAAACTAATACAATTATGTAAAGTTTAAAAATAAAATAAAATTTAAAAAAAAAAGAAAAAAAAAAAGAACTGATGCTTTTGAACTATTGTGTTGCAGAAGACTCTTGAGAGTCCCTTGGACTGTAAGGAGATCAAACCAATCCATCTAAAGGAAATCAGTCCTGAATATTCATTGGAAGGAGTGATGCTAAAGCTGAAACTCCAATGCTTTATCCACCTGATGCGAAGAACTGACTCATTTGAAAAGACCTTGATGCTGGGAAAGACTGAAGGCAGGAGAAGAAGGGGACAACATAGGATGAGCTGGTTGGATGGCATCACTGACTCAATGGACATGAGTTTGAGCAACTCTGGGAGTTGGTGATGCACAGGGAAGCCTGGCATGCTGCAGTCCATGGGGTTGCAAAGAGTCAGATGTGACTAAACTGAACTGAATGATAATACTGGCATATGGGAGTTTTATGAGAATTAAATGGCATAATTCATGTACACAATTTAGCATTATATTTGACAGAGTAATCCTTGGTCACTGGAACCTACATATAGATTCCTTGATCTCTTGCCCTCCAATGAGTCTCAGCTCCACCCTAATCCAGCCACTCATTCCCATGGTCATATGTAAACCCTCTCATTACAAATCTATGATTTCAAATAACTATCTGATCATATGTTTCCAACTTTTTTCATGTAGTACTTTCATATTGTCAACTCTTCTATCCTATCTGTGATCACTTGATCTTGCCACCTTTAAATTGCCCATCATCACTTTGGTGCCCTTACTTTCTTTCTTACTCTCCTTGAATTACATGGTGGCTCAGCGGTAAAGAATCCGCCTGCCAATGCTGGAGGCTCAGGAGACATGTGTTCAATCACTGGGTCGAGAAGATCCCCAGGAGGAGGAAATGGCAACCCACTCCAGCATTCTTGCCTGGAAAATCCCATGGACGGAGAAGCCTGGCAGCCTATAGTCTCTGGGATCACAAACAGTCAGACAGAAGTAAGCACACACACACATACACACACACACACACCATAATTAAAATCATTATAATCATTGTCTGCAATGAACTCTCCATGCACTTGCCTCTCTCTAACTCTGTTGCGACTGCCTGAAAAAAAACATAAGCCCTGGTTAAATTCATCTCTTTGCAACTGAGCAGATAAATATAGCTGGAGAAAAATCCATAATTATGCCTGACTGGTCTGTCTTTAAATTTTCTCAACATACTTCAAATGTTCCATGATCCTTTTACATTTGCCAAACCAATTCATTCTCCCACTCTCTGA
>NW_011484342.1:12016-13526 GCF_000754665.1 Bison bison bison
GACCATCAAGGTCACCAAGATCTTTTTTGTATATTTCTTCTGTACATTCTTGCCTCCTCTTCTTAATATTTTCTGCTTCTGTTAGGTCCATATTTTTTCTGCCTTTAATTGTGAAAATATTTGCATGAAATGTTTCCTTGGTATCTCTAATTTTTTTGATGAGATCTCTAGTCTTTCCCATTCTATTATTTTCCTCTATTTATTTGCATTGTTCACTTCTAGCATGTATTTTATATTTTTTGTTATCAGCTGTTTCCCCAGTAGAATATGAGCTCAATGGCAACAAGGAATTTTGCTTGGTTTATTTATAGATATATGTTCAATGCATAGAAAACTGCCTGGAAATAATGTATACTTAATAAATAGTTAATGAATGCTATTTTGAAAAAGTCACATCTCTCAATGTGGTAAGAGAGTATAAAGGATAGGGTATAAGTTGGGCTTTGGAACCCACTAAATTAAGAGATGACTTGGAACTACCAAATACTACTCGTGTTAGGCTTTAAAGACCTCCTTATTTAACATAAACTGGTAATAATAATACTCATCCTATCAGAATTCTAAAAATTAAATCATAGAACATACATAAAATGCCTGGCTAAAAACCTGCTACCAGGGTGACTCTGCTGCTATATCGTGTCCAAATATAAATTCATTTAATCACAAACATTTGAGCACCTAGTATGTACAAGACACTGATACAATACATTCTTCTATTAGAATTCCCCAAATTCCTTTACCTCAGTCCTTGGAATCTATGAGATATTAACAGTCTGCCTACCAACTCCTCTGCTTGGATGCTATCAGGCACTATCTGCCAGAACTTTACCTGAACAGAGGTACCCCAAGTCCTGTACCCACATACTACAAAGCCAAGTCTGCCATTTTCTTGCCTCAATTTGTCACTGGAATTTCATTTGGTGCCATCTAACTCTACTCTGTCTCAAGACACTGTCAGTATTAAAGGTTCTGGAGTAGGAAACATCCTAGTTCCAATCCTGGACATACCACATAGAAATCCGACATTATTTCTCATCTATAAAATGTTAAAAATGATAATTTTCATGCAAAGATGGGCACAATAAAGGACAGAAATGGTATGGACATAACTGAAGTAGAGGAGGTGGCAATAATACACAGAACTATACAAAAAAAATCTTGATGACCCAGATAACCAAGATGGTGTGATCACTTACCTAGAGCCAGACATCCTAGATTATGAAGTCAAGTGGGCCTTAGGAAGCATCACAACAAGCAAAGCTAGTGGAGGTGTTGGAATTCCAGTTGAGATATTTCAAATCCTAAAAGATGATGCTGTAAAAGTGCTGCACTCAATATGTCAGCAGATTTGAAAAACTGAGCAGTGGCCACATGACTGGAAAAGGTCAGTTTTTATTTCAATCCCAAAGAAAGGCAATACCAAACCAAAAACTGTTCAAACTACCGCACAATTACACTCATCTCACATGCTAGGAAAGTAGTGCTCAAAAATCTCCAATCAAGATTTCAA
>NW_011484342.1:15188-16087 GCF_000754665.1 Bison bison bison
CTCTGTCCATGGGATTTTCTAGGCAAGAGTACTGGAAAATGGCAAGAGTGGGGTGCCATTGCCTGCTCCGGGGCTTCTATATGGATACCTCTAAAATTTGGGGTTCCCTGGCTCTGGACTAATAACACGGTTCAAAATATCTCTTCTCAATTTCTCATTAAAAGAGGTAGATAGCAACAAAAAACAGTGAGGGAAGGGGAGTATAATTGTCAAAATTAATGGAAAAGAGACAAAATTCAATGTCGAAAGGAAATTTAATTATATACATTGCTGTTAAGAATGAATTAAGATAAATTACACAACACATGTTCCATCCTTTAAAATAGAATACATAGACCCAAAAGCTGTTGGGAAAGACAAGCCAATGTCACATCAATACTACAACTTAGAAACCTAAAGACTGAATTAGCCAAAAATGTATATGGTGACATAATATATTTTGTATTGTACTGTTCTTTGAAGCATATAGATGGTATTCTTTCCCATCCCTACTAGAAGCAACAATTCCTAATACTTTCTACTTTCAATAACACTACTACAGAATACATAAAACAAGAAATACTGTAAAGTAAAAAATAAAATATATAAAAAAAGATATTGGAAAAAAAAAGATATTGGCTTGTTGAGGTAAATTAACACACCAGTTTGCAACAGATTAAGCCGAAAAAGATGAAAACAAATTCAAACACCATAATTAATACAACTGATAAACATAAACTGACATTTGTTCTCTACATAACACATAATACTACTTCTTTTCAAGCACCATCTCAAGGAAAATAAACAGGTAAAATTACAGAATAAAACTTTATTTTGAGAGGGATGTGCCCAGAGCTGAACAGATAGATAAATTCATAAACCAATATTCTCCAACACCTTTAATTAAGCAAAACAGAATG
>NW_011484342.1:16187-17687 GCF_000754665.1 Bison bison bison
TTTTTACTTTCTCTTTTCTCCTTAATTCTCCAGTAACTCTTCTTCCAGATTCTCAACAGATGGCTTTGCTTCCTATTTTCCAGTAAAAATGAAACAATCAGAAGATTTTATCTTCATAATATCAATTATTAAAGCTACCCAAATCTCTGCCATATACTCTACCCTTTCCTTGTTACCAGAGGTGTCTAGTCTTATCTAATGCTATTCCTTCTGCATGTGCCATGGATCCTATTCCCTTTCTCCTGCTCAAGGATTTTACTTCAGTGATTTTCTTCTCTCTCCCACACTTGTTAGCTTTTCCCTATCTTCTGGCTCATTCCCTGCAGCATATAAAATGATGTAACTATCATCCATGATAAAAAAAAAAAAAGAAAGCCCTCACTTGTCCTGACATATCCCTCCAACTCTTTCCTAATTTCTCTGCTTCCATTTATGTAACTCATTTCAATAAGTTTTGATATCACTATCTCAACCTCTTCAATTCTCATTTTTTATTCCCCTTATACCAATCAAGTACTTTCACCTATCACTCCAACTAAACCACTCTTATTATTCATTAATTCATTCATTCAGAATTTATGAAGCCTCATCTACTTACCAGGCATTGTTCTAGGTGCTGGGACTACAGTAGTGAACAAAACAGACTAAAAGGGAATCAATGAAGTGAAAACACTAAACCAAGAATTCTTCTTCCTCACATAACTCATATCAAATCCACCCAAACCCAGTCCATATCTACACCTTGATTCATCTCTTCCATACAAACTATCCGCTTAACGTATTGATTTCAAAACAGAATCAGACTCTAACCACTTCTCAGTACCTCCAATGCCCACAAGTTTATCTAAACCATCATCTCACATCACCATGATGGCAATGAATGGCCGCCTAACTTTCTCTCCTTCCTCTCCCGTACTCTACACTCCATTATCCGCACAACAGTTAGAGTTAGTTTTCAAAAAGTGTAAGTTATATTATATCACTCCATTCTCAAGTTTTTCCAGTGGATTTTCATAGAATCCAAAGTACTTGTCATGACCTATAAGTATCTACTTGATTTGACCACTGGCTACTCCTGAATCTCACCTCTTTCTACTTTCCCTCTCCAACACTCATATCAGGTGAAACTGATCTTCCTACTGTTTCCTGAAAACATACCGCATGCTCCTGCCTGAGAGGGCTTTGCTCTTCTCTCTGTCATAAATGCTCTTCTTCCAAATACCATTTTGGTTCGCCCTTTTACTTTCCTTAGGATTCTAGTTCTGTGTCATTGCTTCAGAGAAACTTTTCCTGATCACTCTTATCTAAAACTGCATACTCCTTCCTCATCTCTTTCTATCCCCTAAGTAGCATTTTTCTTATATAGCACTACCTAAAATTACATTATATACAATATTTACTTGTTTACTTTCTGTTTCTCCCACTAGATGTAAGTTTCATTAGAATGGGGACTTTATTTCTGAGCCATAGAACAGTACCGGGCATATGGAAGCTACTCAG
>NW_011484342.1:20205-20564 GCF_000754665.1 Bison bison bison
GTTGTTCCATGTCCAGTTCTAACTGTTGCTTCCTGACCTGCGTACAAATTTCTCAAGAGGCAGATCAGGTGGTCTGGTATTACCATCTTTTTCAGAATTTTCCACAGTTTATTATGATCCACACAATCAAAGGCTTTGGCATGGTCAATAATTAGAAATAGATGTTTTTCTGGAACTCTCTTGCTTTTTCAACGATCCAGCAGATGTTGGCAATTTGATTTCTGGTTCCTCTGCCTTTTCTAAAACCGGTTTAAATGCCTGGCTGGAAGAAGCACAAGCTGGAATCAAGATTGCCCGGAGAAATATCAATAACCTCAGATATGCAGATGACACCACCCTTATGGCAGAAAGTGAAGAGG
>NW_011484343.1:0-1417 GCF_000754665.1 Bison bison bison
CCCTCTTGAGCCTCCCTCCCACCTCCCACCCCGCCCCACCCCTCTAGGTTGTCATAGAGCACTGGATTTGAGATCCCTGCATCATACAGCAAATTCCCACTACCTATTTTGCATATGGTAATGTATATGTTTCCATGCCACTCTCTCAATTCATTCCACCCTCTCCTTCACCTGCTGTGTCCACAAGTGAGTTCACTATGTCTGCATCTCCACTGCTGCCCTGCAAATAGGTTCATCATACCATTTTCTAGATTCCATATATGTGTGTTAATATAGAATGTTTGTTTTTCTCTTTCTGACTTATTTCACTCTATACAACAAGCTCTAGATTCATCCACCTCACTAGAACTGACTCAAATTTGTTCCTTTTAAGGCTGAGTAATATTCCATTGTATATATGTACCACAACTTCTTTATCCATTCATCTGTTGATGGACACCTTGGTGTCTATATATTTTTAAGATATCTGAGAATATTCTTGATATGTATAAATTTGCTTATTGCTTTTTTGCATTATTAGCATTTCCTCATGGCATTAAAAAAATCCTTATAAACACATTTTAAAGGCTATATTATGTTCCTGACATAGAGGTGTATGAGATTTGCTTTACTCTTCGCTTGTTATTGAACATTTGTGTTGCTTCTTTTCTTCACTCCTATTACAGATACTGAAATTAACAGTTCTATACTTAAGTTTATAGTTGCATTTTGGATTATTTCCAGAAGAGGAGTCAATTTTAAGGGCAATAGCATTTTTAGGCTTTTAATGTATTCTGCTTTCCAAAAAGGCTATCCCAATTCACACCAATACCAAGAGAATGCAAGAGTGTCTTCTACCACACCCTTGCATGTAATGAGTATTTTCATCCCTTTATAAACATATTAAGTCCATAAGAGAAAACTGTACTTATTGGTTCCATGTTTATTATCTGTATCTGATGAGGTTAGATTTTTTTTCACCTGTTTCCTTTTTGTAAACATCATTGTCCAATTTTTCTAGTGGTCATTGTGGTATTTCTTATCACTTTTACAATTTGGTGATAAGTCTTTATTATATTTATGGAAAATTTTCCATCTCACCATTTGTCAATTTTTTACATAAAAAATTTAAATGACATAGCAGAGTAGCTCACTTGCTGCAATCTTTTGAAAATCAGTCTTCAACAGGAGGGTTTCTTAAAAAGACACATACAAAAAAGATTTTAACTGTTTTCTGAAATCAAATATAACATTTCTCTTTGAGATTATTCCTATTACATTTGAACTCTGACAGTCTTTTCCCATCCAGAAATTAGGTAAATATTCACCTATATTTTCTTCTAGTGTCTTATGGTTTGTATTTCTGCATTACATTTCTTTTAAATCCAATAAACTATTACATAAAACTGATTTCCCCACTCCCCCAAATGCTGTACCT
>NW_011484343.1:1517-2091 GCF_000754665.1 Bison bison bison
TTAGAGAAGAATCAATCTAGTAATATTTAAAATATTTAGTGTTTCCATCCATTAAGATGATGAATGGTCTCTCAATTTATTAATATCTTCTCTTACATGTCACACAAGCTCCTAAACTTTTCTTATTGAATTTATCCTAGTGTTTATGTTTTTTTTCCTATTTCAAGTGGTTTCTTTTGTGTTATACTCTCTTCTGACTGGTTATGTTTGTTATAGAGTAGATCTATTTATTTCTGTAATTTGTTTATCCAACCAGTATGATGAAATCTCATTAATTACAGTAATTTTTACTTGATTCATTTGGGTTTCTTCCTTTGTTTCATGTCTACTTCTACTACTTTTCTTTTTGCTGTTTGGGGTTTTTGCTTTTGTTTTGGTTTTCCAGAACTTCTAAAACAACGTTAAATAATAATTCCCTTCAATTCAGTTCAGTTGTTCAGTCGTGTTCAACTCTTTGTGACCCCATGGACTGCTGCACACCAGGCTCCCCTGTCCATCACAAACTCCCAGAGCTTACTCAAACTCATGTCCATCGAGTCGGTGATGCCATCCAACCACCTCATCCTCTGTCGTC
>NW_011484343.1:5063-6018 GCF_000754665.1 Bison bison bison
TACCTGATACCTCTCACTTTTCCCTGTCAAATTTGATTTTAGTTGTTTAAAATCATTGCTTAATCATTAGAAGATTTTTTCTGGGCCCAGAATCTGCTATTGATTAGCTAATTTTTCTAGCTTCACAAATATATAAATATAATGGTCCTGATCCCACAAGTCATGATAAAAATACCAGATACAAGAACATTAAGGACAGAGTCAGTCCTGTAACATGGCATAAACCTCTTGTCATGGTGGCATTGATCTATTAATTAACACCCACTAAGTATAGTCACTGACAAAGTTACTTTACTATGTGACGCGTATCATACACACACACACACACATTTCTTGTACTTGGCTCACACGTCTTCATCTTGTTCACAGTTGCATTTAACATCTGTCAAATGTCTCTGGCATTGAGATCATTGCTTACTAGAAGAAATTAAAGCATACATCCATACAAAATTTGTACATGACTGTTCATAGTAGCTTTATTAATACCTCAAAATGCAATACAACCCCAAATGTCTATCAAATTGTTTGTGAATAAGCAAAATGTAGTATGGCTACATAATGAAATATGACTTTCAATAAAAGTAACATCCAACAGCATGGATAAATTTCAAAAGCAACACAGTGAATGCTAGAAGCCTGACACCAAAATTTACATACTATATGTTTATATGCATAAGAAATTCTAGAAAACTGGAACATCTATAGAAACAAAGAACAAGCAGATTAAGTATTTGCCTGGCACCAGAAATTAGAAGGGGTTTGACTGCAAAGGAACACAAAAGAAACTTTGGGGGTAATGGAATGTTCTATGTCTTGATTATTGTGATGGCTGCATGGGTACACACATTTGTAATGGGGGCAGTTTATTTTATGTAAATCACACCTCAATAAACATGATCCCAGAAATTCCCTAGCAGTCCAGTGGTTAGGATTCCATGCTCTCACTGCCAAGGGC
>NW_011484343.1:6118-7021 GCF_000754665.1 Bison bison bison
TTCTAAGTACATGTAAATTATTCTCTTAATAATATGTTCTAGAACATTTCTGAAAATCGATATCAAATTCACCCAGCCATATTATGTGAGAGCTATCTTCTCCCACCCTTTGGAAATGGGAATTCTACTTGCCTGTCTCAGTTTTCTGTGACTTTTTATATTGCCAATTCCCATAAAGAAGTAATGATTCCGTCACCTGATTTGCATGCTCTCTTAGTTCCCTGGGATGTAATTCACCCAAATCAGGCGATTTAAAATTTGTTTGGAAATATTTAGTGCTCTTTCATCTCAGGCTTCCTTTACAAGGGGCCTTTTGAGTTGGAGATATTGTGGGAGAATTTAGGCTGCAATTTAAGGAGCCACTCGCCGCTTATGAGCCATTATGTTAGCCTCTGTCAGGATGTCTGGCTCCAAGTCTGGTGCGGCTGATGTCTGAGGAGCTTTCTGTGTGAGAGCACCACAATTTCCTTCCTGAGAGTTCAGTATTGATCTGACTCAAACCACTAAAGGATTTTTACTCTCCTTCACTTCTTTGGTGGCAGGAGACAAGGTTACTTATGCCTTTTATACGGTGCTGATTTCATATATTCACATGCCATAAATGCATGTGTAATACATGTTGTGCTTGGCATTCTATATTACTGTTACTGAGAATATGTTTCCTCTCTGTTTCTGCAAAAACATTTAGAGCCTGGAGGAGAAGAGTGAGGCAACAGTCTGCATTCTGAGCTGACAGCTTCTAGCCTCTATTTCATCCAGCTCATTGTAGGTCAAGTTATAAATCTGAAGACAATGCCAGTATATCTGTGACAGGGAGCTATAGGCCAAGGGGTAGGATATGGAAACTCTAGTGGGTGAGGTGCCCCCTGCCCTCCCTCTTCAGAGCACAGGATAGCCAATAGA
>NW_011484343.1:7121-8538 GCF_000754665.1 Bison bison bison
ATAATCCTTTTCCTATTTGGAACCAGTCTGTTATTCCATGTCCAGTTCTAACTGTTGCTTCTTGACCTGCATACCAATTTCTCAAGAGGCAGATCAGGTGGTCTGGTATTCCCATCTCTTGAAGAATTTTCCACAGTTTATTGTGATCCACACAGTCAAAGGCTTTGGCATAGTCAATAAAGCAGAAATAGATGTTTTTTGGAACTCTCTTGCTTTTTTGATGATCCAACAGATACTGGCAATTTGATCTCTGGTTCCTCTGCCTTTTCTAATCCAGCTTGAACAGCTGGAATTTCACAGTTCACATACTGTTGAAGCCTGGCTTGAAGAATTTTGAGTAATTTTGAATAATTCCCTTGATGTATCACAATTAATTAGATATTTACTGCTATACTGAGATTAATATTTTACTAATGCTATGCTAGTTATTTTTTCTTTCTAAGCTATTTTTAAAATCAGAGGTAGCTATTGAGTTATCAGCACCCTTTTCAATATTTGTTAAAGTAATTGTGTGATTTTTCTTGTTTGTCATCCTGATATGATGCATTATATTAATATATTTGGTAATATTATATTATGCTTATATCCTTAGGATAGTATTACTTGGTGAGTTATTCTTTTAATATGCTTTAGACTTGATTTGCTGCTATATTATTTTATTGTGTTACATTCATACTGAGATTAGACTACAATTTTTGTTTTTTGAATTTTTTGTCAAGTTTTAGTTTTAGTTTAATGCCAATGTCATAAAATAAGTTTGGTAATAAAAATGGATGGGAAAGGTTTTTGTCCTTTTGTTCTGTTCATAAACAGTTTATATAATATTAAAAGTATGTTTCTTGCTGGGTAGAAAGAATTCACCAGTAAAGCCATATGGCAAGGATAAATTTTTCTTATAATTATGAATAGAGATAACCTGTGTTGACAGGCAAAGTGGGAAGAAATTAATTATTAATCATTAATAGTACAACATTGATGTTGTGCTTTATCCATTTCTAAATTGCTCTTACATCTGCTACCTCATTAATTCACCCATTCAAAAAAACCTGTATCGAATGCCTTCATGTGCTAGATAGATTAGCTGATGCTGCAGATAAAAGATGAATTGGCTGTGGTCCTTGATTTGGGGAATTCTTTAGCTAATTGAGATAAACCAATAAGTCTAATACAATATGACAACTATTTTAATAGATGCATGTTTACTCACATTATCCCTGAACTACTTATACTAGCATCATTATGACCTTTATACAGGTGAGGCAACATTCCAGGTATTTGAATACCTCCAGTGACGAATAATTCAGTATCTCTTGAGGAAAACACATTTATCTTTGGACCAGCCTAATAGCTGGAGTGTAATTCCATATGTCTTCTAGTAGCTTCCCCTAAACCATGATTTTGGCTCTTAGAGCCACAT
>NW_011484343.1:12111-12679 GCF_000754665.1 Bison bison bison
TTTCTACTGATAGGAGCCTGATATCTTTCAAAGCTGCACTGTTTCCCTGGACACTCTTACAGCTTGTGTCCATGTGACCCATTTTTGTCCTTTGAAATGTGAGCAGGTGTCAAATGGGTGAGGCTTCCCAAGAGCAATTGCTCTCATGATAGAAAGGGGCACACTAGAAAGGGGCAAACTCAGGATCTTTCCCTTAACTCTTTGCCTTCTTCCTCTCTGGGATGTGGACATGATGTGCTGGGGGAGCAGCTATCTTACAGTCTTTGAGATGACAGCCACAGGATGGCAGAATAGAAAGATGAAAGTAACCTGTGTGCCAGCTGGCATCTTGTATGCTGCTGCTAGAATTGTGATTTTTGGTACATTAGGAAAAGTTACATTGGACTGCCATCCTAACTGATACAATGGTTTTCTCCTTCCCTTCGATTTGTCACATGCTCCAGACCATAGTTAAGAAGAGAGTATTTGAAGCCTTAATTTGGAAATTCATATCAGAGTTGTTCATGTTCGTGTTAGTCACTTAGTCGTGTCTGACACTTTGCAACCCCTTGGACTGTATCCCACCAGG
>NW_011484344.1:0-724 GCF_000754665.1 Bison bison bison
CTATTTTCATTTTTCCAAGTTTTGATCAAGCTGTTCAGTTTTCCTTTTGTTAATTTGTGAGCTCTAATATGCTTTACCATTTCATTAATGGTTGCCCTCAACTTTCAGACACATATGTCCCCACTATTATTTGAAAACATGACTTTTCTTTTTTCCCTCTTAGAATTCACTCCTCCTCCAATATTTTTATTTACAGTATTTTCTTGTTTATCTGAAATAGTCTCAGTTTTCTCCCTCTTCTAAATGCATGCTTTCCCAGATAAGACCTTTAGAACATGTTTACATCTCCGGCCTCACTCCTTTGCTATCCATAACTCTGATTTTCATAGATGATGTAATACTTTTAGTTCTAAACATTAGAGTTTCCCTAGAAATATAGATCTTTTGTTTGAAGAGTCCTTAAGTTATGTTATCCATCCCTAGTCAGTCTATATCAGTCACTTACATTTAACTACTGCATTTCATATGCAGTCTGTTTCTCTCAGCCCAAGGATTGTTCCTCTATTGTTTGATTAATTTCTTCATTTTTCATGTGTTTTATCTTCTATGTTTGGAACTAAAATTATTACATATTTGGCCTTCTGAATCTATATATCAGTGAAGATCCATACCATTAGAGCTCTTTTTTTAATTTATTTTTTAATTGAAGGAAAATTGCTTTACAGAATTTTGTTGTTTTCTATCAAACCTCAACATGAATCAGCCTCCCTCTGGAACCTGCCTC
>NW_011484344.1:4534-5558 GCF_000754665.1 Bison bison bison
AAACAGTGTGGAATTGATACAAAAACAGGCACACAGATCAATGGAACAGAATAGAGAGCCTAGAAATAAATCCACACACCTATGGTCAATTAATTTTCAACCAAGGAGGCAAGAATATAAAATAGGAAAAAGACAGTCTCTTAAATGATGCTAGTAAAGTTGGATAATTGCTTGTAAATCAATGGAGTTAGAACACACTCTCATACTATGCACAAAAATAAACTCAAAAAGGCTTAAAGACTTAAATATAAAACATGACACCATAAAACTCCTAGAAGAGAGCATAGGCAAAACATTCTCTGACATGTGTGCATGCATTCTAAGTCACTTCAGTCATATCAGACTCTTTGTGACCCTATGGACTGTAGCCCAGCAGGCTCCTCTGTCCATGGGATTTCCCAGGCAAGAATACTGTAGTGGGTTGCCAGGCCCTCCTCCAGGGGATGTTCCTGACCCAGGTATCAAATTCTCATCTCTTATATCTACCTGAGCTGGCAGCTGGGTTCTTTACTGCTAGCAGCACCTGGGAAGCCCCTCTCTGACATAAATTTTATCAACTTTTTCTGAGTTCAGTCTCCCAAGGCAATAGAAATAAAAACAAAAATCAACAAATGGGACCTAATCAAACTTACAGGCTCTTGCACAGCAAAATACACTGTAAAAAAAAAAGGAAAGAAAAAATACGGAATGGGAGAAAATATTTGCAAAGGAGGCAACAGATGAGGGCTTAATCTCCAAAATATACACACAGCTCATACAACTCAACAACAAAAAATAAACAACCCAACTGAAAAATGGGCAGAAGACCTTAACAGACATTTTCCCAAAGAAGACATACAGATAGACAGTAGGCACATGAAAAGATGTTCAATGTCATTAATTATTAGAGAAATGCAAACCAAAACTAAAATGAGGTATCACCTCACACTGATCAGAATGACCATCATTAAAAATTCTACAAATAAAAAATGCTGGAGAGGGTGTGGAGAATAGGGAACCCTCCTACACTGTTGGTGGGAATGTA
>NW_011484344.1:8853-10068 GCF_000754665.1 Bison bison bison
TATTTGGCAAAACTAATACAATTATGTAAAGTTTAAAAATAAAATAAAATTAGAAAAAAAAAATAAATACATTTAAAAAGAAAAAATAAAATATGTCACAAGTGAACCTATCTACAAAGCAACAGCAGACTCATAGACATAGGGAACATAGGGAACAGATAGATTGCCAAGGGTAGGGGATGAAGAGGGATGGACAGGGAGTTTGGGGTTTGGTAGATGCAAAACTACTACATTTATTAAGGATAAAAAATAAGATCATAATGTATAGCACAGGGAACTATATTTCAATATCCTGTGACAAACCATAATGGAAAAGAATATAAAAAAATGTCTATATGTATATAACTGAGTCTCCTTGCTGTATAGCAGAGATTGGCACAACATTGTAAAGCAACTATACATCAATAAAATTAATTGTGAAAAATTAAAAATGAAAAACCCTGTATTTGTACTCTTCTCCCCTCATGATTGCTGTTTCTGATATCATATTTTATGTCTGATTGTTTTGTGTATCCCTTAATTGATTATTGTGGATATAGATGATTTTACTACTTTTTGTCTTCTAACCTCCCTATTAACTTTGTGTATGGATGATTTCTCACCTTTACTGTTGTTTGCCTTTACCAGTGAGATTTTCCATTTTGTAATTTTCTTGTTTCTGGTTGTGGCCTTTTCTTTCTCACCTAGAGAGTTTCCTTTAACCTTTCTGTAAAGCTGGTTTGATGGTGCTGAACTCTTAAATTTTGCTTATCTGTACAGCTTTTTATTGCCCCATCAAGTCTGAGTTACCGTCCTGCTGGGTAGAGTATCCCTGGTTGTAGTTTTATTCCCTCTCATCACCTTAAATGTATTGCTCCATTCCCTTGTAGCTTGCAGAGTTTCTGCTGAAAAGTCTGATGATAGCCTTATGGGAGTTCACCTTTATGTTACTTGTTGCTTTTCCCTTTCTGATTTTAATATTCTCTCTTTATCTTTAATTTTTTGCCATTTAAATTACAACCTTGTCTTGGTGTGTTCCTCTTTGTGTTAATCCTGTGTGGCAGGGGTCCCCAACCTCTAGAATCTATGTCTGGTGATCTGACATGGAGCTGATGTAATAATAATAGAAATAGAAATAAATTGTACAATAGATGTAATGTGCTTGAATTATCCTGGAACTGTCCCCCACTCTCAGTCTGTGGGAAAACTGTCTTCTATGAAACCAGTCCCTGTGCC
>NW_011484344.1:13355-14049 GCF_000754665.1 Bison bison bison
TATATATATATATATATATATATATATATATTTGAATCCCTTGCTTTTCCTATGATCCCATAGATGTTGGCATTTTGATCTCTGGTTCCTCTACCTTTTCTAAACCAAGCTTGTACATCTGGAAGCAAAGAATGTGTGAATAGTGATTTAGAATCATTTTCCATAGTAAAAGGTATTCCAGAATTGAGAAATACCTAAGTATTAGAACCATGGGATATAATCCTGACTTTACTACTAAATCACTATTTTGTGTCTCACTTTCCCCATTTTACAACATGGAGGATAAGTTAATAGTCTCTGAGGGCTCTTCTTGCTCTGAAATTCTGTGAAATTGTACTTCTCACCATTTTTGTTCTTCAAAACTGGGAAGAGGGAGAAGAAATGTTGGATGGCTTTTATTCTTTCAACCTAACAATTAGCTCTTGGGTTGATTAATGGTTTTCTGGCAATGGCAGCATTTTAGTGAAGATTATTTAGTATTTTAGCAATTGCTAGATGCTTATAAATGTGCCAGTTTGGTGTATTGAAATTAGTAAGATTTGTAAAGGTATTTCAAACTGGCTTTAATTAATTAAATGTTGGATAGATGCAGTCCAAGGTTAACCACTTAATAAATTGGCAACCAAATAAAAAATGGAATCAAACATTTTGAGCAGTTTACTGGAATGGATCTGGGCTCTACACCAAGAGATCT
>NW_011484345.1:0-760 GCF_000754665.1 Bison bison bison
AACTAGAGAGTAGCCATTGCTTGCTCAACTAGAGAAAGCCTGTGCACAGTAATGAAGACCCAGCATAGCCAAAAATAAATAAATAAAATTAGTTTTTTTTAAAATATAAGCAGCTGAATTCTTAATATTAAAAGAAAACAAGTATTAAAAAACTGGCTCAAACTGGTAGGTATGTCAAAGGCTTCTTTAGTCAAAGTAGAGATGAACAGCAAAGAATATGCAGTAGCTTCAGCTCATCTGTTAACGTGTGAACTTTCAGGCCTGCCAAGAGACTTAGAGTAGCCCAAGTGTCATAATAGGCTTTTAGTTTTCAACAGGATCAGAGAGAAATTACATTTTAACTCTTATTAATTCCAACATCCTGTTAATTCAATACTTCAACAAACTCATTAACGAGACTGTTGACAGAAGAATGTAAGATCAATTGTTTTTTATTGTGGCTTTTTAGTTGACATTACCTTCAAAAAGAAAAGCTAATAAATTACATTGGGAAATCTATATTTGTAACCAGAAAATAAATTGCTATTACAGTAACTTTGCTGAGGAAGGTAGACTACAGTATAAAGGGCATTTATTTTTAGGTAAATTACTGGTGTTCAAAAATATTCTATTTGCAAGGCTAACTTGGTTAGCTACTTTGCAGAAAAGAGTTAAGATAACATGCTTGAGACTGCTTTCCTAAGAAGGGTCTGTTAGTAAGGTTGAACTTTGCCTGGCATGTGGGAACTTGGATTTGGGGAGGGTTCCCACCAGTCCCCAA
>NW_011484345.1:3857-5120 GCF_000754665.1 Bison bison bison
ATCATCATATAAAAAGAAAAGATGCCTGACAGGATTAAAATGCCAACGCCTGACATCAGGTAAAATTAAAATGTCAATTTCATAATAAGTATGTCATGAAGAGATACTGTAACACAAAATGAAATGTTAGAAAACAGCAGTGCAGTACAGTGTACATCTAAGCATCACTGTAGTTTTTTCTCATCCTTTAAAGCAATGTGATGTTTTTAGAATGCATAAAATATAATGTTATGACAATGTTTAACACATTTCATATAGTTTCACCAAGTATTTCCAGAATATGAGTAATAATTTAGGAAATATATTTCATCTGTTCAGAGTGTGGCTTGAAACTCTCTTCCTCTCCTCTAAGATTCCTGTAACATTTATGTGTCTTCAGCATCTTCCCCGATCCTGTTTTTCCACTTGTCAACCACTGACTACTTTTGTAATTAACTTTATTTTTCTCTATAAACTAAAGATTTCTTAATGAAACAAATGGTAAAAGACTGGCCTTAAGGGGAAATGGGTTTTGCTAGAAAAGTTGCGAGAGAATAAGATTAAAAAGAAGAAAGATCAGTTGAGAGTAATGGTTTGAGGACTACATATGGCATGGAGTTACCCTAATTGGAATGTGAAGCCTGTTGAAATGATTTCACATGAAAATAGATATGAAAAATAACTATGTCTATCAAAGAGTTTTAATCTCTCAAAAAGGATTATTTTCCAATACTCTCCAGTTACAATATATAAATCATTTGTAACAGATATTTTTGTTACATTCCTTGTAATAAAGGTGAATGAATTTCACTTCACAAAATTCTAAGACTTTAAACTCCTTTAAGGAAGGGAAGTGAATCCATTTCTCCTTACTTATATCTTTCTCCCCGTATCCTCAGGCTCTTCTCAATGCTTAGTTCATAATAGGAGTTTGGAGAAAAGTATAGGCGGTGATGGAGGCACTTTGCTCCTTTACTTGCTATGTAGACTTGGGAGAAAAATGCACTCTATCAGAGTTAGGAGTTGGTTTTTTGTAACTTTTTATTTTATATTGGGGTATAGCTGATTAATGGAGAAGGCAATGGCACCCCACTCCGGTACTCTTGCCTGGAAAATCCCATGGATGGAGGAGCCGGGAAGGCTGGAGTCTATGAGTAGCTGAGGGTCAGACACAACTGAGCGACTTCACTTTTACTTTTCTCTTTCATGCATTGGAGAAGGAAATGGCAACCCACTCCAGTGTTCTTGCCTGGAGAATCCCAGGGACGGGGAGCCGTGGTGGGC
>NW_011484345.1:8789-9434 GCF_000754665.1 Bison bison bison
TAATGTATTACATGTTTTCTAGAATTTATACAATATAAAGTATATGAAAAATCCCCCAAAAGATCAAAAGAAAAAGAAAAAACACTCACAGTCCCATCATTCAATCATTGTTTACAATTTAGAAAGATTATACACTGAAAACTTGATGATATTTAGAAGTAGAGAGAGAGCAAATCCACTACAGAATCGTGAACAGCTGCTTAGCTGAGGAGGCAGTCTGTAGAAATGGAGAGAATGGGAGATTTGAGACATTGATATTAGAAGAGTGTAAAGCAACTAAATGAATGAAAAGGAGTCAGGAAATTTTTTTCCTCCATCCTTCTAAGTTCTCCTGGCTGGTCTAAGAATTAAACTGACATCAGACATATTAACAGCAGAAAATCAAACAAAAGTTTAATAACATGAAGACATGTAAGAGACCCAGCAAAATTCAGTAACTTGCCAAAATGGCTGAAACCCTCACCTTCAATACCATCTTCAGCTAAAGAAGTAGGGGTGGTGGTTTGGGACTTCAAAGAGGAGGTAGGCAATTCACACAGAGATGGAAAAGCAAATATTTGGTAAACAAATGTTTGCTGGGCCACACAGAGACCATGGGACACAGAGTGGACCCTGATCTCTAGACCCTGCTGTGTTTCCCTAATA
>NW_011484345.1:13606-14511 GCF_000754665.1 Bison bison bison
TTGCAGTAGCTTCTCTTGTTGCAGAGCACAAGCTCTAGGGTGTGCAGGCTTCAGTAGTTGTGGCTCCTGGGCTCTAGTGCACAGGCTCAGTAGCTGTGGCACACGGGCTTAGTTGCCCCTCGGCATGTGGGATCTTCCCTAACCAGGAATCAAACCCGTGTCTCCTGTATTGGCAGGCAGATTCTTTACCACTAGGGAAGCCACCTTTCATACTTTTTTTTTAAAATTAATTTTAAATAGTAATGTGCCTGTCATCCATGGCATCCTGTATGCCCCAGCTCATGCAACATTCATCTTATAAAATAAGGGCCAAGGTCTTTCCATACTGAGGTTACCCTCTGTAGCTGGTGCAGGATTCGCTTTGCACCTACTTTCAAATATTTCAATGTTGCATCTTTCTTGTTATCTACCTTAAAAAGTCATATTGAAGTAAATGGTGTCAGAACTCTCCTGAGACCTAGCCTATTGTGTTGCCCTGGGCCACCCAAAGGGTCTACCCAACCAGAAATGAGGGAAATTTACTACTACCTCCCAGCAAAATAATCAGAATTTCCTTTTTCTTATTCAAGATCAGAATAACTTAATAACTACTTCTGGTTTGACTATAGTGGACTGAATTGAGGAAGGCAGTGGGATCTCAGGAAGCTGTTGATAGAATCATCTAAATGTTCTATTAACTAGGAATTGGGCTTTTCTCAAAATGTCTTATATGGAAATTTTGTGATTATTGGGGGGAAAAACATTCTCTATTTTGAGGGTCAGATTAGGGAAAGTCTGCAGCTGTTGATCAAAAGGGAAGATTAATAGGAAGGAAGTAAATATTGTACAATAATATTTATTATGGAAAAGACCCTGATGCTCGGGAAAATTGAGGGCAGGAGGAGAAGGGGGTGACGGAGGATGAG
>NW_011484346.1:0-423 GCF_000754665.1 Bison bison bison
ACTATGAACAAAACTAGTGGAGGTGATGGAATACCAGTTGAGCTATTACAAATACTAAAAGATGATGCTGTGAAAGTGCTGCACTCAATATGTCAGCAAATTTGGAAAACTCAGCAGTGGCCACAGGACTGGAAAAGGTCAGTTTTCATTCCAATCTCAAGAAAGGCAATGCCAAATAATGCTCAAACTACCGCACAATTGCACTCATCTCACACGCTAGTAAAGTAATGCTCAAAATTCTCCAAGCCAGGCTTCAATGATACATGAACTGTGAACTTTTAGATGTTCAAGCTGGTTTTAGAAAAGGCAGAGGAACCAGAGATCAAATTGCCAACATCTGCTGGATCATTGAAAGAGCAAGAGAGTTCCAGGAAAACATCTATTTCTGCTTTATTGACTATGCCAAAGCCTTTGACTGTGTGG
>NW_011484346.1:3206-3950 GCF_000754665.1 Bison bison bison
ATCCCATACCCCTACCTTGCCCCTCCCCCCTTAAACAAACTCTCGTCACTTGCATTGTAGCCTTTGACAACTTGCAAAGCCTTCTCTTCAGAGGTGGTAACCTCTGAAGTTGGAGAAGAGTACTTCTGCTTCTCAAGAGAACTTCAACTAAAGCAGCACCTCAGTCTTAACTTTTCCTCTCCTCTCTTAGCCTTTTCTCTCAACTGATAGTCTTCACCCAACTTTCGAGCCTTGAGGAAAGTTGTAGAAACCCGAGAGAGTGAAAAAACTTGTACAAGGGTCAGAGCTGAAACTTGAACTTTAGTGTGATGCCCTATTTTTATATAATATTTACCTTTTCTCCTATGCATGAAGATAGTGGTTCATTGTAGAACATTTGAGGAGAAAGACTCTAACAAGTGTAAAGAAAACATAAATCCCTTATAATCCAAACTCTCAGAGATTACTGTGAATATTGGATCCATACATCCTTACAGCCTTTTAATGCAATTTGACATGCTTAAGATTCTGCTAAATGTAAAATTGTGTATATCAGTATACGTTCTACTACACTGTGATCTGTGTAGTTCTGTTGTTTACTATTAACTCTTCCAAACCTGTAAAATATCCCATCAGTGCCTTACAGCTGAAGTAGGGAACCCTCAGTTCAGTTCCGTTCAGTTCAGTCGCTCAGTCGTGTCCGACTCTTTGCAACCCCATGAATCGCAGCATGCCAGGCCTCCCTGTCCATCACCAACTCCCGGA
>NW_011484346.1:4389-4921 GCF_000754665.1 Bison bison bison
GTATCAAGTACAGGGTTTGGGGTTAAACCAATAATAAGCTACTCTGGATCCTTCTCTAGTAAGCCCCCTGTCCACTCACTGGACATGAATCTTCCTAGGAACATCCCTGCTAAACACTCCCCCTCCCATGCCTTCCCCTTAAGTCCTCTCCCTCAACTCCTCCCCCTTCTATCTCCAGTCCAAGCTCAGGTGATCCTTAAGCAATAATCTGCTTAAGGGTGAATGGGATTTGATAATATTGAATATAACTTGAGAGTATGATAGGTCATCTTGTACTTTTCCAAGGCCACAGTTTTAAAAAATGAAACTTTCATTATTCTTTCATATTTGCTTTTTCTATATTGGGTTAATTCTTGGTCTGCAGATGTTTGTTCTTAATGTTTCTGTATATGACATAAACTTGAAGGGAGAGGTCCCAGTACTGAGTTCAAATCCATAGGAATGTAGGACTGAAGGATTCAAATGTAGGAATGAAGTCCCTACAAATATTTACCTATTGTTGGCTTCTGCTTTCAGCGATGGCACAGTCCTT
>NW_011484346.1:5021-5385 GCF_000754665.1 Bison bison bison
CCAAAGATTAATCCTACAACACACAGCAGCATTGCTCAATGTGTGGTCCGTGAACTACATATATAATAAGCACTTTAGTTGAAGCCTGGGAATCTACATTTGCAGAGCATCCAAGGCAATGCAGACGCACTTGGATGCACCAAAATTTGGTCCCCAAACCCCAGTCCTTGCAATGCTTTGTGAAAAAAATGAATGACATGATTAAGGAAGTTTGGGACACAGTGCCCACTGTGTTCCCCTCTTGGGAAGGTCATAGTGCACATTAGCATATTAAAAGCTCTAAGAAGTCCTTCATTAAGGAAACAATCTTTTGTCCACTAAAATAAGATTAAGTATACAATGCTACAGATACAATAAACTCTTA
>NW_011484346.1:8390-9157 GCF_000754665.1 Bison bison bison
CTGCATCGATTATTTGTCTTTTATCATTAAATGTACTTAAGGAGTGATGTGCATTTCTGAATCGCTGTCCCTTTTCCTGACCTTGTGTCATTTAAAATATTCGTGGTCAGTGGGAGTGAGATCTGGACTCCAGAGGAACCTGAAACAGAAATTTCAGAGAAACTGAAATTCCTGCTGCCTATTTCCACTTTGATCTAGTGGTCAAAGATCTCTTGTGATCCCTGAATCCTGAGCCTGTGGGATATGTACTCAGAGCTTTTCTCCAAGCCCTTTGTGCTCATGGTTACAAGAGCTCCTTGGTGTTAAAGCACTGTAAACCCCAAAGAGGGTTTTATTTTTTAATGATTCTTTTTTTAAATCAGTAACTATGATTTGGGATTAGCCTCAACAGAATGCCCTAAGCCTAAGGCAAGAAGATGTTAGAATACTGGGAAAGTGTATCTTCTTTCCTTCTCATTGCCCTTCCTCAAATACTTCTTCCTCTTGTAGGTGGATCCCTGAAATTTATTCACCCATTGACAAAGCCTTTCATTCCACAGTGGGGGAGGAGCTTTAAAATTAGCTTAAAATGTAGCTAAGGCCAGGAAAAAGAAGCATAGACACTTAAATTTATACTAAGGAGTAAATGACTGCTGCTGCAGACTCCTGGATGGTTTTTCAGATTTGAAAAGTCCGTATCCCAAATTCCTTATTTTAAGGAAGGACTGGAGAACTGACTTTCCCAAGGTCTTACAGCAATTTGGTAGCAAATTCTCTTCTGAAAGAAA
>NW_011484346.1:9257-10592 GCF_000754665.1 Bison bison bison
CTTAAAGGCATTGAAGATAAACATATCTGATTGGTTTTATTTAATACTAAGGGCCAGTTCTGGAGCATTTCAAAGCCAACTACAATATCAGACCAATCACTAAAGAACATAAAGCAATCTATCACCAATGCTCAAAATACACTTCCCTTGGCCCTGCCCTGGTGGTCTTCACCAAAAGCTCATGTGTCTTATTTCTCTTTGTCCCCTTAATATCTAGTAGAGTGCTTGCCACATAAAAATGCACTCAACAAGTATCTGATGAATGACTGAATATCTCCAGAAATAGAGAAGGCTTTGCACTGAACCCCTTATACACTCTATGCCTCCTTTCTACTCATTGTTTAAGTGGCTTCTCAGCTTTGGGGTTTGGCTTTGGGTGGCACTAATAATAATGTCAGTGGTCAGGGAGCGAAACAGAAGTTAGCCAGTCTACTGAGGGTTGAAGTTACAATCTTAGCCTTCCTTGCAGAACATAAGGAATTGGTCCAATTGCAGTCTGAGATGTAAGAAGCAAAGATCATGGGATCCATGGGTCCTTGGAATCCAAAGCCACTAAGTCTATCTCTGGGCTTTGTGAGAATCCAAAGGCAGGAAATACAGGTTCTTATTGGGAGTCAGCGCTCTTTGTCCAAAAAACTTCTCTTGTTCTCTTGGGAGGACCTCTTCTCCAACTGTGGTTTGAGCTACAGGCAAAGAATAGAGAAGGCACCATAGGGTTTTGGATGAACCACTTGGATAATCATGGCTTGTGGGAAGGAAGGAATAAGAGTTTCACCTGTCAGGATTTGCCCTTCATTTCAGTCCTACGGTGCCCACTCCCACCAGTTCTACCTGCTTGTCCTTTCCCTTTGCCGGCTCACTTGCACTCACCTGCAGGGGATGTGGGCCTGGGCATGGCTCCTGGCCCCCAGCATGCCTTGATTAGGTCCCTCTGCTCAAGCCTTCTGTGCTTCAGGGCAAAAGTTCTCAATCGGGAATGACAATGGGGATAGAGGGCAGCCCCTGAGGGAGGGCTACCCATCAGCCTCAGAGGAAAACAGGAACCAGCAGCCGAGCACACTCCTGTTGGCTGACGGCTCAGTATTGGCTGAGAGTCCAGGAAGCCTTCAGTTGGCCTGAACCAATGAAAAGGAGCCAAAGATGCAGTCTCTCTGGCCATTAAAGAGATACTTCCACCTATGATTGGCCCCAAGGTACTTCACCTCAGGGCTCTCCCATTGGCTTGGAACAGCATGCTGGCAGCCAGGGCATCCTGTGGTGAGCAGGCACCTACGTAGGCATGCAGTCCAGCACAGCCTGCTGCTGGGCACTGAAGGAAGAGGCAGCTAGAGGAGG
>NW_011484347.1:0-1215 GCF_000754665.1 Bison bison bison
CCAGGCTTCAAGGTTGAATTCTTTCTTCCTTTTTGTTTCTGCCCTCTAAGGTTGTTCCAGTGGTTTGTGTAAGCTTCTTATAGAATGAGATTTGCGCTGAGCTTTTGTTTGTTTGTTTGTTTGCTTTTTCCTCTGATGGGCATGGCTGAGTAAGGTGGTATTTCTGTCTGCCGATGATCGGGTTTGTATTTTTGTTGTCTTTGTGGTTTAGATGAGGCGTCCTGCACAGGGTGCTATCAGTGGTTTGGTGATGCCGGGTCTTGTATTCCTGTGGTTTCCTTTATGTCAGTTCTCACTATTTGATATCCTAGGGTTAGTTCTCTGCTAGTCTAGGATCTTGAAGCCAGTGGATCCACTCTAAAGGCTCAGGGCTTGACCTTATGTTTTGCGTGGGTCTATACATTCTTTTCTGCTGGTCATGTACTCCTGTCCACTCTCAGCTGGTACTCTGCATGCACTTCTGTGTCTGAAGGTGTATTCCTGATGTATCCGTGGAGAGAGATGTATTCCATGTCCACCAACTCCTCTTGCCATCTTGTTCCTCCTGGGGAAGATTCGTGAGAGTCCCTTGGACTGCAAGGAGATCTAACCAGTCATTTCTAAAGCATATCACTCCTGAAAATTCATTGGAAGGACTGATGCTGAAGCTGAAACGCCAGTATTTTGGCGACCTGATGTGAAGAACTGACTCATTGGAAAAGACACCGATGCTGGGAAAGATGGAAGTCAGGAAGAGAAGGGGGTGACAGAGGATGAAATGGTTGGCATCACCTACTCAATGGACATGAGTTTGAGCAAGCTCTGGGAATAGGTAATGCACAGGGAAGCCTGGCGTGCTGCAGACCATGGGGTTGCAAAGAGTCAGACACGACCGAGAGACTGAACAGAACAGATGAATCATCAAAATATTCTTGTCATTCCTATATTTTCTGGATGAGTTGAAGCCTTCCCTTGCTGCAAGGCTGATTCCCTTATGGTGGCAAAGAAGTGTGAGAAAATGTGTTCTCTGCTTGGTTTATCAAGTGTGATCCAGGCACACATTTCTCTGGGCAAATTATACAAGCTTTAACCAAAACCTTGCAGGCTCTTGAAATTATCATTGTCCCTATGAGCCACAAACTTCAGGGAGGATTGACAGAAACAATACAAAAACTGGACTCTGGCAATATAAGAATTAGGAACATAGGGCTTAATGAATTACAAATATGATGATAA
>NW_011484347.1:4906-5441 GCF_000754665.1 Bison bison bison
AGATGCAGAGCTTATGATTCTGACCCCGAGGCATGATGACTGCGCTGGGGGACAATGATTAGAAGTGTGAGTAGGAGGGCAAGTGATAAGGGCACACAGGAAGACGAAGGTTGAGTGTGCAGCCGCAGCAGGGAAATACCACCTTGGTTATCAGGAAGGCTACATTTGTGGTTTTCTTGAGGGCACTGTTCTGAAAACCCCCAGGGTTCCTATTCTCCTAATCAGCTGTCCTTTGGGAAACATATTGAAGGAAATTAAAGTGATCTTTAGGCTTCATCCTGCTACCCCTGCCTCAGGCACGCTGGGGTGAGAGAAGGAGCTGGTAGCCTCCTACACAGAGGCATCTGTTATTTCACATTCAAGACCACCACCCAACTAGTGGCCAGTCATAGGACCCGTTCCCTCTGCTATTCTCTAGTTGGCATCACAAAGCTCCCTGGGATTTCTGAGAAATGAAGAGGTCCTCAGCTTATCACCCCAGTCAGTAGTTATCACCCAGTACTGAGTGCTCAGGGGGAAGTTTTCTATCCTGGCC
>NW_011484347.1:5541-6145 GCF_000754665.1 Bison bison bison
CCTGGGCTCTCCGTAGATGAAGTGTTTTCTCCCAGCATATACTCGCATCATATTCAAGAATTTCCAGATATCTTCCTCAGCGGCACAGTTGCCCTTCACGAAGACCACACCCAGAACTGTCATCAAGAGACCGGTCTTAGGTAAGCCCCTACCATCCCACACTCTCCCATTGTTGGGCAGGTTCAGTTTGCTGACAAGGTCATAGGAGTGGATGGTTGAATCAACTTCCTTCAAGTCAACTGCAAAGACAGCCTTGATGTGTTCAGAGGCTCTCTTGAGAATCTCGGCAATCGGTTATGGTATCCTGGGTGGATAATCTTCAGCATGTTTTCCTTCATGATGGGCTGCTTCATTTTATATTTATGCAGAAGGAACTGTTCCAACAAACTTGTTATGCTGTTCAGAGTATCACTGTAGGTGTTCTCGGTAGAAGATGAGACATCGGAGGAACCTGAATCTTCCTCATCTTGACTGGTATCTTCTTCATCAGATTTTGTGTCAGAAGTAGTTGAAAGAAAAAGTGCTGGTAGTAGATGGGGCTTCCGAAGACCCCTGGGAAGTGCTATTTGACCCAGTAGCTGATGAGCTCTGTGAATTATCTTCT
>NW_011484347.1:10297-10803 GCF_000754665.1 Bison bison bison
AGCTTTTGATGAAAATGTGTATTTTGAGTGTTCACTTGCCCTGGCTCAAGTGCACAGGGTCCCTTCCATTCCCTATGGTTTTCGGATATCCCCAAATAATGGTGAACATGTGGTTTAGATATATTCCAGGTTTACAGACTCACCTCTGAGAACCATCATATGAGTGTCTGGCATCACTCTCACAGCTTCATCTAGCCCATCATGCATCTGGACTGAAAATGACCTCCCACCGAGGAACTAGACGTTTCCCAGGACCCAGTGCCGCCTTAATCAGGTAAATTCGACTTGCTTGCTCTCATTTGGAACCTCCTCTTCCACACCTCCCCCATTTAAATTTATGATTTGTTTATTCCTTAGAGTTAGCTCACCACCTTCGTTATACGGTACCTGCTGCCACACTCAAAATTCCATGGGCAGTGGCTTGGGCTTCATTTTCTTACCAACCCAGTACTATAAGACAGCCTTCTAAACAGAAGATGGTCAATTAATTTGGGAGAAAAGGAAAT
>NW_011484348.1:0-1666 GCF_000754665.1 Bison bison bison
TATGTTTTATGTGTGCATAAATGACAGAGAGTGCTGTTGCCACTGTGCAAGAGTGAGGTGATACTTAGGTGGAGTGCTCTAGAAAAACAGGTTGTTGAAACCATTCTGTACTCCTTGGTAAAAACACAAAATGAACCATTGTGGCCAACTGTCTCAAGTGATCTCTGGCCCTCATGACCCTGGAAAGGCAAGAGTGGGCATTGGAGGGAGGTGCACTGGTGCCCACCAGCCTTGTAGCCCATCCCCCATCCCTCCTGCACACCAGCCTCCATCTTCAGTGCTCCGCTGGCTACAGCAGACCAGGACTCCCCTTTATCCCCAGTGGTGGCAGCAGGCCATCTAGTTTCATCTGCTTCCTGGTTGGTGTGCTAGTTGATGCTCCCTCAGAGTCACCCTTGTGTGGCTGCTTGTGGGAATTCTATCTTCTGCAGTGTTCTGTATATGGAGGTTGTTAAACATTGTGAACACCATCCCTGTATGTAGGTGTGTATATATGTATACATACATAACCACTTACAGCAAAGCCATCTAAACACAGCAATCTTGCATATTACTTTGCTATTTAAATAAAGGAAAACATAATTCTAAAATCTGGATGCCATTGAAGTTTTCACAGTTCTTTGCTGCCTAAAATAAAATCTTTCCTAGAGGAGTCTGGATATATTGCTGAGCATGTTTGAATGGGTTAACTTAAAAAGTAGTTTAGAATCTGTACTTCCTGTTGGCTCATGTAGTATCTTGAAAGTGAAAGTAAAGTCGCTAAGTCATGTCTGGACTATGTAGCCTCTAGGCTCCTCCATCCATGGGATTTTCCAGGCAAGAGTACTGGAGTGGGGTGCCATCTCCTTTTCCAAATGTCTTATCAACTTGTATTTACTGATCCTACAGAGAAGCTGAATACATTGCCTTGTTTTGCCGTTATTATGTGTTCCACACCTTTGAGAAGGGTAATAGTTTTATTTTTCTATTTAGTCTGTTGCATTTGGTGCTAGGCATCCAGGATAGGGTGTCCACCAAGAGAAAATCAGATTCCCCTAGATTTTATCTTTTGGACAGCTATTCTTAGAAAATGACATGAGAGCCCCAATAAAAGTTGGGAGATACAATTGATTGAAAGTCATTATCAGCTTGACCTAGATTGTCACCAGTAACTGAAAGGACAAGAGACTTTTGAGCCAATTATTGCCACTTTCAAAGTTAAAACATTTTTTTGGAAGATCACAAGTGGTTCTAAAATATTCATGCACATTCATTCTTATTGCTATCTCTACAACAAGCAGAACTTTCCCAATGGTTGCTAGGTTTCATAGTTTTTTCTCCTTCAGGGTCCTATTGAAATGCTTGAAATTATCACAGTATTATCACATGATGGAAAATTTGAGAAATAGAGAAAAGGAATGAAAAAAACCCTGAATGTTGGTATTCAAACATAATAATACATACTTCTGTTTTAGTGTGTTATTTTGTCCTTCCATTTTTGTATAGCTGTAATTGATGCTTATATATAATTTTGTACACTGACCTTTACAGTTGATAGATTGTTTCGTCCTTGTCTTCCATAGCCTTCATTACCATTATTTTAAAAGCTGTCTGATAGTAAGTAAACTGTACCTTACACATCCCCCTATGACCTGAGTTTGTTCCTTTGAACCCCTTCACCATTTCT
>NW_011484348.1:3036-3486 GCF_000754665.1 Bison bison bison
TTTCTCACTCTCTGTGGCTTTAGTTATTTTACTCTTTTCTGTATATATTGGCATGGTCCCCGGGAAGGATTGCTAAGATGAGAAATTAAAGTTAAGCTAAGATGAGTAACAAACGTTACTCTGCAGACGAAATGAATATCCATGATATGTTAGGGAAAAGAGAAACCTGAGCCAGACATTGGCCAACAAACAGGCTGTTGTCAAGTTTATAACTGTCAAGTTGTATATATTCATTTGCTTCTTCAAATGTGTATTATTCTTATTTTATTTGCTACATTTTAATATATTTAAAACTGAAGTATCAGGGAGCACTACAAACCATTGCTTTTACTGTTACACAGATACTATTTACAATATTTAAGTACTGCTAGTTTTATAGATAGTGCCTATAGAATTAAAACTGTCTGCCATTCTCCTTCCAACAAAAAGGAACTCAAGAATCAATTATGT
>NW_011484348.1:3586-4505 GCF_000754665.1 Bison bison bison
CTCTTCTAAAAGTAACAAGTGACCCCATTGATAGTACAAAAAAAAAAGTTAGTATTTTTGAAGAAAATTCCTTTGGGAGCATTTTCCAGGACATGCTGTGAACCCAAGAACATATCTGAATTTTCTATCAGTTGCAATCATATTCTAAAAATTCTGACAGAGCTGTGTTGGGAACGAAAGCTAAAAAATGATTAAATAGCAGACACATCTTTTAACTGTGTGATCTGGGAATGTATTAGGATTTCTAGTTAAGGTCATTTATTTGAACAAGGAATTTACTCTGTTTCATCTGAGGCTGAGTATAAACATCTACCTAAAATGCAATTGATTTTTAAGATTCCTCTTTATTATAAAGCATTTCAAACACCAGAAAAGCATATAAAATCATACTTTGAACACCTCAAGCTTTAACATATATCAAACATATTTGCCATATTAGCTGTATACATGCATACATACATTTTAAGTGAATAAAGCAGATACATTGGAAATTCTTCGTGTAATCCTCCTTGACCTAATGTCCTTCTTCCCTGCCTGTCTCCTTCCCCCCAGGCTGTCTCCTTCCCTAGATATCCTCTCTTGAATTGAGTGTTTCTCATTCTCATGCTTTTCTTTATGCTTCTGCTACATAAGTATGTGCCCATAAACAACATATAGTATTATTTAATTAGTTTAAAATTTCTAAGTTCTCTAATGCATACAACTAGTCTAATGTTCTCAGCATTGCCTTTGAAATTATTTCATGTTCACACATAGAGACAATTTGTTTAGACTTCTGTGTGGTATTCCTTTAGGTGACTATGAAAGTGAAAGTGAAGTTGTTTACTTGTGTCCGACTCTTTGTGACCCCATGGACTGTAGCCTACCAGGTTCCACCGTCCATGGGACTTTCCAGGCAAGAGTACTGGAGTGGGTTGCC
>NW_011484348.1:4605-6119 GCF_000754665.1 Bison bison bison
TAAACGAGGTTTCAGCTGACTAAACTGAGTGTTATTAGAAGAACCTATATGACAGATAAATAAAGTACACATTTTTAAAAAAGATTAAGAAGTCATGTAGGCAAAGAAATTTCAAACCTAATATGTTCTGTAAAGGTTAAAGTAGATTTTTCAGTTGTAAAGCAAATGAAATGCATTGTAAATTAGTGCAGCTTCTCTTATTTTTTTAAAAATTGTAATCCAGAATTGACCATATTGATTTTTGAACTTTTTATTTTAAGAGAAAAATCACTGAGGTGAAATTTCATGGTTTTGTGAATACTGGTTAACCAGTGATGGCTGAGAGATGATGCAAGGAGTGCGGTATCTTTGCTGGCTGCTCTTTTGTGTGCTGAATTCTTTTCTTTTTTTCAGAGCCATCTCTTATCTACACTTAGAACAGTGATGGTTGTGGTTTGTTTTATTCAGATCAAGTTTTCAGAATCTGACTACTTTGGCAACGTCCTGCAAACCCGCAAGTATTTAGCACAGACTGATTTCTTCTGGCTGAGAAAAGCTGTTCCCAAAACAGAGTGAGTAAAAAAAAAAAAATAAGAAATTAAAAGTGAAAGAGATAAATATGTTGATGGGTAGTGGAGTCTCTTTAAATCAAACTTTGTAATTCCCCTCAAGTCAGAGTAGCTGGCTTGCCAATTATTTTGGTTTGGCAAAATCTGTGTTACCTTTTAGCAACTCTTATTTCTGATGTTGTATGAATCAGTTGTTCAATCTAGTTATGACTTCCCCACTCCTAGCATCAATACATATCAAAAGAAGGCTAATTAAGATACAAATGTTCAAATCATTTCCCAATCTCATTGTGAGTGTGTGTGTGTATATATATTTATAAATGTATCAAACAAATTGCTCTAGAATTTCACACTTGGGCAGAAATTTTTGAAGATCTTAAAAACAAATATCTAAAAAATAAAGTATGATTACAAATGTAGAAATAATTGTATACAGACACACCTCATTTTATTACACTTGGCTTTATCAAACTTTGCAGACAGTGCATTTTTTACAAATTGAAGTTTTGTGGCAACCCTCTGCTGTCAGATGAAGTTTAGCATTTTGTAATGATAAAGTATTTTTAAATTAAGGTACATATATGTTTAGATATAATGCCATTGCACACTTCGTAGACTACAGTATTGTATAAATGTAACTTTTATATGCACTGCGAAACCAAAAAAAAATTTTGTGATGTTTGCTTTATTATGGCGACCTATCACTGAACTCACAATCTCCAAGGTATGCCTATGATTATGGAATTTGTTGAGCTAATGCATATCAACTCCAGTACTTTGGCCACCTCATGCGAAGAGTTGACTCATTGGAAAAGACTCTGACACTGGGAGGGATTGAGGGCAGGAGGAGAAGGGGACGACAGAGGATGAGATGGCTGGATGGCATCACTGACTCGATGGACGTGAGTCTGAGTGAACTCCGGGAGTTGGTGATGGACAGGGAGGTCTGGCATGCTGCGATTCATG
>NW_011484348.1:8309-9618 GCF_000754665.1 Bison bison bison
CATGTGTTAACCCTGGCCAATAATTCTGGTCTCCAGATTTTTTGCTGGCTTTTTTATGCTCTCTGGGTCTCTCATTACTCTCTCTTCCAACTCCCACCTCTGTTCTGGCCTCTAGGAAAAACTCTAGGCCGTTGACCATCCCTTGGCTTAAGGCTATGATTACTGCCTCTCCCTCTTAGCCAGGGCTCCCGTCTAGCCCTCCTGCCCTCTGCCCTTCGAATATTCTTACAGCATCCATCTGCAAAGTAAAAGTATTTAACTTTAAGGAGTAGGCCTGAAGCTGAACTCTTCCCTTTACCTATCCCTGACTCCACTCAGAAGCCCAAAGAAAGGAAGCAGAAGGCTTTGGAACTTCTTTGGAAATGACGCATAGCTGATGAGTAGCCAACTGCCCCACTGTCCTTCATTTTCTCTTCTCATCACAGTATCTTTCAGGCCATCTTGCCTGTTTCATTCCAATCTGAACTATTCAACAGAAATGTTAGATTTAGGATTCTTAAACTAGCTTCTCAAATCTCACAGCTTCACATATTAATAGTTTCCAGTATCTCAATGAGCAGCTACATGTAGTAAGTAAAGTGTTCTGCCCCTTCAGGTCTACTTCAGATAAGTTCAAACTCTTGTTTTTGCAACTTATGAAAAATTCAAGCTTCTCACCAGTATTTTTGTGAACTCTCAGGGTCCTCTCAGGGTTTCTTCTATATTTGAGATGCTGCCAAGTTAATTTTTTAAATTTCAAAATGTCATTATTCATTTGGGTGTATAGCAAGGCCTGGCTTGCTAATTTAAAAACTCCTAAATGTGCCATTTTTAACATCATCCTAAAATGCCGATGGGCTGTAAGACTCTAATGTCCTTGACTATTTTTAATATTTATGCCTCGGAAAAGTGCTGACTGACTGTGGGCTTAAGCAAACTGTGTGATTTGTGTCTTTTCCTTCTCTGTCAGTGAAAACAAATACCTCTTTCACAAGAACATTAAATTGGTTAATGTTTCTGGAAAAGTTCTGCTGGAATGAAAATCAGTGCAGTGCTAGTCATTCTTCAGACCATATGTCTTATTTCAGGGAA
The DNA here is from genome assembly GCF_000754665.1 of Bison bison bison. Lineage (NCBI taxonomy): Eukaryota > Metazoa > Chordata > Mammalia > Artiodactyla > Bovidae > Bison > Bison bison. The sequence goes on from NW_011484348.1 coordinate 9,381, forward strand.
AACAACATTAAGAAATTTAAGATTCTCTTTGCATGATACAGTGGTATGATAGACCCCCTTTTTTTTTTTTTTTAAAGAAATTTCAGGTGGGTCCTTTTCAGGCATTGTGGCGAATTTTAGCTTCATGATACCTGGTAACTGTAATTGACATCTTTTTAGGTCTGCAAATTCAGGAGTTAATTGAGTGAGGATGATTCTGGAGTAGCTCCACTACACTGGTTTTCTTTGAACAGCACAT
>NW_011484348.1:9718-10426 GCF_000754665.1 Bison bison bison
GAGATGCATGAGATGTGGGTTTGATCCCTGGGTGGGGAAGATTCCCCTGGAGGAGGGCATGGCAACCCACTCCAGTGTTCTTGCTTGGAGAATCCCATGGACAGAGGAGCCTGGCAAGCTATAGTCCATAGAGTCACAAAGAGTTGGACACGACTAAAGCGACTGAGCATGCACGCGTGCATACATAGCAATACAATGATTTAAATAGATTTTAATGAATTTTTGCTCAGCATATACCACTTAGGCAATAGTCTTAGTCCAAGAGGAACTTAAAATCTTGTTGGGAGGTAAGTTGTGCAAACTCATATGCCTTCAGGGCCCAATCAGTTGACACATGTTGACCTAGACATGGGAAGGAGTGACGGAGGCCATGGAGAACTAGTGATTGATTGCATGCCTCATTTGAAGGAATTTTGGTTCGGTACTTCTAAAACCTCTGTGTTGGGCCAATAAAACTTTTTTTTTTTTTTTCTGGAGAAATTCAACCCATTGGCTAGGACTTTATCCGTGGACAGGCAGCTTTTCAGTGTTTCAGTTACCTTTTGCTGTGTAATGAATCACCCCAAAAATTAGAGGATTAAAGCAGCAATAATTATTCATTTTTCTCTGGCGTGGCTCTGGTGGTCACTGGGCCCAGCTGGGTGCTTCTTGCTCATGGTGTTGCCTGCAGTTGCTGTCAGACAGTGGCAGGGGCTGGAGTCACATGGG
>NW_011484349.1:0-1104 GCF_000754665.1 Bison bison bison
ATCTTTACTTTTCTCCTTTAGCTTCTCTTCATTTATCAGCTATTTAAATAACCTCAGATATGCAGATGACACCACCCTTGTGGCAGAAAGTGAAGAGGAACTGAAGAACTAACTTCTTTATGAACGTGAAAGATGAGAGTGAAAAAGCTGACTTAAAACTCAGCATTCAAAAAACTAAGATTATGGCATCCAGTCCCATCATTTTGTGGCAATAGATAGGGATACAATGGAAACAGTGACAGACTTTCTTTTCTTGGACTCCAAAATCACTGCAGATAGTGACTGCAGCTATGAAATTAAAAGACAGTTGCTCCTTGAAAGAAAAACTGTGAACAACCTAGACAGCATATTAGAAAGCAGAGACGTTACTTTGTTGACAAATGTCTGTCTAGTTAAAAGCTATGGTTTTTCCAGTAGTCATGTATTGATATGAAAGTTGGACCATAAAGAAAGCTGAGTGTCAAAGAATTGATGCTTTTCAACTGTGGTGTTGGAGAAGACTTTTGAGAGTCCCTTGGACTGCAAAGAGATCAAACCAGTCCATCGTAAAGGAAATCAGTCCTGAATATTCATTGGAAGGACTGATGCCAAAGCTGAAACTCCAATACTGTGGCCACCTGATGCAAAGACCTGACTCATTTAAAAAGTCCCTGATGCTGGGAAAGATTGAAGGCAGGAGGAGAAGGGGACGACAGAGGATGAGATGATTGGATGGCATCACTGACTCGATGGACATGAGTTTGAGCGAGCTCTGGGAGTTGGCGATGAACAGGGAGGCCTGGAATGCTGCAGTCCGTGGGGTTGAAAAGAGTCAGACATGACTGAGTGAACTAAGCTGAACTGTCACCTGGTCAGTCCTAAAGTGTTATCACTCAGCACCTGATCTGCAGATGTGAACATCTGTATCCTCTGAACAAAGCAGCTTTTTTGCTATTATCACAATATGTTCATTTGTTTAATGCTTTACTTATCGATTTGTTTTTTAGTCACTCAGTTGTGTCCACCTCTTTGCGACCCCATGGACTGCAGCACACCAGGCTTCCATGTCCTTCACTATCTCCTAGAGCTTGCTCAAACTCATGTCCACTGAGTCAGTGATGCCAT
>NW_011484349.1:1969-2325 GCF_000754665.1 Bison bison bison
CAACATTCAGAAAACTAAGATCATGGCATCCAGTCCCATCACTTCATGGCAAATAAATGGGGAAACAGTGGAAACAATGATAGGCTTTATTTTTGGGGGCTCCAAAATCATTGTAGATGGTGACTGCTGCCATGAAATTAAAAGACACTTGCTCCTTGGAAGAAGTTATGACCAACCTAGACAGCACATTAAAAACCAAAGACATTGCTTTGACAACAAAGGTCCATCTAGTCAAAGCTATGGTTTTTCCAGTTATCATTTATGGATGTGAGAGATGGACAATAAAGAAAGCTGAGCACTGAAGAGTTGATGCTTTTGAACCGTGGTGTTGGAGAAGACTCTTGAGAGTCCCTTGG
>NW_011484349.1:4945-5689 GCF_000754665.1 Bison bison bison
ACAAGGAAGTCTGTGTTCTGAACTTTTCATAAGCACTCACATTGTGTGCAAATGTTGAGAAGCTGAACAAGGAACTCTGTATTTTTTTATGCCTGAAATTCACAGTGCTTTTATCCACTAGAGTGTCTCTCAGCCAGACCATCCCTCCTGACACCTCGAGAGCCAGGAATCTCCCAAACCCTTTTGCTCTTTTGACCTTAGGCATTTCACATCAAAAAGTGGTGTTCCCACCTGTATGTCAAAGTCTTCATTTTAAAACTACATTATCATGACATTGAGTAATGAGAAAAGGAATGCAGAATTTTAGATTGGTCCAGATAATAAGATAATAGGATTCAACCCTCTCTTTGTACAGGTGAGGAAACTAAGGTGCCTTAGAAGGAAGGTGGTTCTATGTATATAACTGGTGTTAAGCTAGTTTGCAGCAGACACAGAATTAGAAATTTGGTCTTTTAGTAAATATTTTAAATCAAGTCTAACATACATCCTGAAGCAGACATAGGTCATAGAATTAGAAATCTTGTGATTCCAAGTCTAGTAATCCTGCACATACTCTAACAATATTAATGGTGAGTTACATTTGTGTAGTTCTTTATAATTTATTTTATACAGTTCTCACATGTATGATTTCATGTAATCTCATGAAGGTCCATTTTTATCCCATGTCATGGATAAGGAGAGTGGTTACAGGGCTCACCCAAGGTCACAGAGCTGATCCAGGGAGCACTGAGGGGGAATTGCTGG
>NW_011484349.1:5789-7247 GCF_000754665.1 Bison bison bison
ATTTTTAAATTCCATTACAACGGAAATAGCCACAGATTTCAGCCAGTGGGCCCAAGCATTCTTGGAGGGTTTATTTTTCTCCTTAAGTGACATTTAAATATATAGCATTTCATATGCAGAGCAGGTTATGTTAGCAACAAGAGAGTAAGAAAGTGCACTTACTATGAAGGTGGGTGTCCTAGTGCTTTTTTGTTTCGTGTGTGAAGTCCATTCTCTCTCATGATAACTTTGTTTACAGCAACCACAATGCACTTGCAGTGAGGTTGTATAAAGGAGATCTGGGATCATATGAGTCGGACACAACTGAGCGACTGAACTGAACTGAACTGAAGCAACCCAGTTTGTAAAAGGAGTCAGCCTCTGATAGATGATACATTTTCTGTTTTAAAGACTTAAATGAAACTTTCACATTCTTCTTTGACAATAAAGAGTTACACTTGAAGTAGTTTTTTGCCCAAACATGTTTAGAGATAAGACTTCACAAGCCCTGACATTATTTTATTTTGTTATGTGCACTGTAAAGAACTGAGATACAGTACAGCTACTAAAAACTGATGATTGTGGAGCTTAACAGGACTTGCTTTTCTCTGTGTTCTGAGTATACACTGAGAAGACCTGTATCTCTTCCAGTTCAACTAGAATTTGGTAGAATTCAAGAGCTCATAGGTCTGGCAGAGATGTATCCTATTATTGGGTATCATCTTACATTTTAGAGAAGTCTCTTGGTTGAGTCATCGTTAGCATTTTTGATTCTCTTTTCATTCTTGGGACCCACTATCCACAGATCACATTTCTTTAGGCCCTATAACTGCTTTGCCACACAAATTAAACACCAGAATATTTCATACATATATGCTAGTGTTTCAGTGCCTGTCAATCAGAGTTTATAAAATATAAAGATAACAACCTAATACTAACATCCAAATTTGTTGTGGTCCTTTTATGTGTGAAATGACAAACCCTGTTCAGATGCTAGATTTTCTATCCTCTTTGTTACCCTGTTTTTAATTTATTTCAGGGAATAAAATGATTTTGCTTATCAATTTATTGTAGTGATAAAGCATATCTGTGAATCAGAATGATCAGAAATCAAGAGATCTACAGGTTATTTGGCATTATGTCCAGACCCACTGGGGGTTTTAATGGGGCTGCTTCCTCCATAGAATAAATACAGCCCTGGTTTTCTAAAACTGTGTCTCTAATAGTAATATGATTGCTTCACATAAAGAAGGAAACCTAGAAATGTGTTGCCTTAGGAGGAGGACTTTAAAACTTTTAAACATGTTGTTTTTGTCTTTTTCTCCCTCAGGTGTACTTCAAAAGGAGATAGTAAAGTATTACTCACAGTGACCATGTGGTTATGAATGTTTCCAGTGGACAGCCCTCAGCCTTCACAATTTTTGAGTCAACACTGTGATTCTACCATGAGTTCATGTCTATTCCAAAGGCTTTTTTCCA
>NW_011484349.1:10063-10638 GCF_000754665.1 Bison bison bison
TTGGGAAACCCACTGTGCTTCAATGTCTTTGTCTGAAAGGTGAGGTAAGGATAGTATGATTCACAGAGTGCTGCTGCAAAGATTAACTATGACAGTGATACTCACAGTGAGGACTGTGCACCACTACCAGTCCATGACCTGCTTGTAGCCTGATTAGAACTAAGTACAGGGAATTCAAGAAAGCTAGAAACTCACAACCATCTGTATTGCTGTGACATTGACCCTCAGTACGGGTGGGATTCTGAACACCTCGGGGACCAGTATGAGAGTTGCACTGTGGGGGGTGGGGAAGGAGCACGTGGCTGAACTGCACACTAGCCATGCACAGTGGATCACTGATTAGCTTGCAATGGGCCGAAAATATAAAATTAGATAAAACTGATATTTAATCTCAGACAGGTAAGAAACAATGCTGGATATGTTGAATGCTTTTGAACAATGCTGTATATGTGATTAGCTGTCAATCAGTACTATCCTCTCTAGCACTAGCCTCTATTAATTGTTACCATCATATTTAACTTAAAATTAGAGCACACAGGCTTTCAAAAGGCCCTACTATACATTATCAATATTTT
>NW_011484350.1:0-1483 GCF_000754665.1 Bison bison bison
GGCATGAGAGATCTTAATTCCCCAACCAGGGACTGAACCTGAGTCTCCTGCATTGGAAGATGGACTCTTAACCACTGGACCAGCAGGGAAGTCCCAGGGTTCTTTCTCAAAGCTAAGCAAAGAGTAGGGGAAGATTCATGGAGAGGTCCTTTAATCTAAAGAACTCCTGTCCATGTCCTACCTCTTTTCCTTTGAGGAATACTGTTGGCATGTCTGTGGCACGTCAAAGGAACCTTTTCCTCACTAGCAAAGGAACCTCTTCCTCACTAGCTGGAATCTTCCATCCACCATCCATTATCCCCAATCTTTCTAGTTCTCATTCACCTATGCAATTTTAGATTTTTCTTTGTGCGCTTCTTTCCCAAACATGAAGATTAAGTCTGGTTTGGTAACTTGATACCCTGATAAGAGGACATGATTCAGGATTTAAGGCACCTGCCTGGGCTTGGGGCCCTCTGAAGACTGAGGAAGGGCCAGTTTCAGTGGCTACATAACAAAGCTGCTCAATTTTATCTTGGCAAAGGCTGCGCATTTCCCTTGAAATGTGAGAAAACAAATACCCACTCCAGGGTCTAAAAGGGATGAGAACATTTCACTCCTGAATATGTTTAGCACTTCAGAGGTAATAAGATCCCACATATCTTTTCCTCATCACCCAAGGATGATGTTGCTTCACAAACCAGCCCCTGTACACAGAGGGTGGCCAGGGGAAGTGCTGGGTATCTTGGCAGGGGTCCCCAGTCTGGCATATAGGGTTATAGGCCCTACTGGTTGGTCATTCAAATTTACTGAAGCCTGGGGCAGTACTTTGTTCTACACAGTCAAAGTGGTTTTACCTTTGGTTAACAATTTAATCTGCTGCTTTAACATTGCATGCTGTCTACCAGCCCTGTTATAGAGGAGATGAAATCTCCATTCAGTGTCATGATCTTTTGCCCAGTCTTTCACATTGTGACCTTTGAAATGAGACACCTGATCACTGTCTAGTCGATGACGGTATCTATTTGGTACTCACTCAGTTTCTCTTAATCCCTTAATGGTGGCAGCCTGGTTTGTGCAGTGACAGGAAAGCTTGGGTTAGGCCAGACGCAGTGTCCACACAAACCAAGGCATTTTAGAACCCTTTCTCAGAGGGAGGGAGTCTATTATCAACTTGCCAATCCCTCACCACTTGGGAACTCCAGTGGATGGCCCCAGACCCCTTTGACAGCTGCCTTGGACATTGCATAGAACACACAGGACATGCTGTTACTGCATTAACCAAGTCACTGCATTTCAAGGGCAATCCAGCATCTTTGGCAATATAGCATTCCACCTGGATGCTATGGTAATGGCTTTTCCTGTACACTCAGTCAGTTGTATCTACTGAAGGGTCAGTTACTAGGTCACATACCTGAGCTAGGGAATCAGCTTCCTGATTGCCAAGGAGTGTCAGTGCCTTGCGAGCTGGGATCTGGAAGACAGTAAACATGGACTCAGGCTC
>NW_011484350.1:4535-5469 GCF_000754665.1 Bison bison bison
ATGTTGAATTAAACATCCTTGTTCCATCAGAGCTTGGGTCCCTGTGTCTTTCTTTCTTTCCCTCTCTCTCTCTCTGGCTAGTTCTCTGGAGTGTAGGAACCTGTTGTGCTCACTCTCCTGCCCAGGCTTCTAAGACCCTCTCGAGAAGGCGCACTGTGCCGTGACCCCTCAAGAGGGCACCTGGTGCCTTTGTGAGCGACGCAAGCCCTGTGCCAAGAGCTTTATTGGGTTCTGCGTAAACCAGGGGATATCAGCCTCTCTCTCTCTTTTACTTTCTTATTGTCAACTCTGGACCACCAGGTTCCGGTCCATTAAAGGACCTCAACACCTGGAAGGTCTTCAGCTATGAGGACATCCTCTTGCCTGTATCCTTTCAAAGCATTATTTTAAAGCTGTTGTGTGCTTCTACCACTTTGTGGCCAGATTTTTTCCCTTGACCAAAAAAACTATATTTTGTTCTGAGGCATTGCTAATTAACAAACAATGTTGGAATAGTTTCAGGTGAACAGCACAGGGACTCAGCCATACATACACATGTATCCATTCTCCCCCGAACTCCCCTCTCATCCAGGCTGCCATATAACATTGAACATAGTTCCATGTAGGTCCTTGTTGGTTATCCATTTTAAATATAGCAGTGTGTACATGTCCATCCCAAACTCCCTAACTATCGCTCTGCTTGACCTCCCCTGGCAACCATAAGGTTGTTTTCTAAGTCTGTGAATCTGTTTCTGTTTTGTAAATAAGTTCAACTGTATCACTTTTTAGATTCCATATATAAGGGATGTCATTTTCTCCTTCTCTAACTTCACTCAGTGTGACAGTCTCTGGGTCCATCCATGTTGCTGCAAATGACATTACTTCATTCTTTTTAATGGCTGAGTAACATTCTATTGTATGTATGTACCACATCTTCTTTATCCATTCCTCTGTC
>NW_011484350.1:9051-9739 GCF_000754665.1 Bison bison bison
CTGACACGGAGAGCAGTAGGGAAAGACCCAAACCAGGTTGGGGGTGGGCGGAAGGGGGCAGGCTTTAGTGCCTGATGCACCAAGCAACAGAAAAGGAACCCAGGGAATGTGGCCATTTAAGCTCCAGACACACCAAGCAACAGTGAAGAACTCAAGCCAGGGGGATCATTTAAGCACCTGGTGAACTGAGCAACAGAGAAGGACCCCAGTCAGAGGCCCTTTAAGTGTCCGACATGCCATGTAATAGAGAAGGACCCTAGCTAGGGTGGCCATTTAAGTGCCTGATGCACTGAGCAACATAGAAGAACCCCAGACAGGGGACCTTTTAAGTACCTGACATGGCAACTAATGAAAAGGACCCCAGCCAGGGTGGTGATTTAAGTGTCTGTCCCTTCAAGCAACAGAGAAGGACTCCAACCATGGGGGCCCTTTAAACACCTGACACATTGACCAACAGGAAATGTCCTCAGCCAGGGCGGCCCTTTACATGCCTGATATGCCAAGCAACAGAGAAGGACCCCAGCCAGGGTGGCCTTTTAAGTGCCTGACGCACCAGGCCACAGAGAAGGACCCCAGCCAGGGTGGCCATTTAAGAGCCTGTCATGCCAAGCAACACAATAGGACCCCAGGCAGGGGGCCCTTTAAGTGCCCGATGTGCAGAGAAACAGAAAAGGACTCCAGGCATGGT
>NW_011484350.1:13552-14209 GCF_000754665.1 Bison bison bison
ATGCCAGCCAGTTTGGCCATTTAAGTGCTTGATGTTGCAAGCAACAGAGAAGGACCCCAAGCAGGGGGGTCCCTTATGCCTCTGACACGGAGAACAGTAGGGAAGGACCCAAACCAGGTTGGGTAGGGGACGGGGGCAGGCTTTAGTGCCTGATGCACCAAGCAACAGATAAGGAACCCAGGGAATGTGGCCATTTAAGCTCCAGACACACCAAGCAACAGGGAGGAACTCAAGCCAGGGGAACATTTAAGCACCTGGTGCACTGAGCAACAGAGAAGGACCCCAGTCAGAGGCCCTTTAAGTGCCTGACACGCCACGTAATAGAGAAGGACCTCAGCCAGGGTAGGCATTTAAGTGCCTGACACACGAAGCAATAGAGAAGGACCCTAGCTAGGGTGGCCATTTAAGTGCCTGTCCCTCCAAGCAACAGAGAAGGACTCCAATCATGGGGACCCTTTAAACACCTGACACACTGAGCAACAGAGAAGACCCCAACATGATGCGGGGGGCCCTTAAGCACCTGACACATTGAAGAACAGGAAATGTCCTCAGCCAGGGCGGCCCTTCAAATGCCTGATATGACAAGCAACAGAGAAGGGCCCCAGCCAGCGTGGCCTTTTAAGTGCCTGACGCACCAGGTCACAGAGAAGGAGCCCA
>NW_011484351.1:0-539 GCF_000754665.1 Bison bison bison
CCATACATGACCACAGGAAAAACCATAGCCTTGACTAGACGGACCTTTGTTGGCAAAGTAATGTCTCTGCTTTTGAATTTGCTATCTAGGTTGGTCATAACTTTCCTTCCAAGGAGTAAGCGTCTTTTAATTTCATGGCTGCAACCACCATCTGCAGTTATTTTGGAGCCCCAAAAAATCTCCTGTTTGACCATTTTCAATTTACTCTGAAACCAATTTAGCAATGGTAAATTTACCAATTTACCCTACTTGAAAGAAAGTAGGGGAAAGCACTAGACCATACAGGTATGACCTAAATTAAATCCCTTACAATTATACAGTGGAAGTGAGAAATAGACTTAAGGGATTAGATCTAATAGACAGGGTGCCTCAAGAACTATGGACAGAGGTTCATGACATTGTACAGGACAGAGGGAGCAAGACCATCCCCAAGAAAAAGAAATACAAAAAAGGAGAATGGCTGTCTGAGAATCTGAGAAGACCTTACACTTAGCTGTGAAAAGAAGAGAAGTGAAAAGCAAAGGAGAAAAGGAAACATA
>NW_011484351.1:4708-5327 GCF_000754665.1 Bison bison bison
AACAAATTAGATTTCAACTGAGAGATGAATGGATAAAGAAGTTGTGATAGACATATACAATGGAATGCTGCTGATGCTGCTAAGTTGCTTCAGTCGTGTTCAACTCTGTGTGACCCCATAGACGGCATCCCACCAGGCTCCCCCATCTTTGGGATCCTCCAGGAAAGAACACTGGAGTGGGTTGCCATTTTATTCTCCAATGCATGAAAGCGAAAAGGGAAAGTGAAGTCACTCAGTTGTGTCCGACTCTTAGTGACCCCATGGACCAGAGCCTACCAGGCTCCTCCGTCCATGGGATTTTCCAGGCAAGAGTACTGGAGTGGGTTACCATTGCCTCTCCATACAGTGAAGTATTAGCCATAGAAAGGAATGAATTTAAGTCACTTGTGGTGAGGTGGATGCACTTAGAGCCTGTAAACAGAGTGAAGTAACTCAAAAACAGAAAAAGAGTGCATATTAATGCATACACATGGAAAATAGAAAACGGTACTTATAAACCTATTTGAAGGGCAGGAATAGTGACACAGATGTAGAGAATGGTCATGTGGACACAGCAAGGGAAGGACAGGGTGGAATGAATTGTGAGTGGCACTGACAAAAATACTGTACCAAGTGTACA
>NW_011484351.1:9127-9689 GCF_000754665.1 Bison bison bison
CGTTGGCAGAAAGTATAGGCAGCACATCCCTGAGATCCTCAGGACAGCCTCTAAGCACATGGAGCTGGTATTTGGCCTGGAGCTGACGGAAGCTGACCATAGTAGGAACATCTACGCCCTCATCAACAAGCTCAACCTCGGGGGCAATGAAGGTCTGAGTGATGGGTGGGTGTCTACCCAAGTCTGGTTTCCTCATGGTGCTCCTGGGCATTATCTTCATGAAAGGTAACCGTGCCACCAGGGAGGAGGTCTGGGAATTCCTCAGTGTGTTGGGGGTCTATACTGGGAGGAGGCACTGGATCTTTGGGGAACCCAGAAGGCTCATCACCAAAGATCTAGTGCAGAAGAAGTACCTGAAGTACCGACAGGTGCCCAATGGCGATCCTCCGCACTGCAAGTTCCTGTGGGGATTGTAGAGGTTGTGTTGAGGCCAATAAGATGAACATGTTGGAGGTGCTGGCCAAGATCCACGACAGGTCTTGACTTCCTTCCCAGAACTCTATGACGAGGCTCTGAGAGATCAGGCAGAGAGAGCCGGGCTGAGAGGCGCAGCCAGGGCTCC
>NW_011484351.1:13967-14512 GCF_000754665.1 Bison bison bison
ATGCCATATGCTCCAGTCCCACAGGTAAAAGAAGAATGTCACCACCCTTCTACTGATTTGAAGAAGTACTATGATAATCCGAGCTTGACCTCATAGGGTCAGACACTCTCCTGCCCCAAACGAAGCGGGAGTGAGTTATGTAAGCCTGACCTCTATTCAAAGAAGGCAGTCTTTCCCCTTCATTCACTTTCCTTTGATTATAAAATGCAACCCACTTAATCCTCAGGGCAAAGCTCCATTACCTGCCTGCTTGCATTTCTTACAAGTGTCCTGTATTAATACATCTATTTCTTGTCTAGCACTTTACCTTTCTGAATTCCTTCTGTGCTGAGACACAAACACCTGAGCCTCCCAGTAAGTCCAGGCACTAGGAGAGTGATTCTAATTAAAATACCATGCATCAAATCCCAAACAAGAATTTGGCTGGATTCAAGTCCTGGCCAGGTGGGTTTCAGTCCCAGCCTTGTGGGCTCAAGTCCCAGCCTGAGGTGAATATTTTCAAACAGAGGAGGTCTCCATGCCACTCTGTCCAAATTTTTCAACTT
>NW_011484352.1:0-1091 GCF_000754665.1 Bison bison bison
AGAGGATGAGATGGTTGGATAGCATCACCAACTCGATGGACATGAGTTTGAGCAAGATCCAGGAGTTGGTGATGGACAGGGAGGCCTGGTGTGCTGCAGTCCATGGGGTTGCAAAGAGTCAGACACGACTGAGTGACTGAACTGACTGACTGAAGATGTTCCAGCGTCACCTAGCATCTTCATGGCTCCAGTCTTGGCATCTCTGAGAGGCAAGCTTCCTTTTACTAGGACATGCTATTTGGAAACCAAGACTCTTCTGGGTTAGCTGAGGCTCTGCTCCAGGCCAAGGCTCACATACAGTGTGTCTTCTCAGGCTGGACATTTTAATCTCATGGCAGAGAGCAGAGTCAGAAGAGAGTGAGCCAAATACATGATCACACTGAAAGTTTCTGTCCAAAATTGGTGTATATCATGTGCATTTACATTACGTTGGTCAAAATGAGTCCTATTCTCAAACCCGAAGTCAGTGAAGTTGTCAAAGAAGGAGGAAGTGAAAAATCAAGGATAATGCCTTTTACCTCATCTGCTATTTCTGTTCACTTGTCACCAGCAATACAGTGATTTTATGCGGCAGATATATAAGAGGTTTGGGTGGCTGGGTAGGTTTCTTAGTCTGTGAGCAACCTCTATTGTTGATAGAGAAAAGTGTAATTTTTTAAATAGATGGGGCAAGAAGATATGTTTTGTGATGGTTTTTGCTTTTCCAGAAAACTTTATTTCCACCACTTGACTTCTTTTTTTGTTAATCACCAAGTCTCCAAGAGATCTATCCTCCTTCACCAGAAACAGTGCCACCTCTAGTCCCACATATTTTGCATTATTTTCCTTTCAGATCTCCAGAAGCCAAAGCTATGACACAGGAGAGCTCAAATATTAGTATTTTGTCACTGAGGGTCAGACTTTGTCTTTTTAGAAGTGATTTTCTCTGTGTTCTATCACAGTCTCTCCTGGACTCTCCTCTGCAGAGCTAGCTTTGCATGTTTATTTTCTACTTACTTTTTGTAAATTGAAACTTACAGCATTCTTTGTCTTCTAGTTATTCTGTAAGTTATGAGTGGTTTTATTTGCAATATTTAAATATATATTTATAT
>NW_011484352.1:1388-1807 GCF_000754665.1 Bison bison bison
CATGTGTTTGTTAGCCATCTGTATGTCTTCTTTGGAGAAATATCTGTTTAGTTCTTTGGCCCACTTTTTTTTAATCACTTCACTGCTTTATTTTATTATTATTATGTTTTTTACTTTACAATATTGTATTGGTTCTGCCACACATCAACATGAATCCACCATGGGTGTATGCGTGTTTCCCATCCTGAACCCCCCTCCCACCTCCCTCCTTGTACCATCCCTCCGGGTCATCCCAGTGCACCAGCCCCAGGTATTTGGCCCACTTTTTGTTTTGGTTGTTTATTTTTCTGGTATTGAGCTGCATGAGCTGCTTGTATATTTTTGAGATTAATTCTTTGTCAGTTATTTCCTTTGCTATTATTTTCTCCCATTCTGAAGGCTGTCTTTTCACCTTGCTTATAGCTTCCTTCATTGTGCAA
>NW_011484352.1:3394-5403 GCF_000754665.1 Bison bison bison
TCTTATGATTTTTTGTATTTCTGTGTTGTCTGTCGTGATTTATTCACTTTCATTTCCAATTTTATTGATTTGGTTATTCTCCCTTTGTTTCTTGATGAGCCTGGCTAATGGTTTGTCTATTTATCTTCTCAAAGAAATAGATTTTCGTTTTGTTGATTTTTGCTATAGTCACCTTCATTTCTGCTCTGATTTTTATGATTTCTTTCCTTCTACTAACTTTGCAGGTCTTCTATTCTTCTTTTTCCAATTGATTTAGGTGTAAAGTTAGGTTGTTTATTTGATGTTTCTCTTGTTTCTTGAGGTAGGCTTGTATTACTATGAACTTCCACCTTTGTGCTGCTTTTACTGAATCCCATAGGTTTTGGGCTGTCTTGCTTTCATTTTCATTTGCTTCTATGTGTATATTGATTTCCTTTTTTATTTCTTCCATGATCTGTTGGTTATTCAGAAGTGTGTTGTTTATCCTCCCTATGTTTGTATTGTAATAGTTTTTTTTTTCCTCTTGTTGACATCTAATCTTACCACATTGTGATGATTTGTTTTGAATTAAAATTTGTATATATTGTGTGTGTGGTATCTTCATTCTTTTGCATGTGACTATACAGTTTTACTGGGGCTTCCTAGGTGGCTTAGTGGTAAGGAACCCACCTGCCAATGCAGGAGATGCAAGACATGTGGGTTTGATTCCTGGGTCAGCAGGATCCCCTGGAGAAGGAAATGGCAACCCACTCCAGTATTCTTTCCTGGAAAATCCCATGGACAGAGGAGCCTGGTGGGCTACAGTCCATAGGTTGCCAAGATATTTGATCAGTCAGCTCTCCTGGGTCTCCAGCTTGCTGACTTAACCTGCAGATCTTGTTAGCCTCTATAATCATGTGAGTCAATTGGTTCTGTTTCTCTGGAGAATCCTTACTAACATACTCATATAAGTGGAACTATACACCATTTGTAGTTTTATATATGCTGTATTTCATTTAGCATGTTTTCAAGGTTCATCCATGTTTTAACATGTATCAAAGATACACCCTCTTTAAAATAGGAATCTCCTCTAAAACATATATTGTCAATACTCTAGTCCACTACACTGCCAGAAGCATAAGTGTTTAATTCAGCCTTGAGGGAACAAGAAATTCTTCTTGGAGGAGATTATGTCTATCTGAGGCTTGAAAAAATGAGCCAGGTGAAAGGATCAATAGGAAGCACCTAAAAAAATGTCCTAGGTAGAAGAAATAGTATGTATACAAGTGTAGTGTGAGAAAGAACATGGTGTTTTTAGAGACCTGAGGGTTTCTTAGTATGAGTGGGACTTAGAGAGTAAAGCAGCAAGTGGCAAGAGACTGCACTAGGAGATTGGTAAGGTTCATGCCATGGTTAATTCTTGATGAATCTAAGTTGAGTTGTTGCTGCTGATACAGATCATTAAGCATTCTGTGAATAAACTCTTATTTTTCTTCACCCCTCTGATGCTTGCCACAATCTTGAATGACATTAACATCCCTGAGGATAATCAACTTTTGGCTCTACTCTGCCTTTCATAGTGTCCTAAATGTCAAGTGCTAAGAGAAGTTTTGTGCCTATGAGATCAGCATACCTTCACTTTGCCATTCTGAAGAAATGGAGTCCAGTTATGGCCATCTTGACTACTGGATATGAGGAACTCCTTCACATACATGCTGGTAAGCAGAGATTTCACCCCTTGGGTGGTTATTCCTGTAACTCTCATTGTCTTCTGGAAGTCCACTTGTAGCCACTCTTTTGGATTATTCACCTGGGGAAGTTAGAGTAGTGTCTTGTTGATCACTATTTGCTCCCAGAAATCACCAAATGCCTTCTTAATCATAACTCAGCACTTATCACTCTGCATATTAATTATCTGTTTGCCAGTCCCCCGTATTAGACTCAAAGCAAGCAACTGGGGTTGCCCACTTATAGCTGCCCAGTAAATGTTCACTGAATGAATGTATGAGCAATATACAGACTGAGAAATATTAGCCCAGTACTGCATACAG
>NW_011484352.1:5503-6502 GCF_000754665.1 Bison bison bison
CCCCAATGAATGTTGTGTGAATGCACATGGCACATCCACTAAATATCTGTGGGGTTTTCCGTGCATAGTCACTTTTCCTTGACACTCTTGGTGGGAACAACCAGATGACATAAGTAGCTGAAGAAAGAGTTCAGAGCTGTCCCTATTCTTTCCCAACCACTGCTCCTTATTCTGAATCCGTTAAATGGTAAATTTGTTCCCTCTTACCTGGGGCCTCCAGGCATTTGTCCTCCCTTGAAGGTTAAGTCGGGCTTGTGAAGGAGACCAGGTGGCAAACATGTTGCGTAAGTGGGATGAGGCAGTAATCTGTGTATCTGATATAGCTTTATTCTCCATTCCCAGTGGCATGTTGCAACCTTGAAGAAATGGAACAAGAGTGTCATCACAAGAACAGGTTGCAGCCAAAGTTCTGCCTCCACTGACATTCTAGTTGTCATCACGACATCATTTTCCAGGCATTAACTTTTGCATGTTATTGTTAACATGCCCTGGATTTTCTGGTCAGCTCTGCTAAGCTCTGTTGGGCTTTTATTTGCCTTGTTAATAGTCTTGTAGGATATGGCTGACCTTGGGGAATTCCATGGTTAGGATGAGCAAGTGATGGGTTTGCCCAGGACTGTACTGGTTTTAGCATTGAGACTTCTGTGTCCTGGGAAACACCTCCCTCCCCGTCTCAGGAAAACTAGTATGGCTAGTCATACTGCCCATGGTTGGGAGAGGGAAGTACATGGGATGACTTGAAACTTACTGTTTAAATCACAGCCCATCAACTCCATGCGAAGAGTGCTGCGGATGCTGTAATGAGTTGGGTGCAAACGGATATATCTAGCAATAATTGGAGGGTTAAAAATATTGTGTTTTACTCCAGATGAATCCACATTACCAAAGAACACCTGTAAAATGAAGAAAGAATAAGAAGCAATTCCTCCCAATCAAGTTTTTTCTTCTAAATTTGTTTGTGCATGTCTCAACAGCTCCCTGGTGGCTCAAATGGTATAG
>NW_011484352.1:7195-7915 GCF_000754665.1 Bison bison bison
ACACTTGTGACTATTTCTGTTTTTAAATAAGTTCATGTGCACCTTTTTATTTAGATTCCACATATAAGCAATATCATGTGATATTTGTCTTTCTCTGTCTGACTTACTTTACTCATTATGTCAATCTCTGGGCACAGCATTATTTTTGATAAATAGATCAGCTTCATTTTAACCTCAATTCTTATGTCTTGATTAGGAAGACATAGGAAGACAAAGTATCTAGATATTTAATGCAATCCCTATGGAACTCACAATGCTCCATTTTACAGAAATGTAATAGCCAACCCTAAATAGATATGGAATTTCAAGGGACCCTGAATAGCCAAAATAATCCTGGAAAGAAGAAAAAAGTTGGAGGACTCAATTCCGGATTTCAAAACTTAGTCCAAAACTATAGTTATTAAAACTGTGTGGTATTAGAGTAAGGATAGACACACAGCTCAGTGGAATAAAGAATCTGGAAATAAACTCATCAATTTATTCATGTATATAAAGCCCAAAGAGTTGAAAACAAGCATTCAAAAAGAACCCGTACAGGAATGTCCACCACAGTAGGCACAAGAGAGAAGTCACCTAAATGTCCATCCACTGCTGAGCAGATACAAAACATGTGTGGTCTAGCCATACAGTTCAGTTCAGTTCAGTTCAGTCAGTTCAGTTGCTCAGTCATGTCCGACTCTTTGTGATCCCATGAATCACAGCATGCCAGGCCTGCCTGTC
>NW_011484352.1:9579-10236 GCF_000754665.1 Bison bison bison
GACCGACCGCACAGCCCGGTGCCTCGGGCCCAGTCATGTCGAATCAGTAAGTGTTTCAAGACATCCCTGTTTGTGCTTCAGTCACTTGGCCTGGGAGGTGGTGGTGGGACACCCCTCCTTCGAGAGGTGGGGGTCGGGGGTCTGACTGGAGCGGAGGGGGAGGGTTGTGGGTATGGGTGGAGTCAGGGATGGCAGGCAGAGAGGAGCGGTCGCCCACGGTGACAGTGCATGCAGTGGCCCTGGTGAGAGAAGCTGGCTGTGGCGGGGGTGCGGTGGAGTGGGGTCTGTAGGGGAGGCCGGGGAAAGGAGGGCCCCCCCGTTGGATCTGAGCAAGTAGGAGCAAGGCCAAGTCCCCAGAGGGACCGGGGTCCTGGTGGCGATGTTCAAGACCGAGAGGACGGCGTCGTGGTAGGGTGAAAGTGCCAAGGTGACAGACCGCCCTGCAGCGTGGGATGCAGGGATGGTGGACAGCGTGCTTGACAGGGGTTCCCATGGCCATAGGGCCTAGATGCCCATGGGGGCAGGGGCCTAGACCACGAGACTGCGGCAGAATGGGGACTTGGGTGGGCGGGACACAACCCGCACGTATGCAAAGTCGGAATCAGGGTCACCCGGGATCACCAGTTGACTTTTTGGTCGTGTGCCTTTAGAGATGCC
>NW_011484352.1:10336-10953 GCF_000754665.1 Bison bison bison
TGGGGTGGGGAAAACTGCAGGAGGGGGCAGTGGGGAGTCACTGCCTGGTCGGTACAGGGGTTTCTCTTTGTGGTGGTGCCAACGTTCTGGAACTAGACACAGTGGTGGATGGTGGCCCACCACCACCAGTGTATACTTGGTGCCACTGGGTGGTCTGCTGCCTTCTCCGTACAAAGGTCTCCTTCCGTGGAAAGAGAGAGTTCCGACAAAGAGAGGGTCCAGTGGGCAGGGTGAGCAGGATTCTGCCAGCGTCATGTCTTTGCAGGCTCAGGCCTGCGGGGGTCGGGGTGGGGTAGGGGGCATGGGAAATCGGTGATCTCAGGGAGTCTGCCTGTCACAGACTGTGTGCCCCGACCAATGAGGGGCCAGTCCATGGTTGCTAGGATACGGAGTAGCGGTCTGAGAGTACCGTTTGTCTTGAGAAGATGGGACCAGCTGACTCATCCCGCCGCATCTCATTTCACCGCATCTCATCCTGCCACATATCATTCCACCACACCTCATCCCACTGCATCGCAAAGCGAGGCCTCGGAGAAAGCAGGCTCAAAGGTCAGCATGCCAAGTAAAAGGGGCCGTTGAAGGTCATCTGGTCTCCACTCCCACACCGCCCGTGCTGA
>NW_011484352.1:12366-12935 GCF_000754665.1 Bison bison bison
GACGGCCACGGGCAGGACAGCAGCGGCCCGCTGCCCGAGGAGCTCTTTCTGCTGCTACAGTCCTTGGTCATGGCCACACACGAGAAGGACACGGAGGCCGTCAAGTCGCTGCAGGTGGAGATGTGGCCCCTGCTGAGCGCCGAGCAGAACCACCTCCTGCACCTCGTTCTGCAGGAAACCGTCTCCCCGTCAGGCCAGGGGATCTGACGAATCCCTGACAGGAACCCAGCCACGCTGTGCCTGTTCCTGAAACTCACGCACCGGCCTGAGCGTTTGCGGGAGCATGAAAGATCTTGATCCCGCCGCTTCTGCCTCTGCAGTGTATCTTACTTGTCTTGCCACCGGAGGAATGTAGTTGACTAAAGTCACCTTGTTTCCATAACAGTGGCAGAAAAAAAAACCCATATAATAGAATCGGAGGACACAGCTCACCTCACCAGAAATTTCAACATAAACGAGAATCCCTTGGGTTCCTTTCACCCAATTGTCCCCCCAACCCGCTTCCCACCCCCCAGAAGGCTCCCCTTTCCCAACATCCTTGTTTCACACAGGATTTATTTGCATAGCTC
>NW_011484353.1:0-504 GCF_000754665.1 Bison bison bison
TGGATGAATCACAACCTGGAATAAAGATTGCTGGGAGAAATATCAAGAACTTCAGATATGTAGATCATACAACGCTAATGGTAGAAAGTGAAGAGGGAGTAAAGTGCATCTTGATGAGGATGAAAGAGGAGAGTGAAAAAGCTGGCTTAAAACTCAGCATTCAAAAAACTAAGATCATGGCATCCAGTCCTACCACTTTACGGAAAATAGATGGGGAAAAAGTGGAAACAGTGACAGATTTTATTTTCTTGGGCTCAAAAATCACTGAAAAATACCTTCTTGGAGGGAAAGCTATGACAAAGCTAGACAGCATATTAAAATCAGAGACATCATTTTGCCTCGGATCAGAGCAGTAGCTCAGTCGTGTCCAACTTTTTACGACCCCATGAATCGCAGCACGCCAGGCCTCCCTGTCCAACACCAACACCCGGAGTTCACCCAGACTCACGTCCATCAAGTCACTGATGCCATCCAGCCATCTCATCCACTGTCGTCCACTTCTCC
>NW_011484353.1:604-1044 GCF_000754665.1 Bison bison bison
AGGGCTGATCTCCTTCAGAATGGACTGGTTGGATCTCCTTGCAGTCCAAGGGACTCTCAAGAGTCTTCTCCAACATCACAGTTCAAAAGCAGCAATTCTTTGGTGCTCAACCTTCTTCACAGTCCAACTCTCACATCCATACATGACCACAGGAAAAACCATAGCCTTGACTAGATGAACCTTTGTTGGCAAAGTAATATCTCTGCTTTTGAATATGCTATCTAGGTTGGTCATAACTTTCCTTAGAAGGAGTAAGCATCTTTTAATTTAATGGCTGCAGTCACTATCTGCAGTGATTTTGGAGCCCAGAAAAATAAAGTCTGACACTGTTTCCACTGTTTCCCCATCTATTTCCTATGAAGTGGAGAGAATGGATGCCATGATCTTCGTTTTCTGAATGTTGAGCTTTAAGCCAACTTTTTCACTCTCCACTTTAACTT
>NW_011484353.1:1144-1565 GCF_000754665.1 Bison bison bison
AGCTGGGTTTAGAAAAGGCAGAGGAACCAGATATCAAATTGCTAACATTCAGTGTATCATAAAGAAAGCAAGGGGATTCCAGAAAAAAAAAAATCTACTCCTTCACTGACTACACTAAAGCCTTTGAATGTGTGGATCACAACAAACTGTGGAAAATTCTTTAAAAGATGGGAATAATAGACCACTTTACCAGCTTCCTAAGAAACCTGTATGCAGGACAAGATGCAACAGTTAGAACTGGGCATAAAACAATGGACTGGTTCACAATGGGAAAGAAATACATCAAGGCTGTTTATTGTCACCTTGCTTATTTAACTTATATGCAGAGTAAGAAAAGCTGGGATGGATGAATCACAACCTGGAATCAAGATTGCTGGAAGAAATATCAAGAACTTCAGATATGTAGATCATACAACGCTAA
>NW_011484353.1:4329-6828 GCF_000754665.1 Bison bison bison
CTTACTTGGGTTTCTCTTACCTTGGGTGTGGGGTATCTCTTCACGGCTGCTTCAGCAAAGCACAGCCATTGCTCCTTACCTTGGACGAGGGGTATCTCCTCACCACCACCCTTCCTGACCTTCAATGTGTAGTTTTTCCAGTAGTCATATACAGTTGTGAGAATTGGGCCGTAAAGAAGTCTACATCCCAAAAAATTGATGCTTTCAAACTCTGATGCTGAAGACGACTCCTGAGAGTCCCTTGGACAGCAAGGAGATTAAACAAGTCAATCCTAAAGGAAATCAACCCTGAATATACATTGGAAGGACTGATGCTGAAGCTGAAGCCGCATTACTTTGGTCACTTGATGTGAAGAGCTGACTAATTGGAAAATACCATTGCTAGGAAAGATTGAGAGCAGGAAGAGAAGAGGATGACAGAAGATGAGATGGTTCAATGGCATCATCGACTCAATGGACATGAGCTTGAACAAAACTCCAGGAGATACTGAAGGACAGAGATACCTGGCATGCTGCAGCCCATGGGGTCACAAAGTATCAGATACACCTTAGTAACTGAAAAACAACAACAAAAAAGCTGTAGGAGTAAATTAAACTATCTGAGGGAAATTTGTAGTCTAAAGAGGGATCAGAATGAGTTCTGAAGAATTGCTACATTTAAAGGTAGAGTAGTGAAGTTAACCAGAAAGTAGGAAGAATTTGGGAGAGTATGGTGTCAAGGAAACAAAGAAAGGTAAGAGTTTTGAAAATGAAGTTGTGGTTACATGTGTCATATGCTGTTCAGCAGTGGAATAATTTTGGAAAGAAAAAGTTACAATTGAATTGTGTGGTAGGCAAAAAAAAAAAAAAAAAATGACCTTTCAACAGTACCCACATTCAGATCCCTGGAGCATACCAATGAGTTATTAAACTTGCTGCTGAAATTATGGTTGCTTGTCTGCTTTTTTAGATAGGAAAATTATCATAGAAATCCAGTGAACTGATTGTAAACATAAGGGTCCTTATAAGTGGGAAAGGGGGACAAAACAGGAGGTCAAAGTCATGAAGCATGAGAAGAACTTGATCTGCTCTTACTGGTTTGAAAATTGAGAATGGGACAAACCAGGGAATGCAGGCAGCCTCTAGAAGTTAGAAAAGGCAAGGAAATGGAATCTCCTCTATAGCCTCCAGGAAAAAAAGAAAGAAAGAAAGTGTCCCTGACAGCACTTTAGCCCATTGTTATCCATTTTGGACTTTTGACTTCCAGAAGTATAAGAGTATAAATTTGCATTGTTTTAAGTCATTAAATTTGTGGTAATATGTTACCCCAGCAATAGGAAACTAATAAAGATTTGCATCATTGAGGTCACTGATAACCTTTACAAGAGCCATTTTAGTGGAGTAATGGGAACAAATGTCATGATAAATGGACCAATAACTGGAAAGTAGATGTGGATGTGAAGGAAGGGAGTTATCAACACTCTTTTGGAGGCTTGGTTGTGAAACGTGGTAAAAAGATGGAATAGTTGGACAGGAATGTGGGCTCCCAGGAGGGTTTGGAATGGGACATTCTAGGACTGAACTGGTCAATACTATAGCCACTAGTCACATGTAGTTATTAAAATTAAAATTAACCTAAATTAAAAATTCATTTTCTCAGTTGCACTAGCCATATGTGGCGAGTGGCTGCTATACTGGAGAGTATTGAACTAGGTTATGCTTCTATGTTAATGGCAATGATCCAGGAAAGAGAAAGAGAGAAACTGAGAGAGAGAGAAACTAAAGGATTTATGATAACTAAAAAATGGAGAGAAAAGGGGATCCAGAGAATGAATGAGGGAAATTTATATTTGATTATGGAAGAGATGCTTTATCAGTTGTAACTGGAACAATAAAAAAGAGAATTGGTGCAAATCGGTTTGCAGATATTGAAGTAGAATGATGAGAGTTCTTTTCTAATGGCTTCAGCTTACTGATTCACATCTTAGGCAAGGTCATAAATGATGTTAAAGTGGGTGCTAGAATAGGAGTTTTGAAGCCAAAGGAGAATATAGGAAGTTGTTAATTCAGAGGATAGAAAAACAAGCTTTTTTGAAATACAGAATAAAAGTGTTGAACAGTATACAAGGGCCCATCTGTGGTTTTAGATAATGAATTTCAACTGAGATCAATCTTCCTCTTTTTCCTGTTTTTTATTTGTATCTTGGTGTTTTATTTTTGATTTTCAAATTCTCAAAGATTGTGTTAATTATAATTATTTGTGTTACCAAGAAAACAGTGCCATATATATTACCCTTGGGGGTTTTAAATGGTATAACCATTCCACATCATTATAAAAAAATTATACAGTCTAAATGTCCAACAAGAGGAGACCAGTTATATTAATGATGGCAAATCCATAAAATGTAGAATTTATGTAGCCATTAAGGTAAATTTTTGTAGTGTGTTAATAGGAAAGTGCTGATGATATGAAGTTAAATGAAAAAATTCATGCTCCAATACTATATTAGAAATTTTGAT
>NW_011484353.1:7367-8144 GCF_000754665.1 Bison bison bison
CCAGGAGAGAGGTTGTGTTGTGTTAGGTTATACTATGGCTACTGCTAAGGCTACTGCATCAACTAGGAGAGAATAAATGTGTCTGAAGTTCCTATGGCTCTTTACATCTCCTTCCGACCTCTTAGCTTACACCTTGCCTACCCTGGGTTCAGCAAACAGTGAAAAAAGCAAGATAATTGTCATCCTGAACAGGATCAGCAATACAAGTGGATTAGGGCCAACATTAATGACCTCATTTAAATTTGATGACCTCTGAAGATATCTTATTTCCAAATAAGATTACATTTTTTGGTACTGGAGATTTGGATGTTTTATATGAATTATATAAATTATGTGCACTGGGGGCATATAAATCAACCCATCAATCCATAACACAGGTCATAACCAGAGCAGTTATGATGTAATGATAAAAGTTGTAGAAGCCAGATTGTGGAGGATTAAGGAGTGAATAGGAAGTGAGGAAGTGGAGATACTAAATGATGACAAAACTTTCAAAAAGTTTAGCTTTGAAGAAAAGTGTGGGGCAAGTAGTGGCTTGAGGGTAATGGGGAAAAGAAACAAAGAGATTTGAGCTTACTTCATGTATAAGAATGAACCAGTAGAGAAGTTGAAGATTCATGAAGGAGAGGAGTCTGAGTCAAGCAAGAAATGGGAGAAAATGGGACAAAGAGCTCTCGTGGAATTATTAGCCTTGAGTAGGAATAGGCTTGGAGAAGGAAATGGCAACCCACTCCAGTGTTCTTGCCTGGAGAATCCCAGGGACAGAGGAGCCTGGTG
>NW_011484353.1:9250-11667 GCF_000754665.1 Bison bison bison
GCTAGACTGCCTGCCTGCTCAGTCATCCAGTTATGTCCTTCTCTTTGTGACCCCATGGGCTTTAGCCTGCCAGGTTCTTCTGTTCTTGGGATTCTCCAGACTGCATAGATTCAAATTTAAGCTATGATGCATGAATTTTGGGAAGTCTTGAACATCTTTAAACCTCAGTTATTTCATCTATTATTGCTATTACTGCCACTGCTATTATTATTATTAAAAATCTATCTTTTAGGAGCTTGTGAGAATTAAATAAGTTACAAGATTGTAAGTCCTACACAAATGTTTGCAAATATTATTATTCTGTGGAATTGGAGTTGAAACCAGCTATCAAGAGTGGGGACATAAGGAACAGATGGGGCTTAAAGAGTGTGGTGATAGTTTGGAATTTTTGTCAAGGGAAAGGGGTATGGAGCTATGAAGAACAAGCAAAATTATTATCAGGCAACACTGAAGACACAGTTGAGACTGGAAATTGTAAATTTGAAGAGTCATCCATACACAGGATTGTTCAATTTCCTTCAACTCTGTCTAGCAATCCCTGGTCTAAGATCAGCGGAGGCAAATTATAAGATAGATTTAGGAAGATCAGTGGTACTCAAACTTTAATCACCTGCAAACCTTACTAAATCATAAATTGCTGAGCCCACTCCTATAGTTGCTGGTTTGGTAGATGTGGAAAGAGTTCCAGTAATTTGCATTTTTAACAAGTTCTTAGGTAACTTATGATGCTACTGGTCCAGTGGCTACATGATTTAGGGGGATATATTATGAGTTAGAGTGGTGCTGGGAGAGCATATGCAGTGTGTTGAACAAAGTAGGCAAATAACATGAGAGTTCAAAATATTTGTAAAAGAATAATTCAAGCACTGACCACGGTGATAAGGAATTCAGGCTAGATAGGGAAGAGGATAGAGTTAGGATAAAATAAGGTGGAGGAGAATAGGACTCTTCATAAGGTCATAGCCGTTACCTCAGTTTGTGATTCCAGATGTTTTTATTTATTTATACATTATTTCCCTCCCTCACTAGATTGAAAGAGGACAGGGATCATGTTGTTTTGCTTACTATTCTATTCCAAACACTCAGCATGTAGTATGTGTTCAATAAAATGTGTTGGCTATATGAGTGAAAAGTCAATGCTTTCCTTATGACTGCTTGTCCTTCTTATTCCTTAAGAATCAGTGCAAGCCTCAAATTTCTAATAATACCTTCTCCAGTGATCAATACCACTGAACTCTTGTAGTTGTTTTTTTTATTCTATATTAACATTGACTTTTTTGGACATATATTTGCATGAATTTTAACACATATATAATTTAGTGTAACCACTACCATTATTAGGAGTCAAGACAGTTACAATCTTTCCTTCAACCCCATCTTACCAGGCAACCACTAATCTGTCCCCTATTCTATAGTTTATCTATCTCAGGATATTTCTTATATATCTATCTATCATCTATCTATCATCAATAAAGAACCACATTTTGTTCAACCATTTGCTATTAAAGGATATTTGAGCTGTAACCAGTTTGGATTCTTATAAATAAAATTGCTATGAGTATCTGTGTAGAAGCTTCCATGTGAACATAGCTCTCATTTATCTATGGCAGACACATAGATATGGGGTTGCTGAATCATACAGTAAGGAGATATTTGCATTTTAAACATTTATTTATTTTTAATTAAAGGATAATTACTTTATAATATTGTGTTGGTTTATACCATACATCAATGTGAATCAGCCATAGGTATGTGAGGGGATATGTGTATACCTATTCCTACCCCATCCTATCCCTCTAGGTGTTCACAGAGCCCCTTTGAGTCCCTGAGTCATATAGCAAATTCCCACTGGCTATCCATTTTAAACATAGTAAATTATATGTTTCCATCTCCGTTCATTCCAACCTCTCCTTCCCTGCCCTTGCTGTGTTCACAAGTCTGTTCTCTATGTCTGCATCTGTATTGCTGCCCCCAAAATAGGTTCATCAGTACCATCTTTCCAGATTCCATATGTATGCATTAAAACATGGTATTTGTTTTTCTCTTTCTGACTTACTTCACTCTGCATGATAGGCTCTAGGATCATCCATTTCATTAGCACTGACTCAAATGTCTTCATTTTTATGGCTGCATAATATTCCATTGTATATATGTAACACGGCTTCTTTACTCATTCATCTGTTGATGGACATCTATACTGCCTCCATATCCTAGCTATTGTAACAGTGCTTCAATGAATATTGGGGTACATGTGTATTTTTCAGTTATTATTTTCTCAGGGTATATGCCAAGCAGTGGAATTGTTGGGTCAAACAATAGTTTTATTCCTTGTTTTTGTTTTAAGAATCTCCATACTGTCTTCCATAGTGGCTGTATCAATTCACATTCCCACCAACAGTGTAAGAGTGTTCCCTTTT
>NW_011484353.1:11767-12226 GCF_000754665.1 Bison bison bison
GTATGGATGTGAGAGTTGGACTGTGAAGAAAGCTGAGTGCTGAAGAATTGATGCTTTTGAACTGTGGTGTTGGAGAAGACTCTTGAGAGTCCCTTGGACTGCAAGGAGATCCAACCAGTCCATTCTGAAGGAGATCAGCCCTGGGTGTTCTTTGGAAGTAATGATGCTAAAGCTGAAACTCCAGTACTTTGGCCACCTCATGCGAAGAGTTGACTCTTTGGAAAAAACTCTGATGCTGGGAGGGATTGGGGGCAGGAGGAAAAGGGGACAACAGAGGATGAGATGGCTGGATGGCATGACAGACTTGATGGACGTGAGTTTGAGTGAACTCTGGTGATGGACAGGGATGGACAGTGATGGCGTGTTGCAATTCATGGGGTCACAAAGAGTAGGACACGACTGAGTGACTGAACTGAACTGAGAGTTGTCTTTTCACCCTGTTTATAGTTTCTTTTGCTA
>NW_011484353.1:12326-12803 GCF_000754665.1 Bison bison bison
TTTATAGTTGCTGGTCTTATATATAGGTTTTTAATCCATTTTGAGTTTATTTTAGTGTATGGTGTTAGGAAATGTTTTAAGTTCATTTTTTTACGTAAAGCTGTCCAGTTTTCCCAGCACCTCTCATTGAATAGACTGTTTTCTCCATTTTATATTTTTGCCTCCTTTGTCAAAGATAAGGTGCCCATGAGTGTGTGGGATTACTCTGAGCTTTCTATCTTGTTCCATTGGTCTATATTTCTGTTTTGGTGCCAGTACCATACTGTCTTGATAACTGTAGCTTTGTAATATAGTCTGAAGTGAGGAAGGTTGATTCCTCTAGCTCTATCCTTCATTCTCAAGACTGCTTTGCCTATTTGGGGTCTTTTGTGTTTCCACATGAATTGTGAAATTTGTTTTTCTAGTTCTGTGAAAAATATCACTGGTGATTTGATATGGATTGCATTAAATCTGTAGATTGCATTTAGTAGTATAGTA
>NW_011484353.1:16768-17383 GCF_000754665.1 Bison bison bison
TTTTCATTTGTTTATTGGCTATTTCTGTCTTCTTTGGAGAAACGTCTGTTTAGGTCTTCTGCCCATTTTTGATTGGTTTGTTTTTCCAGTATTGAGATTCATGAGCTGCTTGTATATTTTGGAAATCAATTCTTTGTCAGTTGTTTCCTTTGCTGTTATTATTTCACATCCATCCAAATGGCCATCATCTTTGGATAACTGTCTGTTGGGTTCTTTGGCCCATTTTTTGATTGGGTCTTTTATTTTTCTGGAATTGAGCTGCAGGAGTTGCTTGTATATTTTTGAGATTAATTCTTTGTCCATTGCTTCGTTTGCTATTATTTTCTCCCATTCTGAAGGCTGTCCTTTCACTTTGCTTATAGTTTCCTTCGCTGTGCAAAAGCTTTTTTTAAAATTTATTATTAATTAGGTCCAAGTTGTTTATTTTGCTTTTATTTCCATTATGCTGGGAGGTAGGTGGGTCATAGAGGATCCTGATGTGATTTATTTCAGAGAGTGTTTTGCCTATGTTTTCCTCTAGGAGTTTTATAGTTTCTGGTCTTACATTTAGATCTTTAATCCATTTTGAGTTTATTTTTGTGTATGGTGTTAAAAAGTGTTTTAGTTTCATTCTTT
>NW_011484354.1:0-330 GCF_000754665.1 Bison bison bison
GTCATCTTGGTGTTGGCATCTGTTGATTTTCTTTTGAGACTAGGCCGCATTTTCTTGCTCTATTGTATCAGATAACTTTGAATTTTATTCCTGAGCATTGGGAATGTTTTGTCATGGAGAGTCTGGATTCTGTTTTATTCCTCTGAAATTTGTTAATGTTTTGATTTTAGTAGTCTAACTTGGTTAGACTCAAATTGCAAACTCCATTTCATCTGTGGTAGAGAGTGGCTCAAATCTCAGTTGTTTTTCTTTTTTAGCCTTAGCCGGAGTACTTCGTTATGCCCCATGGATGTGTGGTTCAGGACTTGGGTAGAATTTACACATAGAATT
>NW_011484354.1:4249-5137 GCF_000754665.1 Bison bison bison
TTAACTTCGAGTGAATCTTGTTTTTCATTTTTAAAAATCCTATAATACAAAGAGGTAAAAATCACTTGGCAAAACCAATACAATATTGTAAAGTAATTAGCCTCCAATTAAATAAATTTATATTAAAAAAAGTTTTTAAAAATTAATTAAAAAAATATTTAGTAGTATAGTATGGATTTAAGGCTTCAGGTTTTTCGGTAGCATTGTGTTGATTGAACACTAGGCCAGTTGACTTGTTTCTCAGGACCAATATCACAGGTGGCTCAGTGGTAAAGAATCTGCCTGCAACTCAGGAAACACAAAGAGACTTGGATTTGATCCCTGGGTCGGGAAGATCCTCTGGAGAAGAAAATGGCAACCCAGTCCAGTATTCTTGCCTGGAAAAATCCATGGACAGGAGCCTGGTGGGCTACAGTTCTAGGTTAGAATTGGGAAAAAGCACAGAACAATGGGTGTAGGAGTCTTCAGGTTGAAAAGACTTGTGATGTTCAGACTAATCTCCTTTTGATAGGAAATCCTTACAGTATTTTTTGTGTATTATAAGCATAAGGCATTTCATACTTTCAAGGTTGTTCCAGTCTTTGTCCTTTCACCCTCACGAGACTCCTTAAAATTGAATGTGGGATTGATCTTTATTTTCTTCTTTTACTCTCATTAGCGCCTCAGATAAAATGCTAAATAAAACTCGGACTCTCTTACTATGAAGTGATTTTGCTTATAAATACTTAATTTTTCTTCTTTGAGCTTTGCTCTGTTTCTTCCTTGCCTAGCTTTTCATTACTGTGAAATTAAAAGGGAAAAGTACTCTCCTTCGGTGGAGCCTTGGCTGCGCTTCTGTGCTCTGTCTGCCTGATACCTTTCATTTGATGCAGTGAGGCAGGCTACTAT
>NW_011484354.1:5237-5602 GCF_000754665.1 Bison bison bison
AGATGGTCTCATCATTACACATTGACAGATTCTCCAGGATGACAAGAACAACTAGCTGGACAATACCCAACTCACTGCTTAGCATTTTGCCATCTGAAATTTAGCAGACTAGTGTCTGCTATAAAATAACCTGTATGGTATATGGATAATAGTACCCCTGAGCAAAACATGGCTTTCATTATTTTTTAAGATTTGTGTTTGTTTAAAATTTGAATATAAAACACTACTGTTGGATGTAGATATGGAGAGAAAATGAATTGTTGGATGTATTCCCCAGTAAAATATTATCCTCATTTTATTTAAATAAAATGTTTTCCATTGTGCTTTTTTAGTATAGTGCCAATAATTAAAACTTTGCATTATAG
>NW_011484354.1:8174-8949 GCF_000754665.1 Bison bison bison
ACAACTGAGCAACTAAGCACACACAATAGGTGCATTTATGATGACAGAAACATTTAAGTGTCCACACTCATCCCCTTTTATGAGACAACCATTATGAGAATTTCTTTCTGCATATATTAGTTTTTTTGGTCCAAGTTTGGATAGTACATATTGGATGGTCACTCTGAAAGGTAAGGAATTTGGTGCACATTCCCTGTCCCCTTCCCCTTTTTTTTGATTGCTAATATGTTTTTAGTTTTTCTAGTAGATGCCTTTATTACTGTAAATACTATGCTTTTTCTATCCTAAGTTACCAGCTTTACAAAATACCTGTTAACTTCCTGTTAGTAAAGAAGAGGAAAATTTAAGTGCACCTCCTCCCTGTTTCCTCTGGCTTCCTGATTTTTGTTAAATTACTACTTTTAATGGTACATTCAAATGATAGGATTCTATACAATTATTAAGAGGAGTGTAGAGCTATATAAATTGATCTAGAAAGATTCACTTGTTAGTGATAAAATCAGGTTACAAAAAGTATGACCCCACTTTTTAAAAATACTGCAGGTAAGCATAAGTGTGCACACAGATCATAGAAGCTATCCTTGAGGTTAGTATATAGGATTTTCATGTTGTATTTTCAACATTTTTGTGTCATCTGAAGTGTTTACAATGAGTACATGTTACTTTATAGGTAGCAAAAGTTGTTTTTTTAGAACCAGGAATCAATAGGTTATTGCTATTTTAGGGGGCTATTTCTGCTTTATTCAGTGAATTTATTTTTTAAGTGATTTTTGTG
>NW_011484354.1:9345-10744 GCF_000754665.1 Bison bison bison
AGCCAAGGAAAGCTGGTGGCCTCCTGAAGCTGGAAAAGGCAAGAAAACAGACCACCTCATTGCTTCCAAAAAGAGGCACAGTCCTGCTAACACCTTGATTTTAGCTCAGAGAGACCCACGTTGGATTTCTTACCTCTACATCTATAAGATAATAAATTTGTGTTTTAAGCCACTGTGTTAGTGATCATTTGTTATAGCAGCAATAAAAACTAATACTGGCCCACAAGGGGCATCCTCTTGTGGCAAGAGAGCTAGTTTTTTGTATTCCCCTATCAATCAGGCACTGGCTGCAGTCTGCCCTTAGGGATTAGGCTGTATAACCTCCAGGCTAAAGAGGCAGTGACCTGCGGAGAGCAACTTTCATTGAGAATTGTGTGATTGTCAGCCATCAGTGGTTAATATACAGCTGGATAATGAGTGTATTGGAGGACAGAGGAGCCTGGCATGCTGCAGTCCATGGGATCACAAAGAGTTGGACACAGCTTAGTGACTGAACAACATGTGGGTGGGACACCAACAGTCCACTGTAGTGGGTAAACCTAAACCACCATTGCTTGTGTAAAGCAATAGTTAAATATTTTCTGGAGTTGAAGGAGGGAGGGTGGACAGGGAGGTTGAAGGGCAATAAATGAACTGAATTGAATTGGGAAAGGAGTATGTCAAGGCTGTATATTTGTCACCTTGCTAATTTAACTTATATGTAGAGTACATCATGTGAAATGCCTGGCTGGAAGGCTCACAAGCTGGAATCAAGATTGCCAGGAGAAATATCAACAACCTCAAGTATGCAGATGATACCACCCTAATGGCAGAAAGTGAAGAGAAACTAAAGAGCCTCTTGAAAGTAAAAAAGGAGAGTGAAAAGCAGGCTTAAAACTCAACATGCAAAAAACTAAGGTCATGGCATCTGGTCCCATCACTTCATGGCAAATAGATGGGGAAAAAAATGGAAACAGTGACAGATTTTATTTTCTTGGGCTCCAAAGTCACTGCAGACAGTGACTGCAGCCATGAAATTAAAAGACACTTGCTCCTTGGAAGAAAAGCAATAATAAACCTAGACAGCATATTAAAAAGTAGAGACATCACTTTGCTGATAAAGGTCCATCTAGTCAAAGCTATGGTTTTTCCAGTAGTCATGTATGGATGTGAGAGTTGGACCAGAAAGAAGGCTGAGTGCGGAAGAATTGATGCTTTCAAACTGTGGTGCTGGAGAAGACTCTTGAGAGTCCCTTGGACAGCAAGGAGATCAATCCTAAAGGAAATCAACCGTAAATATTCATTGAAAGGACTGATGGTGAAGTTGAGGCTCCAATACTTTGACTACCTGATGTAAAGAACTGACTCATTGGAAAAGACCCTGATGCTGGCAAAGATTGAAGGCAGGAGGAGAGGGGCA
>NW_011484354.1:13117-13682 GCF_000754665.1 Bison bison bison
CATTTATATCAGTAAAGATTCATGGAGACTTATTTTGTACTTTGGGCTCTAATCCAATATGACTTTATTTTCTTGTTCTTATTGTTCCAACTTTAACCATTGGAAGCCCTTTCTGTTGGCTCCTGTGTCCCTCTGACATACCCCCATCAATGTGTTTAGCAAATTATATTTTAATAGTAATTTTTATTATTTCTTCCCCAACATAGTATCTATCCTCTTATTTCTGGAAGATTGATCAGTTAGATGGAGTGCCTAGATTTTCCCTTCATAACTTTTTAATATTTTTCATCTGTTTTTTTTTCCTGTATATTCTGGGATAGTTCCTTCGTTTTATTTCCAGCCCATGAATTTTTCAGCTGGTTTTATCATTCAGCCTATTAGTTAAAAGCCTTAGGTCAGTAATTATATTCATTCATTCATTCATTCATTTGCTAAGAACCCTTTTTGTATCTCTGGTTGTTTCTTTTTCATTGCAATCTGTTTTACTTTTTGTATTTTACTTTTCTTTTGTGGGACTAGTTTTTCCTTCAAGACCTGGCAACTCTTGACTTTCAGTTTGTATTTA
>NW_011484354.1:13782-14894 GCF_000754665.1 Bison bison bison
AGATAGCTGGAGTGGATTTTCTTGGCAGCCCTGCAGGTCTGCTTTCCTGCACTGCTCCTTTGAAGAGGAGTGGGGGCAGGTTCAGTATGAGGCCAAGTTGTAGCAGCAGGAGGCCTTATTTATAGATTGGTGGGGGCAGGCAGTAGTAGGCAGGTTCAGTTCCATGGAGTACTTACTGGAAAGCTACAGGGATAGAACCTGTTTTCTGTTTTCTATTCCCTGACCCTGGGATAGTGCCACTGCTACATTCTCAAGGTTTTATGCCCTCATTAGGGCTACTTAGAGAACAATCTTGGACTTTCCCAAGCAATTCTGTTTCAGATGAGGGAAAAAAGAGGCAGAGGGATAGAAAGGACCCTAATTGTCTCCATTCGTGCCACTAAAATTTGAAAACACATAATGCTGGGAAGGCATGCTTCCTCAACCCTTTTCTCAAGGCTGCTTTGGCAAGAGCCATTGTGATGACTTGATCTGTGGTTTCCTGTTCTCTGACCTCTTCCGATTCCATCTGCTTTCAAATGTCTCAAATTTCACAAAAAATTTGGTCTTTGGCACTATTATGGTTTTTAAAAACTTTTTATTATGGAAATTTCTAAACATATAAAAAAAATAGAAGGAATAATACAACAACCCCCCATGTACCTATCTCTCAGTTTCTACATTAATCAACACACTTACAATTTTATTTCAGGTACACAGCCCCACTGTCTTTAGCCACACCCCCAATTATTTGGAAATATATGTCAGATGGCAGAAGGTAGTGAAACAAAATGGTGAACACATTGTTCAATAAATTTCTTGGTGAAGATGAAAAAAGTGTCTCTTTTTACTTAAAAACCAAAGGAACTTTTTGGCCAACCCAATATAATTTCACCAGTAAATACTTCTGTATGTATCTGTAAAAGATAAAGACTCTTTAAAGAAAGCTATATTACTATTATCACACCAAAGAAATTAACAATAATCCCTTAATAGTATGAAATATGGGGCTTTCCCCGATTACGTCATTTTCTTCTTTTTATTATAGTTAATTTTTTAAAAATCAGTATCTAAACAGGGTCTACACATTGTATATGGTTGCCATTAAGTTTGTTAATTTTATTTTAATTTAT
>NW_011484354.1:14994-15526 GCF_000754665.1 Bison bison bison
TACTTTACAATATTGTATTGGTTTTGCCATACATCAACATGAATCCGCCACGGGTGTACACGTGTTCCCCATCCTGAACCCCGCTTCCACTTCCCTCCCCGTACCATCCCTCTGGGTCATCCCAGTGGACCAGCCCCAAGCATCCTATTTATTCATTGAAGAAACCAGGTCGTTTTCCTATAGAACTTACTTCATTTTAAATAGTGCTGATTGTCTCCTTGTTGTGTCATTGAACATGTTCTTTTGGCCTCTATGTTACTGTGGTGACCCAAGGAAGAAAGAGCAGATAAAAACCAAGGAGGGTCTTGGAATGGAGGAATGGAAAAACCAGACCCTTATTGTCCTTCCCTCCCCCATGTTGTAACTATTAATGGATTTCAGGTCCTCCTGAACAGTAGAACCCGCCTCCCCTCCTACCCCATAGAGAGAAGGTATTTGCCTTACTCTTCCCCCTACCCCTTCATCCAATCAGCAAATGACCCGCAAGACCCCTATCCCACTCCTTGTACCCTGGCTATAAAAGTGGACTAAG
>NW_011484354.1:18740-19462 GCF_000754665.1 Bison bison bison
AGGAAAAGATAATTGACCTCACCAGCAATCACAAAAATGCAAGTTAATACAACCATCTCTGTCATATTTCCGTCCAGTCAATTTTCAAAAAATTAAGTCTGAAAATACAAAAATTAAAGCTGACACAAGTGTTACCGGGGAAGAAGGGGTAGAATTAGATTTCTTATACACTGATGGTAGGGATGAAAATTGGTGTAATCATTTTAAGATCAATTTGACAATATCTAGCAAAGCAGAATTGTATGATCCAGCAATTTCACATCTAGATGTATTTTCCCGTTAACCTATGGCAAAAGCCACAAGGTGACATCTACAAAACTGTTTTGTGCATTTTTCGTTTAATAGACTCCTTTTATAAAGACAGTTTTAGATTTACCAAAAAAAGTGAGAAGATTATATATAGAGTTCCAGAGTTCCCTTATACCCTACACTCAGTTTGCCCTCTTATTAACATCTTACATTAGTATGGTACCTTTACTACAAGTAATCTACCATTACTGATACGTTATTATTTCACTAAACTGTGTACTTCATTCAGATCTCTTTAGTTTTTTTTTTGTTTGTTTATTTTTATTTTTTTATTTTATTTTTTAACTTTACAATACTGTATTGGTTTTGCCATATATCAACATGAATCCACCACAGGTATACACACACGTGTTCCCCATCCTGAACCCTCTTCCCTCCTCCCTCCCCATACCATCCCTCTGGGTCGTCCCAGT
>NW_011484355.1:0-471 GCF_000754665.1 Bison bison bison
TTCAATCTTTCCCAGCATCAGGGTCTTTTCCAATGAGTCAGCTCTCCGTATCAGATGGCCAAATTATTGGAGCTTTAGCATCAGTCCTTCCAATAAATATTCAGTATTGATTTCCTTTAGGATTGGCCAGTTTGATCTCCTTGCAGTCCAAGGGACTCTTAAGAGTCTTCTCCAATACCACAGTTCAAAAGCATTATTTCTTCAGGGCTCAGCTTTCTTTATGGTCCAACTCTCATATCCATACATGATTACTGGAAAAGTCAAAGCTATGGCTTTGTTGCAATGGTGAATTGTATTATTTCTTTAATTTCTCTTTCTTATTTTTCATTGCTAGTGTATAGGACTGCAAAGGATTTCTTTGTATTAATTTTATATCCTAAAACTTTACTATATTCATTGATTAACTCTAGTCATTTTCTCATGGCATCTTTAGGGTTTTCTATGTAGAGAATCATCTCATTTGCAAACAGT
>NW_011484355.1:4443-4973 GCF_000754665.1 Bison bison bison
TATATATATATATATATATTCTTTTTCAGATTCTTTCCATTATAGGTTATTACAAAATACTGAACATATTGAATATAGTTCCCTGTACTATATGATATGCCCTTCTTGTTTACCCATTTTATACATAGTAGCAGGCATATGTTAATCCCAAATTCTTAATTTATCTCCTGCCACCTCTGCCATCTCCTATGGTAACCATAAGTTTGTTTTCTATGTCTGTAGGTCTATTTCTGCTTTGTATAATTCATTTGTATCATAATTTAAGATTCTGCATATTAATTATATCATATGATATTTGTCTTTGACTTATTTCACTTAGTATGACAATCTCTAGGTCCTTCCATGTTGCTTCAAAAGGTATTATGTCATTTTTCTTTTATGGTTGAGTAATATCCTATTATGTGCATATATATATGTATACACACATATATACATATATATGTATATGTACATTTATTCTGTATATATATATGTATGTAAATGTACGCATATTATTCTTTTATGGCTGAGTAATATCCTATTGTATATAT
>NW_011484355.1:5073-6242 GCF_000754665.1 Bison bison bison
TGTTTGTTTGTTTGTTTAAGTTTTCAGGCAGAAGAATCTTAGAAGCTGTTAATTTCTAGTTTATTGCATTATATGCAGTTTGTATTATTTCTTTTTGTCATGTTTTATTGAGATACTATTGACATACATCTATTATTTCTGTTTGTTGAAATTTATTGAGATTTGTTTAGACTAAGATATAAGTGAATGTTTTATGGCAACTTTTAAAGAAAATGTGTTCTATATGAATGAGATTCATAGTTCGATATCTATTATATATATATATTGATTATGCTTTTTGGTTCTTCTACATTGTTGCCATTTTTTCATCTATTTGGTCTGTGTTTAATAGAATGGGATATGTTAAAGATTCTTATTATAAATGTGTTTATATCTACTTCTTGCATTATCTACACTTTGTTTTATTCAAATTGTTGCTGTAACTGGGTACACAAATAATAGTAATAAATGTTATAACATTATTGTGACTTTTAGATATATTGTTGAATTCTGCTTGCTAATAATTTGTTGAGAATTTTTGCATCTTTCTTCATTGTGTTATTGACCTGTAATTTTCTTTTCTGGTGCTATCTTTGCCTGGTTTTGGTATCAGGGTGATGGTGGCCTCACAGAATGAGCTCAGGAGTGTTCCCTCTTCTGCAATTTTTTGTAAGAGTTTTATAAGTATAGATGTTAACTCTTCTCTAAGTATATCAATATGATAGAATTCACCTTTGAAGCCATCTGATTCTGGACTTTTGTTTATGGGAGATTTTTAATCACATTTTTAATTACAGTACCTGTGATTTATCTTTTCATATTTTCTATTTCTTCCCGGTTCTATTTCTCTGCTCCAGCACTCTGCAGTGACTCTGAGTAAATACCCCATGTCCAAGGGCAAAGGAGAAGCCAATCAAGATGGTAGGAGGAGTAAAATCACTTTTAGAATCAAACCCCATACCCGCCAGAGACGCTCAGAGGGCTCAAACGTATCTTGTGCACACTAGGACCCAGAGGCCCCTCAGAAACAGAGGTAGAACTGTGTTCAAGTGTCTCCTGAAGAGGTACAGGCCAGCAGTGGACTGTCACAGGGTCAGGGGCTCTGGGTACAGTAGACCTGGTTATGGAATAAACCCTCTTGGAGGAGGTAGCCATTAACCCCACCATAGACCCACCAGAACTTACACAGG
>NW_011484355.1:9674-10197 GCF_000754665.1 Bison bison bison
ATCCTAAAGGAAATCAGTCCTGAATATTCATTGAAAGGACTGATGTTGAAGCTGAAACTCCAATACTTTGGCCACCTGATGTGAAGAGCTGACTCATTGGAAAGGACTCTGATGCTGGGAAAGATTGAAGGCAGGAGAAGGGGACGACAGAGGATGAGATGGTTTGATGGCATCACCAACTCAATGGACATAAGTTCGAGTGGACTCTGCGAGTTGGTGATGGATCAGGAGGCCTGGCCTGCTCCAATCCCAGGGTTGAAAGGGTTGGACACGACTGAGTGACTGAACTGAGCTGAACTGAACAGTAGAGTATACAAATATAAGTAATAGGAGTAATAAAGGTCTAAATATGTATTTTTTTAAATTAAAATATGGTAATAGTTAAAATATATCTTGAAATTATTCTGGTACTGTTGTGGGCAGTGTGGGGTGAGTTCAATGTCACACTGTCACATGTTCAGCTCAGTCCCTTGTTCTGGCTTATACTTGTTCACAAGGTCTATAGGTGTCCCTCAAACGCTCA
>NW_011484355.1:10297-10962 GCF_000754665.1 Bison bison bison
GCCGGGAGAAATATCAATAACCTCACATATGCAGGTGACACCACCCTTATGGCAGAAAGTGAAGAAGAACTAAAGAGCCTCTTGATGAAAGTGAAAGAGTGGAAAAAGTTGGCTTAAAGCTAGGCATTCAGAAAACAAAAAATCATGGCAACTGGTCCCATCACTTCATGGCAAATAGATGAGGAAACCATGGAAACAGTGAAAGACTTTATTTTTGGGGGGCTCCAAAATCACTGCAGATGATGATTGCAGCTATGAAATTAAAAGACACTTACTCCTTGGAAGGAAAGTTGTGACCAACCTCGACAGCGTTTTAAAAAGCAGAGGCATTACTTTGCCAACAAAGTTCCATCTAGTCAAGGCTATGGTTTTTCCAGTAGTCATGTATGGATGTGAGAGTTGGACTATAAAGAAAGCTGAGCACCGAGGAATTGGTGATTTTATTTATTTTTTAATTTAAATTTATTTATTTTAATTAGAGGCTAATTACTTTACAATGTTGTATTGGTTTTGCCATACATCAACATGAATCCACCACGGGTGTACACATGTTCCCAATCCTGAACCCCTCTCCCACCTCCCTCCCCATACCATCCCTCTGGGTCATCCCAGTGCACCAGCCCCAAACTTCCTGTATCCTGCATCGAACCTGGACTGGCGATTCG
>NW_011484356.1:0-382 GCF_000754665.1 Bison bison bison
TGGAGCCCAAGAAAATAAAGTCTGTCACTGTTTCCATTGTTTCCCTATCTATTTGCCATGAAGTGATGGACTGGATGCCATGATTTTAGTTTTTTTAATACTGAGTTTTAGGCCAGCTTTTTCACTCTCCTCTTTCACCTCCACCAAGAGGCTCTGTAGTTCCTCTTCACTTTCTGCCATAAGGATGGTGTCATCTGCATGTCTGAGGCTATTGATATTTCTCTCAACGATCTTGATTTCAGCTTATGCTTCATGCAGCCCAGAATGTTGCATGATGTACTCTG
The DNA here is from genome assembly GCF_000754665.1 of Bison bison bison. Taxonomy (NCBI): domain Eukaryota; kingdom Metazoa; phylum Chordata; class Mammalia; order Artiodactyla; family Bovidae; genus Bison; species Bison bison. The sequence goes on from NW_011484356.1 coordinate 285, forward strand.
GATATAAGTTAAATAATCAGGGTGACAATATGCAGCCTTGACATACTCCTTTCCCAATTTGGAACCAGTCCACTGTTCAACGTCTGGCTCTAACTGCT
>NW_011484356.1:3435-4744 GCF_000754665.1 Bison bison bison
AAAAAGATTATATATTTATATATAATAAAATTTTATGGGGCTTTTTTGTTGTAAAGATATTTTAATTCATAAGAAGCCAAATTAGATTTTCCAAATATTGATTTTGGCTTCACTGCTTAGAAAGTCTTACCTTATCTGAAATTCGATAAGTATTCTTCTATATTTTCTAGCTAAATATTCATTGTGTTAACTCTTATGTAACATCTAAATGTTGAAATTTTAATGCATTTCTAAATTCTCATAATTTGAAGTGACAGAAGCATTATGCAAAAGAGTATATACATTATAAACCAGATTTTTACAAACAAAAAATACACATGTATTTTGCATGCCTAATACTAAAAGTTATAGACACTATTCTACCATAGGTTGTCTTTGAATATTGATATTATGGATAGTATCTTAACTAAGCCCAGGCAGCAGGTACAGTGGGGCCTATAAAGAGTGAGTGGTTGGTTATATGGTGTTCTCCATCCTTCTTAGCTGTAGTTTGTGTGGGTTTTGCTTTCTCTTAATCCAGCACAAGCTCCTTTTCCTCTTCACAAAGCAGGACAATGCCTCTCGGTTTCCAAGAGTAGGAGTAATATGCAGGGACAAAAACAATGAAACGGCATCTAGGATTGTTTTTACAGAACAATATTTGTTTGCTTCATTCACTGTCAAAACTACAGCAACTAGAAGAGGGTATGCTAGATGTTTATTAAATATCTGTTGAAACACTGAACCTATACTTTGCAGCAGTTATTGAGTGAATGATTTATTTTGACATCTTTTTTACTACAAACCTAGTTATGCCAGCTTATATGAAATAATCCTTGATTTTCAAAGCTAGTAAAGCCCTTTTAGTCTCTGCACATCTTCAAAACTGACTTTAAGTGGTTCCTTTCATCTGAGATACATTGCTTCTCCACAGTTGCATGTCAATTGCCTCTGTAACTCATGAATTCTTTATAGACATGCTCAGAGGCTAGTTATTTCTTAACTTTGTCTACAAATTTGCATTATTCACTTTCTTGGTTGCTCTCAGCCATCTCTCCTATCCCTCTGATCTTGGCTGCACCTAAGTAGTATATGCAGGTCAGGAAACAACAGTTAGAACTGGACGTGGAACAACAGATGGGTTCCAAATAGGAAAAAGAATATGTCAAGGCTGTATATTGTCACCCTGCTTATCTAACTTGTATGCAGAGTATATCATGAGAAATGCTGGGCTGGAAGAAGCACAAGCTGGAATAAGGTTGCTGGGAGAAATATCAATAACCTCAGATATGCAGATGACACCACCCTTATGGCAAAAAGTGAAGAGGAA
>NW_011484356.1:4844-5640 GCF_000754665.1 Bison bison bison
CAACCATCTCATCCTCTGTCATCCCCTTCTTCTCCTGCCCTCAATCTTTCCCAGCATCAAGGTCTTTTCTTATGAGTCAGCTCTTTGCATCAGGTGACCAGTCTTACATGGGCCATGTTAATATTTCCCACAGTGTTAATATTAGCCTTAGTTCAGAGCAGCATTGTAGGCTACTACCAAGTTTTCTTCGTGGAGAGTTATCTCTTATCTGTAATGATTCTTGTTTCTGGTCTTTTCCCTCCAATCTGTACCCATGATGGCTTAAATTTTGATAGTGCTTGAAGAAGTGAAATGAAAGTCGCTCAGTCACATCCAACTCTTTGTGACCCCATGGGCTATACAGTCCATGGAATTCTCCAGGCCAGAATGCTAGAGCGGGTAGCCTTTCCCTTCTCCAGGGGAATCTTCCCAACCCAGGGATCGAACGCAGGTCTCCCACATTGCAGGCAGATTCTTTACCAGCTGAGCCACAAGGGAAGCCCAAGAATACTGGAGTGGGTAGCCCATCCCTTCTCCAGCAGATCTTCCTGACCCAGGAATTGAACTGGAGTCTCCAGCATTGCAGGTGGATTCTTTATCAACTGAGCTATCAGGGAAGCCCTGGTAAAGGAGTGTTAAGAGAAAGGGATAATTTGTGAAAACTGGGGTACTGAGAGAAACCTTGAAAAGGAGGTAGAACTTAAGAGCTTGAAAAGTGAGTTTGATATTGATAGGAGTTGGAGAGAGGGAGGCAGGAGGTAATCTGATGAGAGTAAAGAATGAGAACATATAGAAAGGGCAAAGAGTGTTCAATAAT
>NW_011484356.1:7820-9310 GCF_000754665.1 Bison bison bison
ATAGACAGTATTGGTTGCTTTGTATGTAAAAGGCATCCTCTCTGCTAAGCCCTTTGTAATTGCTAAGAAAGGACTAGCCCGGGCCTGGTCAGTCTCTCACATTGTCTATAAGGTCCCAGAATGCCAAAGCAATGGAAATACATAAAATAAGAAAATATACTTAAGATGGATGTCAAACATATAATCTAAGAAAACACAGAACAGTTCTTATATGGGATGACCTTTAAAATGATTCACATAAACAGTACTTTTAAAAATAGTTACTATTTCAAAATAGTAATAAAGTTATAAATAATGGCTCTATCAATGAATCTGTGAACTTGAGTAAGTTATTGATTCTAGCTATCAAGATAGGTAATGCCTTAGAAGATGCTGTTGAAATTGGGATCTGGTGAATTTGTAGAGAATAGGAGAAGAGTAATTCAGGAAAAAGAAATAGCATGAATAAAGACAATGAAAGATATATACAAAGAAGCTATAACTGCTCACTTTATATAGGAGTTTAGTTGTGGCACTAATAACACAAAGCTTTCCCTTTCTTCCACCATAATGATGGCTCAGTTTAGGCTCCAGGCAGGTAAGCTGCATTGATTTACAGCCTACCTTTGGATGTGAGATGAGAAGGAGAAGCTACCTCCTGGTAGCAATCTGAGATATACACAAATTGTCTTTGAGAATGCACAAAATTTACCAATTTAAAGAAGAAATGGTAACATATAAAGGTCAACCAAGTGATAAAAGATCTCATCATAGTACCTTAGTCACAGGAGATATCACAGATAAGAAAATAATATATGGTTAAAAAAATTAAGAACTACCCTTAAAAAAAAAAAAATCTGCTTTTGAATTGTTGTGCTGGAGAAGACTCTTGAGAGTCCTTTGGTCTGCAAGGAGATCAAACCAGTCAATCCTAAAGGAAATCAACCCTGAATATTCATTGGAAGGACTGATACTGAAGCTCAAATATTTTGGCCACTTGATACAAAGAACTGACTCATTGGGAAAGACTCTGATGCTGGGAAAGGCAAAAGGAGAAGAGGGTGGCAGAGGAAGAAATGGTTAGATAGCACGACCAACTCAATGGACATGAATTTGAGCAAACCCCGAGAGATGGTAGAGACAGAGGAGCCAGGCATTCTGCAATCCATGAGGTTGCAGAGTCGGATATGACTGACGGAACAACAACAATCAAGTCATCGTTTCTACTTACTCCTTTTCCTCTCTTTGACATATTCCTTCTTTTTCAGAAGAAACTTTTATTGTGAAATGTAACACATATACCGAAAAATGAATAAAACAGAAAGTAACAACCACTCAGGTCAAGAAATAGAACATTCACAATACAACTAGAAGCCTTCCCCATGTCTGTTCATTCCCAGTGACATCTGTCTCTCACCTACTAAAGAAGTATTGTCTGTCCTGAATTTTATGGCTATCATTTTCTAGCAGTTTTAATAGTTTTACCAACCTACGTATGCATCCTTAAATAA
>NW_011484356.1:9410-10066 GCF_000754665.1 Bison bison bison
TGTTTGTCTGTTTTTTGAGATGTATACAAACAGGATCACAATGTATGTATTTTTTATGATCTTTCATTTAACATTAAACTTCTAAAGAGTAAATCAAGAGGTTGCATTGCATTTGCTTCAGGTTCATTCCTGTAAAATAATCCATTATATGAAAATAATGCAACAAATTTATCCGTTGTAGTATTTATAGGCATTTGGGTTACTTAAATTTGTCAGATATTATGAATAAAATTGGTGTAAGTTTTATCATAAGTATCTTTACATATGAAAGATAATGCCAAACTGTTTTCCAAAGCAGGTGTAAGATTTTCATTCCCACCAGATGTCTTTAAGAATTGCTTTTGTACCATATCTTTGACAAAGCATGGTATTGCAACACTTCAAGTTCAGTTAACATGGTTGTCTGTAAATGATAATAAACTCTTGTGCTTTAACTTTGTGTTTCTCTGATTAATGATGTTGAGCACTTTATCATATGTTTATATACTGCTGGAATCCCTTCTTTTGTGAATTCTCTGTCGAAGTCTTTTTGTCAATCTTCTTATTGAATTGTCTGCCTTATTGAATTGTCTGTCTTATTGAATTGATAATTCTTATTGAATTATCTTATTGAATTTTTCCTTATGATTGTGAAAATGTACTATGTGTTCTCAATA
>NW_011484356.1:12361-13056 GCF_000754665.1 Bison bison bison
TTATTGGCTTGAGTGCTCTCTTCTTTTTGGACTCTCTATTTCCTCCTTTTTGTCACCTTTTTCTTTTTCCTTCCTCTGTTCCCTATTTAAGTCTGTGAATCTCTTTGGGTGTTCCTGGTTTGTGAGCATTGTTTCCCCATTAACCTAGGAGATTTGTTTTCTGTGCTATGTGGCCTTAGAAGTCTTGATGCTACTGTAAGGGGTCAGGCTTGAATCCCAGAGGCAAGAGATTCAACTCCAGGACTTTGGCCCATCAGAGAACTCCCACCCCCATAAAACTTTAATAGATGAGAGTGTCCCCAAACCTTCCATACCTACACTGAGACCAAGTTCCACCCAAGAGCCAGCAAGTTCCAGTGCAGGACTCCTCACCCTATCCTTTAGAAAAACAGGAATACAACTTTGTACATCATCTGACAGGCTGCCCAAAGCCATACCAAACCCATAGACACCTCAAAACACACTACTGGACACAGCACTGCCCTTCAGAAAGATGAGATCTAGCTCTATCACTGAGAACACAGGCACATGTCTGTCCAACCAGGAAACTTAAGACCAGGCAGTGGTCCAACTTAAGCCATGAGGGGTAGACTTCACAATTAAGAGGAAATATGGCCTTTCAATTGAAAAGCAGAGACATTCCTTTGCCAACAAAGGTCCATCTAGTCAAGGCTATGGTTTTTCCTGTGGTCATG
>NW_011484357.1:0-432 GCF_000754665.1 Bison bison bison
CAACACACAGGAAATTTGGAAAAATAAGTATTTGGATATTTTGCTTGCAAAAAAGTAAGCTCATGAAAAAGATAAACAAATTTTATGATTATATATGTAAAGCATTCTAAAAACAGTACATGCTCATATGACATGATATTTTATATGGAAAATGCTAAGAAATTCACTAAGAAACTGTAAAAATACATAAATAAGTTCAGTAAAATTTCAAGATATAAGGTCAGTATACAAAAATCATTTATATTTCTATACACTTAAAATGAAAAAATCCTAAATTTAAATTAAGAAAACAATTTGATTTATAGTAGTATCAGAAAGAATAAATATTTAGAGCAAAATGTAACTAAAGAAGTAAAAAAACTGTACCTTAAAATCTTCAAAACATTGTTGGAGTAAATTAAAGAAAATCTAAAAACAAACACAGAAGTCAGA
>NW_011484357.1:532-1456 GCF_000754665.1 Bison bison bison
CTTTACACTGAGAACTTGGGCCATTACTTAACCCCACAGTTTCCTCATTTGCAAAATGGGGTCATAATGTCCACCTCTTGGGCAGCTATGAAAAATGCATCCCATGAACTTGTGAAGTGGTTGTCATGGGGACACGTACACCAGGAGCAGACAGCTCCTACAGTTGCCCTCCCCATTCCTGACACCGTGGCTCCCCAAATGAATAGCTGTCCCCTCAGCATGACTGGGGTCCACCATGGGAGCCTGTAAACATGTAGGGCTCTAAGAGGTATTGTTTGTTGTTTGTTGTTGAAGTGGAAGGAGGGTCTCAGGAGTGTGTGCGTGCCTTCACCCGGACCTTCATCATTACCCCTACCAGCTCTTCAAGGTGAGAGCCGTGTTGTGGGCAGAATGACCCATCCAGCATGGTTTCAGGGTCCTGGACATGTGGTGGGGCAGACCTTATGTTTACTCAGTATTGTGGAAAGCCAGCAGGGAGCTCCAAGGAACAATCTAGCCTAGTGGTTAGGAAGAGCATGGACTCTGGAATTGGCACATGGGTTCTCTCCCTGACCCAACACTCTCTGTGTGACCTTGGTCAAGTCACATGACCTCTCCATGACTCAGTGTCTTCTGAAAATGGGGATCAGACTGTACACTCCTGTACTGTAGTGTACTGGGCTGCTGTTCAGGGTAAATGTGAAGTTGTCCGTGGGTTGGGGATCAACCTATCCATTGAGTGAAGCTGGTAGACAATCTCTCTGAAGGTGGGCTCTGTGTGAGGGGCAGAAGAACCAGTCAGGGAGCCTAGGGACAGACACAGGAGGGGGATGGAAGGAATCTGGTTGCTGAGTGGCAGTGGCAGCAGTCAGGATTGGGGGTGCTGGTTGTCCATCCATCACTTGTCTAAATGTGTATTTTTCCTCCAGTCTTTGTATAGTGAAT
>NW_011484357.1:4261-5400 GCF_000754665.1 Bison bison bison
TAATTACTTCCAAAGACCATACTATGAACGTTTCAAGATTGTCATACAGATGAATGAGAAATCCTGGAGGAAGGCATGGTAACCCACTCTAGTATTCTTCCCTGGAAAATCCCATGGACAGAGGAACCTGGCAGGCCACAGTTCAAAGGTTCACACAGAGTTGGACACAACTGAAGTGATGTGAACATGCATGCACGAGTGAGAAATGGGCCTTTTCACACTTCTCACCATGCTTCCATAGGGATTCTCATTCATCCCCTGTACTGCCCTCTCCCCCTTTCTGAAGGTGCATTGTAGGAGGGATCTCACTTCAGTACCTTAGAGTAGGGGAGAGTCAGCCTGTCTACCCATGCATCTCTCAGAGAGCGGACATCGGGTGCTTGAGGGGGTTGAGCCATTTCATTTCACTTCCAAACAAATAACATGAAATCTAACATTATGGTCAAGTCTGTGTGACCTTTCTCACTGACACAATTAGCAGTACAGAATTGCAAGCAAGAGTTGAAAGGTACACAACTTATTTTCTGCACTTCTGTAATGTCTACCCTTCAGACAACAAGCAGGCATGATTTTTGAAATGAGAATAATAGCAATATCACATTTTAAGCTACATGATGATACAGATGTGGTACCACCCGTTTACAAATTATGCCTCCATTTTGGGGTCTTGCATAAGTTATTTTCTACCACATGCAACTTTTCAGTTCTTTATGTACATGAAGGATCCATATATTGGCTTGTGAACTCTTTAAAAATATGAACTAAGGGGATGATTGCCATTACATTAGGAATTCTGCTGTTCAGTTGCTAAATTGTGTCCAACTCTTTGAAGCCCCATGGACTGCAACACACCAGGCTTCCCTTCCTTCACTGTCTGCAAGAGTTTGCTCAGATGCATGTCCATTGAGTCGGTGATCCTATCTAACTATTTCATCCCCTGCCACCCTCTTCTCCTGCTGTCATTCTTTTCCAGCATCAGGGGTCTTTTCTAATGAGTTGGTACTTCACATTATGTGGCCAAAGTACTGCAGCATCAGTCCTTCCAATGAATATTCAGGGTTGATTTCCTTTAGGATTGACTTGTTTGAACTCCTTGCTGTCCAAGGGACTCTCAGGAGTCTTCTCCAACACCGCAGTTC
>NW_011484357.1:5500-6760 GCF_000754665.1 Bison bison bison
GATGCCATGATCTTAGTTTTTCTGAATGTTGAGTTTTAAGCCAACTTTTTCACTCTCCTCTTTCACTTTGATCAAGAGGTTCTTTAGTTCTTCACTTTCTGCCACAAAGGTGGAGTCATCTGCATATCTGAGGGTGTTGTTATTTCTCCAAATCTTGATTCCAGCTTGTGCTTCATCCAGCCCAGAATTTCGCATGATGTACTCTGCATATAAGTTAAACAAGCAGGATGACAATATACGGCCTTGACGTACTCCTTTCCCAATTTTGAACCAGTCAGTTGTTCCACTTAATGTTCTAACTGTTGCCTCTTGACCTGCATACAGGTTTCTCAGGAGACAGGTATGATGGTCTAGTACTCCCATCTTTTTACGAATTTTCCACAGTTTGTTGTGATCCACTCAGTCAAAGGCTTTTGTGTAGTCAATGAAGCAGAAGTAGATGTTTTTCTGGAATTCCCTTGCTTTCTCTATGATCCAACGAATGTCGGCAATTAATGTTATTTCATGTAATGCCTCAATTATCACAGACCAGACTTGACATTCTCAGCTAGAGAACAGAGATCACAGTGTACACGTCTCAGTCACATGTGAGGAATAGAGGCAGACTCCAGTGTAAACCAACAATTGCACTGCCTGGCTCAACTTAGGCTCTTTGAGATCCCTTGTGGACAGGGAACATGGAACTCATTACATGGACCTTCTACATCCTCGCTCTACATCATCAGGCTTCCACATCCTTGACCTCCTTCTTTAGCCAGCTCAGATGCTACCTTGGTCTTCCATTCACTTGTTCTCCTGCAGATTCGTTGCTTTCAGTTCTTTTGCTTTGATGATTCTGGGCAAATGTTAACGCTGCAGCCTGTCTCTCTGAATCTCTTTCTGCCCTTCATTTCCAACTAACTTGTGTACCTTCCCTCAGAATTGCTCTGGCTCCTGTGTGGTACTTTCTACTCCCAACACTTTGTCCCAGAACTTTTGTCTGAACTGATCCCTTACCCTTGGGATCTCCGCCTGTAGCCCCCATCCCCAGCCCTACTACTACTGCTTATATTCAAAAATATGGATTATATTTATCCTATTTACCTGCTCATACGTTTGTTTTTATTGCTGATCTTCATTTTCTACTTAAATATAGATCACTTCATGGGAAATAGAAGGGAAAACAGTGGAAACAGTGTCAGACTTTATTTTTTGGGGCTCCAAAATCACTGCAGATGGTGATTGCAGCCATGAAATCAAAAGACGCTTACTCCTTGGAAG
>NW_011484357.1:6860-7915 GCF_000754665.1 Bison bison bison
GATCAGTATATATTGAATTCCCTGTTCTTTTGCACAACTCTATTTTTCTGTTTTAAACTCCAGTGGGCATGAATGCTAGTGACAGATGATTTGGTTTTCACTGGTCTTTCTTCATCATTACACATAGTGTTCACACTGGTCCATGTGTCCCAGCAAGAAAGTGGCATGGATTTAGTGGTGGCATTGCAATGTCAACGTGTCTGTATTGTGGTACTAATGGAGAGCACCTGTTCTTCTCCCACCACAGGTGCCTTCAGGACAATGACTGGAACTACACCAGAGCTGGTCAAGTCTTCTGTATGTTCAAGGTGAGGTCTGGGAATCAAGTAGATTAAAGATAAACGTTCCTGAGCCTTTGGGGAGGCCAAGAAAGTGGAGGCGGATGGCCTGGGAATGGGACTTGGGGACTGGCTTTTTAACACCCCAACTCCTTCCCTCCAGACTGAGGGCAAGATCCCAGAGGAAGCCTTCAAAGAAATCCCCTAAAAGGATCCCTTGGATATCGTCTTTGGCTTCATCCACATCGTCTTTTTCTCTCTAGCCTCAGGCCACGCCAGTGACTGGGGTTGGAGACTGACCAAGAAGTCAGTTACATTATATGCCAGTTAACATATCCTGAGGGTCAGTTGTTCTGCATATTTCTCTCACTCATTGTTGTTGTGTTTGTTTTCATAATAAAGAGTGATGATGAATGTTATATGTTATGTGTCCTGCATTGCTCTTCCCTGCCCCAATCATGAGCCCGTGGGTCCAGGCCTGAAAAGTCCTGCCCTCCTCCCTGACTCACATTCCCCTTGGTAGTCCCTGGCAGATACATCAAGCTTGATGTCAATAAATTATGATGAGAGGAGACATGATATGCTTCCAGGGATTGGTTTTTGGAGGTGGTGTGACCCAGATGCTCTTCCTAGAGATTCTCAGAAGCAGGCATGTGACCTGGAACAACAGAGGCTTTGCAAGGGATGCCGACTGGCTAGTGAGGGCAGTGGAAAGAAGGAAAGAAGATGAGGACGTACATGTTTTACTTCTTATTCCTAATTACTTCCAAAGACCAT
>NW_011484357.1:9421-9786 GCF_000754665.1 Bison bison bison
TCACATGCATCAGCACAGTGGCTGCTGATTTAATCTTTTCCCCCAGCATCATTAGGGACTGCTGTATTCAGGGACTGTTTAGATCTAAATTGGGCTTCCCGCACAGCTCAGTCGTTAAAGAATCCACCTGCAATGCAGGAGACCCCAGTTCAATTCCTGGGTCAGGAAGATTCCCTGAAGAAGGGATAGGCAGCCCACTCCAGTATTCCTGGGCTTCCCTTGTGGCTCAGTTGGTAAAGAATCCGCCTGCAATGTGGGAGACCTGGGTTCGATCCCTGGGTTAGGAAGATTCCCTGGAGAAGGCAAAGATTACCCACTCCAGTATTCTGGCCTGGAGAATCCCATGGACTGTATAGTCCTTGGGG
>NW_011484357.1:9886-10893 GCF_000754665.1 Bison bison bison
TGTCTCTTGAGTCTCCTGAATTGGCAGGGGGGTTCTTTACCACTAGCACCACCTGGAAAGCCCCAACTGACACCTGCAAGCACTTCCTATAGAAACAAATAACTTGACCCAACAGGCCCCAAACCACGGTTCTGTCTACATACATCAAGACTTTGGGAAGAAAAAAAAAGAGAGACAAATATTTTTAGTTCAAATTCCTAGAACCTGCTCCAGCTTGATCCAGTTAAGAGCAGTGAAATGATTCCCACATCCAGTAACAATTCATTTCCCAACCATGACCTTCAGCTTCCCTGAGCTGTCATTACCAAATAATTTAAAAAGCAACAATCAATTCATTATAAATAAGTTTCTACCTGCTATGAAATCCACTGAAGCTCCACAAAAGGCTGAGAACCCAGCACAGGCCATTGGCGTGTAAACCCTGAATGACACTGGTGGAGTGGCATGAACATGTTGTCAGGCCCCCTCTCCAGCTCACCATGTGGCTGGAACAGGTGATTCAAATCAAAGCCCCCGACACGAATCATCTAACTTCTTTCTAGGTCCAGACTGCTTCCCTCTACTAGCTGGGGAGGGAGAGGCCACCCCAAGGGAGAAAAATCAGTCTTCATGTTCTCAGTAACACTAAACCGAAACAGACAGAAATTTCCCAGGAATAGTCATTCAAATGACAGAAATGGGCGACTCCATACCCTGGTGGCTCAGACAGTAAAGAATCTATAGGAGATCTGAATTTTATCCTGGTTTGGGAAGGTTCCCCTGGAGCAAGGCATGGCCTGGAGAATCCAATGGACAGAAGAGCCTGGCAGGCTACAGTCCATGAGATCACAAAGAGTTGGACACAACTGAGGTTCCAACACACTATACTAATTATGGGATGACCTATCATACATCTGCTGCATAAGAAACATTTACTAGTGACCAGTTTCCCTCAATGGCAGATTCATCTGGAAACTGCACACTGCAGAAGGCAATCCCATGACTTTCTTCTAGTTGTACATACAAAA
>NW_011484357.1:10993-12019 GCF_000754665.1 Bison bison bison
AATGTGCAGGCAGTGCTCCTTGCGGTCCAGCAGGAGGTTGGCAGTCTATTTCAAGGCTGCGCACAGGCACCTTGGTGAGCCTGCGGCCCAAACTCCGGCTCAAGAGTCCAGAGGAGCTGCACTCCTGGGCCAGTGCTCCCGGGGTGAGCCGCGAGCCAAGCCTGCGCCCACCCGCGGCCAGAAACAAGTATTCAAGGTTTTAATGGTATCGTTCCCTTAATGAGCACAGAATTACCCTCCAAGCACTGTTCCTGTGGTGTGTGTGTGTGTGTGTGTGAGACTCAGTCGTGTCCAACTCTTTGTGACCACATGGACCGTAGTTCCCACCAGGCTCCTCTGGCCATGGTTTTCTTCAAGCAAGATTAATGGAGTGGGTTGCCATTCCCTTCTCCAGGGGATGTTCCCGACCCAGAAATTGAACCTGGGTCTTTACAGTCTGAGCCACCAGGAAAGCCTCTTATGAGTCTACCACCCTGTAACCCCTGTGCTGGAGAGACAGTAGTTAGATGTGAGCATTTCATTCCTTCCGTGACCAGTATCCAAGGGCAGAAACCTCAGACCCATGTCATGCAAGATTAGACATTGTACCTCACCCCCACCAAAGTAATCTAAAGCAGGAAGAATTAATGTTCAGCTGTTCTTAGCACCCTAACATGCATCAAAGAAAGGTGATGAAGTACTGGTAGGAGGGCAAATTTTCTGGGGGTTGAGGCGGGTGAGTGTTTGTGGCAGGGCCTGAAATTCTGCAGTTGTTACAGGATCCCAGGTGTGGTGGTTAATTTTATGTGTCAAATTGTCCAGACTGTGGTACCCAGATATTTGGTCAAACATTATTATGGATATTTCTGTGAAGGCATTTTGGGGATGATCTTAATATTTATTTATTTAAAATATTTATTTACTTATTTGGCTGCATGGGGTCTTAGTTGCAGCATGTGGGATCGTTCATGGCAGCACGCTGGCTTCTCTCTAGTTGTGGCATGCAGGTTCTAGAGCACCCAGGTCCAGTAGTTGTTGCACGTGGAC
>NW_011484357.1:14478-15013 GCF_000754665.1 Bison bison bison
CCCCTTTTTGGGCCCTGGGCAGTCCGTGATGACCAAGGCAGCCCATTTGGTGCCACTGGCTCCTGTTCCATCAGCCCTGGGCCCTGGCAACTCCACCCCTGCCTCCACCCTCTGACTGAGCTCTGCATGTTCCACTAACCCAGGCAGGTGGTGGGTGAAGGTGCCTGGCTTTAGCTGCCTCCAAGGGCAGAACACTAATCTGACCATAGAGCACCTGCTGCACTCATCCCAAAAAAAGCAATTCCATTCTTGTCTTTTTGACTAGTCATTCTGACAGGTGTGAGGTGCTATCTCATTGAGGGTTGGATTTGCATTTCCCTGATGACTAGTGATGTTGACCATATTTTTTCATGTGCCTGTTGGTGAAGATGTGGAGAAAAGAGAACATTCATTCACTGTTAGTGGGGATGCAAATTAGTGTAGCCACTAGGGTATGGAGGTGCCTCAAAATGTTAAAAATTGAAACATGTAAAATATCATGTATGAAACGAGATGCCAATCCAGGTTCAATGCACGATACTGGATGCTTGGGGCT
>NW_011484357.1:15113-16504 GCF_000754665.1 Bison bison bison
TGCCATCTGTGACAATGTAGATGAATGTGGAGGTACTATGTCTAGTGATATAAGTCAGACAAAGAAAGGCAAATACTGTATGTTTTCACTTATATGTGGAATCTGAAAAACAGAACAAATGAGTAAATATAAAACAGAAGCTGACTCACAGATACAAAGAACAAACAAGTGGTTGCCAGAGGGGAGAGAGATGGGGGATGGGCACAGTAGATAAAGGGATTCAAAAGATACAAACTACCAATTATAAAATAAATTACAGGGATGTAATGTACAGTACAGCAAGTATAGTCAATATTTTATAATAATTTTGTATGGTGTGTAATCTATAAAATATTGAATCACTATGTTGTACACCTAAAACTAATATAATATTGTGAGTCAACTATACTTCAATAAAATATTCAAATAAAAATAAATAAAGGATCATTTGCTATGATCAAGTGTGATTTATCCCTCAGATACAAGCACGGTTCAATATGTGCAAATCAATAAATGTGATTCATCTCACTAAAAGAATGAAAAAATATTACATAATGTCAATGGACACAGAAAAAAATGTTTGACAAAATTCAACATCCATTTATTATTAAAAACTCTCAACAAATTAGGTGTAGAAAGAATGTATCTTAACATAATAAAGGCCATATATGACAAGCCCACAGCTAACATCATTCTCAAATGGTGAAAGGTTGAGAGCTTTTTCTCAAAAGTTAGGAATAAAAGAGTGCCCACTCTCATCACTCTTATTCAACATAGTACTGGAAGTCCTTGCCAGAGCAATTAGGTGTTAAAAAGAAATAAAATGCATCAGAACTGGAAAGGAAGAAGTAAAATTGTCTTTATTTGCAGATGACAGGATTTTATATAAAGAAAATCCTAAAGACTGCCCCAAAACTGTTAGAGCTAGTCAATAAATTTAGTGAAGTGGCAGAGCACAAAATTAACGTACAAAAATCATTTGCATTTCTTTACCCAACAATGAATTATCTGAAAAGGGAGATAAAGAAAATAATCATTTACATTAGCATCAAAAACAATAAAGCACTTAGAAATAAATTTAATTGAGGTGAAATATATCTCTACACTGAAAACTACAAAACATTGATGAAATAAATCAAAAAAGACATAAATAATTAGAAAGATCTCTAATGTTCATGGATTAGAATAATTAATATTGTTAAAATGTCCACACTACATGAAGCTTTTTATAGATTCAGTGCAACCCCTATCAAACTTCCAATGACATTTTTTACAGAAGTACAAAAAATAACCTTAAAATTTATATGGAACCACAAAAAATCCTGAATAATCAAAACAGTCCCGAGAGAGAAGAATAAAGCAGGGGCACCACACGTCCTGATTTCAAGCTATGTTATAAAGCTATAGTAATT